>NC_135714.1:157561788-157920955 GCF_964656455.1 Halichoerus grypus | reverse complement strand
CAGTTTTGTGGAGGTTCTGTGGAATAAATTACTTTGCATATCATATGAGTTTGGTTAACATTGCCATAAGTTTTCATAACTTATTTACCATAAGTTATGTGGAAAGGAGGCAGAAATCAAAAAGAGAAAAGTGAAGGAACTTGTTCTTAACTTGACTGGTCCAGCACCCAACTTTCTAACCATGAATCCTCTGGGTTCTTTCCTGGGGACTCATCAGGAAAGGGTATGTTCTTAATGAGGAGAACTCGCTGATCACTCCTTTCTTTCTAGAATGCTTGGGTTAGATCTGGTTGTGAGAGATGACAACGGGAACATTTTGGACCCAGATGAAACCAGCACCATTGCCCTTTTCAAGGCCCATGAAATGGCCTCAAAAAGGATTGAGGAAAAGATCCAAGAAGAAAAGGTACACTTCCTCCAATATGCAGATTTGAGTCCCTGAGATTCCATTTTTGCTTTTGTTTTTAATGAGAGAAAGGGAGTCACTGACAACAAGAGGTAGAAATGTTTAGCAAATCATTCATTGCCTCACTGAAAAGCAAAACATAACCAAAAAAATGAGGCAGCGGTGTACCTTCTGCTATGGAAAGATTGCAAAGATATGCGTTAATAGAAAAAGAACAAGATTCAGAACTGCGTGTACAAAACACCAGTCTTTCTGTTTCAAAAAGGGATGTACATACCTCTGTGTTTGCATATGCGTAGGCTAACTCAGAAAAGATAGGCAAGAAATTGATAATTAATCGTTGCCTCTAGGAAGGAGAACTGGGTGGGAGGGAGCCTTTGTACTGTGTAACCTTCTGTATTTGATATACATAATACAGTTTCCAAATTAAATAAAATAGTATTTAAAAATAAAGCATTTGAAAGGTTTTGAAAGTAACAATTAGACATTAAATAAAAGTTAGAAAAGTACAGAGAAAGAGAACAAGAAAGATCCCCTATAGTATGATGGCACAGACCCAGCTGTACTGATATTTTGGTATATAGCCTTCCAATCTTTTTGTTCTAATGAGTAAAGGCTTCTGTTTATTTAGTTTGTAGTTTGTTTCTTTAGTACAGTTGTGATAATATTTAATTGTGTTTCTGGATCCAATGGCTAGCCACACTTGAGAGTGAAGCCTTTCCAGTGGAATCTCTTGTTTGCAGTGAGAACTGTTCTCAAAAAAGAGGGATAATGGATCATGGTTTTTGTGCCTCTGAGGTTCATTCAGGAGCCGTTGTGAGAGATAAGAAATTCTTGAAGCTACTAAGCCATGAGTTGTCATCTTTAGACAGCACTTAACTGAATTTGCTGGGCTCAAGGCCCTGAACAAGACAATCTTTTTTTTTTTTTTTTTTTAGGATTTATTTACTTATTTGAGAGAGTGAGAGAGGAGAGAGAGAGCATGTGCACAGGGGCAGGAGGGGGAGAGAGAGAGAGAATCTCGAGCAGACTGAATGGGGAGCCTGACATGGGGCTCGATCTCACAACCCCAAGATCATGACTTAAGCTGAAATCCGGAGTCGGATGCTTAACCAACTGAGCCACCCAGGCGCCCCATGAGCAGGACAGTCTTGATCATCCAAATCATAGTGATTGTATTTTGCTCACTTGATCATCTGGCCACGTACACACACTTTGTTCTCAGTCGGTGCTTCTCCCCTCAAGTGGCAATTATATTTGTCCCCCATTTGCTGGCCTGTGACTTTGCCATTGTTCCCCATTTGCTGAAACCAAGAGGCTTTTCTGTCTTTTCCTCTGCGTTCAGTCAGTTCTTCAGAACCTGGACTTGCGGGGCCAGTCTGTCTTCAGTGCCGTCCACACCTACGGCCTCTATGTGAACTTCAAGAACTTTGTCTGCAACATTGGGGAAGACGCCGAGTTGTTCATGGCCCTCTATGACCCGGACCAGTCCACCTTCATCAGGTAGTGGAGTCCCAGGCCATCTGCTGTTGACCCTGCAGAAATGCCCAGCCTTCACTTGCCACCCACCTGAGGAGCCCTTTGCTTGGTTTGAGAGCGGGAGATAGAAAAGAGGGTAGGATCTCTAAGCGGTAGAAAATAAAATCCTTTGACTACTGAGCCTTTCTTTGCGGGAACAGTGCAGTGAAAGTTTGTGTACTCTCTGGGTCTTAGAATCACATAAAACTCACCAGAACATGGAGACAGGGACAAAGAGTTCAAAAGACCCTTGGGGGCAGGGTGAGGGAAGAATGCATCAGCAGAGCACAGAGGATTTTAGGGCAGTGAAACTACTCTGTATGATTCCGTAATGGTGGATGTGTGTCATCCTACATTTGTCCAGATCAGTAGAATGCAACCACGGAGAGTGAACCCTAAGGTAAACTATGGACTCTGGGGAGTAATGAGATAACAGTGTAGGTTCTTCACTTGTAACAAATGTACCATTGTGCTGGGGGATGCTGATAGTGGGTGAGGCTGTGTGGGGGGCCAGGAGGCCCGATATATATGGGAACTCTCTGTCCCTTCCACTTTGTCAACCTAAAACTGCTCTAAAAAATAAAGTCTGTCAAAAAAGAAAATTTTTTTTAAACTATAGAGAATGGTAATAGGCTTCGTTGACCCACAATCACGCTACTGCTTAGCTGAGCAGCTAAGAAAACAGATTGATTTTTGAGCAGATGGTTAAAAGTAGTTACTGACAAATTGTTTATTTCTATAATAGCAATTTTATCTGAGTGTGGTGGAGTAGATTCCAGGGGATGGATTTGCAATGATTATTTTAAAATTATATTCCTGATTCAGCAAAGCTGAAACTTTTATACAAAGAATTGGAGGTAGAAGAAAGATGCCAGGCGGAATCTGGTAGAATCCGCTGTGTGTGTGCCCATCCCGAGTCGTGCTCGTCTGGGGTCCACCCTGGGTGTGCCTCATGGAGCTGGGCTGCGTGAGGCATGCTCGGCATGCTCGCTTCTCCAAAGCCGGGAAACCAGGGAGCCGCCCCTTGGGTGTGACATTCGCACTTGCCTGATAAATTCAACAGAGCTTTTTGGGGCCTTGTACCCTATGAAGTCTGTGCCGAGGGCAGCTCCATTGCCAGTTAGCTCTTCATTAAGGATAATTTCTTTTTTTTCCTTCACCAGTGAGAATTACCTAATTCGTTGGGGCAGTAATGGGATGCCCAAGGAAATCGAGAAGCTTAATAACCTTCAAGCAGTTTTTACTGTAAGTCCTACCTTATGTTTAATCATTTTCTGTGCTTATGATATTAGCAGATGCACATGGTAAATATATGGAAAAACCTCAGAAATGGAAAGCTGAAAAGAAAAATCATCATAATCCTCCTAGCAGGAATAATCACTCGTTTATTCAGCAGATATTTACCGAGCACCTATTAGATGCCAACCATTATCCTAGGCACTTGAGATATAGCAGTGAACACATCAGATAAAACATCCCTGGTCAAGGAGCTTTTATCCAAAACGGGGAGACAGTAAGAAACGATGATCAAATAAACGAGTACGTTGTATAGAATGTTAGAAGTTGTAAGTACTTTGGTTGGGGGGGTGGGAGTTTCTGGGCTGGGGAAGGGGTGCTGTTTTAAATAGGTGGGTCAGGACAGACCTTCGTGAGAAGGGGCCATTTGAGCAAGAACTTGAAGTTGACAAGAGAGTGAGCAATGCTGATAAAGAGAAGAGCATTCTAGACCAAGGTTACAGCTTAGGCAAAGACGGGGATCTCAACTTTTTTGTTTGCTCATATTTTAATGGACTTTACCCTGAACTCCTCCTCTTTTCTAAGGAAGGAGGAGTGCTGCTCTATATGGGTCAAGAGCAAGGAAATTTATTGGGTTATAGCTTGGGGCATGATGACTCTCTTTCTCTTGGGCTAGAATTTTCTTGGGGTTCTCTCACTTTTTTATGACATGGGTGCTTGAAATGCCCTAGAGCACTGCCGCCTGCTCTCCAACAGACCCATAGGAGACACTCTCTTCCTTCTCTGCCCTCTTCCCTTAAGCCCACGCACATATTTTATCTCCTTATTTCTTACCACTCATACGGCAAGGAAAATAGAGTCTAAGGGAAAGCACCTAAAAACGTGATGCAGAGCAGTGGACCCAGTACAGGCTTTTCAGTCTTTCATTCGTTCTTTCATTTTTTCTTAGTATTATTCATTCCTTCTGTTAACATCCCATTTCTGGGACAAGCGGGGTGTGATTACTGCTCATGCGCTGACCCACCTATATCTTTACCACCTGGTAAACAAAGAGAAAGAACTTGAACTCTTCCTGAAACCTCCCTTCCTCAGTTCACGGACATGTGGATTTTTCCCTAAAACCAAAAGGCATTTATCAGTCAATGTGTACCTTTAAAAAAGCACATAAAAAAAGGAATTACTGAATTTTTGGTCCATCTTCTGGCCAATAGCATTTTAGAAAATCTGCATTTTTATCCCCTTTCCCCCACCCTCCTACCGATCAGGATCTTCTTGGGATGTAAATTTCATGTCTAGCCTTTTCAATTAAATAAAATGTGGTGACCACTTCCTTGATCACTCAACATTCTACAGAAACTTCTTTTACAAATGATTGTACTTTAGTAAACAGTATCAGTGTGCCACAATTTATGTAACTAGTCACCCGGAGTCTGTCTGTTATTAACAGAAGTCTCACAAAACCTAGAACAGAAATTCAGGGTTGATGCTATCTATCATTGCTATGTATTCCTACCTTGGAGACCTGAGTTAACTAAATTATGGAGGATGGATTTGGAATGACTATTTAGAAAGTAATTCTTGATTCAGTAAGGAGGACTTAGCTATTTCATGAAAGGAATTTGAGATGCAATTAAATTATTTCTGATTTTAAAAAGAATGAGATATATGAGCTCATTCATGGGTTTAATCACCCATCCTTAAGAATACAAACAAGTGTAGAATACGAACCACAAAAAAACAGAGACATTGCATCTACACATCTTTTATTAATCAACAGACACCCAGAAACTCTCAATGAATACCTCTCATAAAACAGATGAATAATTACAGGAACCAGCTCTATTAGAGTTGCCTCACAGGATTATTTGGAAGATGAAATGAAATATCACCAGCATGTGTAGATCCCCAATAAATGTCAGCGTCATGCGAGCTTTGATTTCATTTGACACTGAAATGCATCAGGTGCTCAGCCATGTCCTGGCAGAATATAAAGCAACAGTGACAGGTGTCCTGATTTTTAAATACCCTGCTTAAATTGATAAATTAGAGACTTTAGATTGAAAATGATCCGATTTCTCAATTTGAAGTAGGAACTGGGAAATCAAACAAATTCCTTCCTTTATAGGAATATAGTCATTTTTCTCTGATGCCATGGTAGTTCTTGGCTGGGTATGGGGGAGGGAGGGAGTCATTCTGCTATTCCAGCATTAGGAAATACGCTCGGAACGGTGTTCTGTTGTCGAGTGAAAAGAGAAACAAAGGTGACAGGGTGATGCAGCATCATCTCCTTTTTGTGCGCTCTCTGTCCCTTTAGGACCTCAGTAGCACAGACCTCATCCGGCCCCGCATCAGCCTCGTGTGCCAGATTGTCCGGGTGGGCCACATGGAGCTGAAGGAGGGCAAAAAGCACACGTGTGGGCTCCGAAGACCGTTTGGAGTAGCAGGTACAGAAAGACCCAGAGACGAATGTAAATGGTATAGTCACTGTAAAGGACAGCATGGCAGGGCCTCCAGCAGTTAAACATTGAACTTACGACCCAGGAATCCCACTTCGGGTGTCCACCCAAAAGAACCGGAAGCAGAAGGTTTCAAGATCCTTGTACACCCGGTCTAGAGCAGCCTTATTTACACTAGCCAAAAGGTGGAAGCAACCCACGTGTCCATGGATGGAGAAATGGATAAAGAATGTGGTCTATCCATACAGTGGAGTATCAATCAGCCTGAGAAAGGAAGGAAATTCCACAATGTGGATGAACCTTGAGGATGTTGTATAAAGTGAAATAAGCCAGTCACAAAAAGATAAACACTGCGTGACCCCACTTATATGAGGTACCCAGAGTGGTCAGATTCATTATGCGAGACAGAAGGCAGAGTGGGGCTTGCCAGGGGCTGGGGGAGGGGAAAATGGGGGGAGCTGGTGTTTAAGGGGAACAGAGTTTCAGTTTGGGAAGATGGAAAAGTTCTGGAGAGGGAGGGTGCTGATGGCTGCTCAACATTGTGAATGTACTTAATGCTGCTAAAGTGTACATTTAAGAATGGTTAAAAAAGCAGATTTTACCCCCACCACACGCACACAAAGATACAAGGGAGGGAAACCCAGAGACAGTGTAAGATGAATGTGGTTGTCAACGTGAGTATCGGACACACAGCGTTTGCTTGGGGCTCCCAGGTATGTTTTCTCGGGGGTTCTGTGTCCTCACCTAGACCCTGCCTCCTTTGTTTCTCCCTCGGTGCCCTGGACAGCGCCTTGTGCACAGTAGGACCATAGTAAAGCCTCTGTTGTGACTATTGGCATTCTCCCTGCCTGCAGGCTACATATTGATTTCAGTCCAATAAAATTCTCCCTGGAAGGTGGTTTGCCTGTCTGGGAGATTGACTCTTCAAAGGCAGCACTGGGTTTGTAACCTCTTTCAAAGAGGGTCCTTGGCTTTTACATCAAGCCCCACAGCCTCCTGAGAGGCCCTGCATTTTCTTCTATAGTTTCTTTTTTTTTTTTAAAGATTTTATTTATTTATTTGACAAAGAGAGAGACAGCAAGAGAGGGAACACAAGCAGGGGGAGTGGGAGAGGGAGGAGCAGGCTTCCCGCTGAGCAGGGAGCCCAAAGCGGGGCTCAATCCCAGGACGCTGGGATCATGACCTGAGCTGAAGGCAGACGCTTAACGACTGAGCCACCCAGGCGCCCTCTTCTGTAGTTTCTTAAATTAAGGAAATGCATTCCTGGTCATACATTGACGTTCTAGTCACTAAGGAGTTTTGAAAGCTATCAATGAAATGCCATAATTCTCTTGGAACAAATGGCCAGAAAATGTCAGCAAGACTGACCTTGTGGGTTGTGTGGGTAACGAGGCTTCCTCTGCATGAGACTATGTATATTGTCATTCCTTGACCAACCTTGCACTCCCACTTGCTGCTCAAGGTCTGCCAGTCTCTGAGGAGGGCACAGCATTACTCCTGATAGACAAATAAAATGAAATCTCAGAAAAGGGAAGGAACCCTAGCACAATTTAGCCGTCTATATGACAGTCCACTGAACTAAGAATTTAGGGCATACTTAAGGTCACTGCCATTCAAAATGGGCCAAAGAGATTTAAATATGAAGCTTTTGCTTGCTTTTCTGTTTCCGGGTGGGTGGGTGTGTACGGAGAGAACAGTAATTTCCTCTGAGCCTTGATGCCAAGCATCGATTAGCAGAGATCTAGAGTAACTACATGACGACATCGACAAATGAACTGCCCCTTGGAAGAGGGGGTGCACCAGATACGGATTTTTCAGTATTTTTTTTTGGAACAGTGTTTGCAGGGGTCTTTTAAGGGCTGACAGCAAGCTTTGCAGCACGCTTTCACCAACATAATTATTTCCCAAGCCTTACCCACTGTGGTTTGGGTCGCTTTGAGAAGGCATTTCCTTCCTTATCCTTTAGTTTTTCCTACAAGAAATGTCTCCTATCTCTGTACTTCTTCTAATCTCCAAACAGGTTATCTGGGGAGTGGATGGTGAGTGTGTGTTTTATGGCTAGATTGTAATTCATTAACCCAGGGCTCGCCTCTTGGCTGTGGGCCCTCCCTGGTCTGAACAGCTGTAGGATGGCCCACTTACTAGTTCTCCGGGCAGCAGGGCATGGTTGGCTTAAGTGATTTGGGCCCATAATCACTGTTGGGTTCATACCCTGGCTTCACCACATATAACTTCTGATCTGGGACAAGTTACCAACCTTTCCTGTGCTCAGTGTCCTCATCTCTCTCTCTCTCTTTTTTTTAAAGATTTTATTTATTTATTTGAGAGAGAGAGAGCGTGTGAAAGGGGGTCAGAGGGAGAAGCAGACTCCCCGTGGAGCAGGGAGCCCGATGTGGGGCTCGATCCCAGGACCCTGGGACCATGACCTGAGCCGAAGGCAGATGTTTAACGACTGAGCCACCCAGGCGCCCATGTTTCCTCATCTCTTAAAGTAGGGCGAATAATAGTATCGGTATAAGTAAGATAATAGACACAGTAGGCACAGGACCGTGCTGTATTCGTTGCTCTTCTTGTGCACAAAGCAGCAAATCGCTATGTGATCTTTTGTCCTGTGTTGCTGGAGCCCTGGCTCCCCTCCGTGTATGTGGAAGCTGGCTACAACCATGTCAAGTCCAAGGGACGGTTGACCCCTTCGAGCCTTGAGTTTCTCTCTCAGGTCTCCATTCTGTTGACACTCCTGACAAAAAATATGTGTGCTCTGTGTCTTTGAATGCAGGCTTACTAAAACAAAACAAAACCAATCTGGTTTCTGATTTCTCAAGAATTTAGCACTTGGTCGTGAGAAATTTAAAGAGCGGGTAGTCTGCCGGATTGATCTGAGAAAAATCCAAACCCGTGCCCGAGCTCCCGATGAATTGTTCTGCAGGCTGGGCACTGGGAGTCATCGCTGGCAAAGACCTCGTGTCCCCGCGTGGTATCTCTCTTCTCTCGTGTCCTGTGTTTGCAGATACCGTAGTTTTCCAAAGTAACTTACTGAAGCCCAAAGCAATTAAGTTCTTTAATTAAGTTTTATCTTTTTCCTAGTGATGGATATTACTGATATCATCCATGGGAAGGTGGATGATGAAGAAAAGCAGCATTTTATTCCCTTTCAGCAGTAAGTACTTTGGCATCGATCCCGGTGACTTGAGACCTGGATTAGTTCTTTGAATGATTTGTTAACACAGAACCAGGTGCTAGGAACCATTTGCTCAGTTACAGAAGGAAAGCCTCGTAAGCTGGAAGACTGTGAGATAGAAGCTGACAGAAGACTTTGTTCAAGGTCCTTTATATTGGGATCACATGGAGGAGCGTAAGCCTAGCTTTTCTGATTCTACAGAAAGGACCAATGGAATAGAAGGGGCAAATCTGTGTCTGCACCAGAAGCCGCAGAATGGTGCCCTGTAGGTGTCAGGAAGGCCAAAGTGTATTTGCACTCTTGTCTGGAGCAGGTATCACGGAAGACAAGGCATCCTGTTCTCTGGAGATCTTGTCAGAATGCAGAACGTGGTCTGGTGGGTCTGGAGGCTGGTGGCTGACAGGCCACCGGCTGCTGCTGCCGGACCGGAGACCACGCTTTGAGTAGAAGGCGTTTAGGAGGTTTGAACCAGTGATGCCTGGGCTCCTGCTGGCGGAGGGAAAGCCAGCCTGGGATGACACGGGAGGATTCCCTGAAACGTTCCGCTGAGGCCTCCCCACTGAGCTTCAGGAGCTGGAGCCCCGCGTGGGCGCCTGGGGAGTCGTGGGCCAGCAGATGTGAACCCACAGGGCTCTGAAGAAGCGTATGTGTGAACATCATGGCTCTAGCAGTCGTGCTCCCTTACCCCGAGCGCAGGTGGGGGTGGCCTCGGGGAGGCGGCGGACGATGCTGGAACGGGGTCCTAACAGGGCGATCGTGTCAGGTAGGGAAGGTAACTGTCTCAGGCAGCCTGCAGCTGCCACAGCAGATCAGTACAACCGCTGAGAATTCTGGAAACCAGCCCAAGGATGCTGGAATTAATATATGATTTTTAAACAATCATAGCGCAAATCAGTGGAGAAATAGCAGCTACGCGGAGATGAGTTGTTTGACACAATTAGCTACCCACTTACGAAACCTAAGTTAGAGCCTTGTCGCACATCGTGTGCCCCTGGAAATTCCGGGTGATTAAATGTGTAAGTGTAAGAACTAAAATCTTAAAATACTACAGGAAAATAGAAGTTTTATGGAATAGTGGTATGTGGGAGGCCTTGCTGACTCAGACTGCAAAGATCTGACCGAAAAAGAAAAATTGACAGGTTAAACCACACAAAAATGTTAAATAACTTAGGTACAGAATAAAATTTAGTAAAATCTTTGCAATGTGTATGAAAAAAGGATGAATATTGTTACTATATAATTAATAGAAATTCATAAAGATATGAACAGAAAATACTATATGTGTGTATATACACACACACAAGCATGCACACATACACAGAAAGAAATGGCCTATAAAATTCATTGAGAATCAATGCAATGCAAATTAAACAAGGAGGTTTGGCATTTGGTTTGACCGAGTTTTAAAAATATATACAATATCCAGAGTTTGGCTGGGTAGGAGGAAATATACAGTACTTATAAGAATATAAATTGTTACAGTGCATTGGCAGCCTCAAAATTTAGATATTTTGGAGAATATACTCCATAATTAACAGTGATTACTTCTGTTGATGTAACCAAAGGTGATTTTGCCTCATTTTTGTTTAACTCTGTATTATATTTTGTACAAAAAATATGTATTATATCTAATTTTATTTAAAGTGTAAAAATCTTTCTCTTTCAGTTTAAATCCCACTACCTTAGACCATTTTCTAAATATAACAGTGCAAATAGCTCTTGCTAAGTAGTACTTCCTTCCTTCATCCAGAGGCTATTAATAATTTTTAAATGCGCTTATCTAGTATCCTACCACCTATATACTGACCCTACCAGAATGTGGTGAGGTAAATATTTTATGTAGCTTAATGCTAATTTGAATTATGAAGTGACTCAATTTCATGAATGCTGATCCCAATATAAATGTATACATACCCATTCAAGTATGTTAAATGTATTAAGTGTAATAGATATAATAACTGTAATATTTTATTACTACATTAAGTTAAATGTATCAATATATTAAATATATGACTATATCTTAAGCATTAATGAGTAAATATTAAATAAATAATATATATAGAATAAATATGAATATATATTTAGATATATTAAAATATATATATTATAAACATAAAGAACTTTCACGTCTTTAGTGAAATGGATGTTCCTATTATATATACGTATAATGTTATTTATCACTATTATATGTGCATTATGTATATATGCATATTATATGTGTATATACATAATAGGAGCAGCATGCATGGATGTGAAAGTTACTCTGTTTGTTTCACTACTGAGGTGGGTTTCTTCCTTTGATTTTGTGCCCCCCTGCCTAATTTCTGAACCAGCTCCCATCGCGCAGCCATGTTGAACAGTGAGCCCTGAGATCGCCTTCACTGTATAATAATACGCGCTTTGAGTTTCCAAGGAGCCCGGCCCTAATTTGATTACCACTCGCTGTGCAACCAACAGCCACTGTAAAGCATTCATGATGCAAATCACAGTGTCTGGCTGTTAACTCCTAAGATTTATGGCAAATGCTTTCATAGCTTACCTCATCAATGAGCTTTACAGCGTATTATATGAGGAGAGTCTCCTGGATGGATTCTGCTAGTCCATCTAAGCGAGAGTCCTTTGAAGAGAGCCACTCAGATCCCAGCCATATTTGGTATTTGGTTTGACCGAGACATGGTAGTACGTCTCCCTGCTACTATCAGGGTCGAGATCAGAAGCCTGCAGAGAAAGCTGGCCTGCGTCACGGGCAAGAGAACAAAACCACAGCAGAGGGGGAGACTGCCAGGCTGATCCGTAGTTCCTGAGAGTGCTCGTGCTGTCGGCAGGGGCTGTGTTTGGGTCTTGGATCTCAGCCTGTGGGATCATGAAGGTGAAGCTTGTTTGCCGGTGGCTGTGCCATCGTCACTCTAAAGAGAGTTTGCCGTCACATGAGAATCTAAGAACGCCCTCCAGAAGCTACTGCGTGCATGCCGCTCTCGTCTGTGCGTCAAGTGTTG
This sequence comes from Halichoerus grypus, assembly GCF_964656455.1. Taxonomy (NCBI): domain Eukaryota; kingdom Metazoa; phylum Chordata; class Mammalia; order Carnivora; family Phocidae; genus Halichoerus; species Halichoerus grypus. The sequence goes on along the minus strand of NC_135714.1, from coordinate 157,909,165 downwards.
GTGCCAGATGGAGGCCTTTGAAGGCATCTGATCTAGGCCCAGCATACAGATGAGGATACTGAGGCCTGGGCTTATGTCAGGTAGAACCGGGACTGGAGGCCAGATCACCTGTCCCATCCCTCCTGCGGCTTCACTTCCATTATGTCAGCCTGTCCCACCTCAGAAAGAGCATTAGGCCTTGCCTCTGGTTTTGTTAACATTTGGCCATCAGTTTTGTTTGTTCTTAGGAGGTTTGTTTTTTCCTTTTTCCACGGGGGTGTTGTCTATCTTAGACACCAAATTCATCTTGGAAATGACCAAGATAGGCACCCCATGGAAAAATAAAGGAAAAGGAGAGTCCTCTCATGAGGTGGGTCTAGTGTTTAGATTTCCAGATTATTCCCATAGAACCCACCCTGTCTGAAGCTGTGCTATAGAAACTTCCTCTTTTTTCCTTACCTCTCATTTCTGATTTCCCCAGAATTGCAATGGAAACCTATATCCGGCAGAGACAGCTAATCATGTCGCCCCTGATAACATCCCATGTGATTGGGGAGAATGAGCCACTCACTTCAGTCTTGAATAAAGTGATAGCAGCGAAGGAAGTGAATCACAAAGGACAAGGTACACAGCCCTGCGTACTAAGCTGGGAGGGGGCTTGGGGGAGTGGCATTGGAACTGGGTCCTTGCACTCTGGCCCTTTTCCCTATCTTTGATGCAGAGCAGACCCTGCTGGGGATTGCTCACCTCAGCTTCCTGCTGAAGGCATTTTACACTGAAGAGTGCGGAGGCTGCACTCAGCACTGAATTGGATCACAGCTGTATTTTGTAAATTCTGTGGAACAAATTTTTATCCCATGAGTCCTTTTTCAGTTTTGTCTCCCCTTATATTAAGTAAAATTAAGAGGAAAGAGACCAAAGTAATACAAATGAACAGATATTAATTTTTTTTAAGATTTGATTTATTTGTTTGAGGGAGAGAGAGGGAGAGAGCGCGAGCTCAAGCCGGGGGAGGGAGGGAGAAGCAGACCCCCTACTGAGCAGGGAGCCCGATGGATGCGGGATCACGACCTGAGCTAAAGGCAGATGCTTAAACCAACTGAGCCACCCAGGCGCCCCTGAACAGATATTAATAAGAAATAACGGGCTAGCTAGCAAAACATTTTGAGTTGTTTTTAGTGCTTCCATATATCGTTCTGTTGACAGTTTTAACTAAGAAATTCCATTCATTGAAACTGCATTTTAGATTCAAATAATATTTTAAAAACTAGTTAAAATTTTAAAATTCACATACCATGATGGTGATGATTTGGGGATAATTTTGAAGATTGGGTCACTTTTTTTTTTCTTTTTTTTTTTTTTAAACCACCCTGTAACGATCTTCTACTGACGTGGAGGCAATCAGGAAACACATTATTTTCAGCATATTCCATTTTCCATATATTCACAGTTGTTCTGGGTAGGAAAGACATGTGAGGAATCATTAAGGAATCTGAAATACATTTCTGTTGTTTTAGAACTCCTAGCCTAGGGTATGATTTATTAGAGTGGAAAATCCTTATACTAAATAAATTGCTGTGTATATGTAATTTCTTTTTTTTTCCCCAAACAAAAATGAAAAAAAAATATTTGCTTTCTTGCTGCTTAATGAAGCAAGTACTTTCCAAATGTTTTTATGCTCATTACAAATATTTTTCGGTGGCTGGCTGCATGATACTCCATTGCTTGGATTTAAGAAAATTTCATCCCCCTAGGGAAACACTTAAGTGTGTTTTCTATTTTGTAACCATTATAAATTTCAATAACTGCTGTGACTACTTTTATACATGAAGCTTTTTCCATATTTAGGATTGCCTCCCCAAGAAAATTCCCAGAAATAGGACTCCTAGGGCAGATGATGGGAACAAGCTCAAACTCAGAGATAACACATATTACCAGATTGCTTTCTATCGACTTCTGCCAGTGGGTGCTGATTACCACGGTGCCTGGTTGGCAAGCTGATAGTTAAAAATCTTTAACTGTTTGTTGGGCGTCTGGGTGGCTCAGTTGGTTAAGTTGATTTTGGCTCAGGTCATGATCTCAGGGTTGTGAGATCCAGCCAGGTGTCAGGCTCCATGTTGGGTATGGAGTCTGCTTAGGATTCTCCCCCTCGCCCGTTCCCTGCTAGTCCTGTGGTCATTCTCTCTTAAAAAAAAAAAAAAAAAAAATCTTAAAAAAAAATTTTTTTTTACCTATTTGAAAGGTGAAAAGTAGACTTCCATAGTTCTCTTGCAGTTTTAAAAAAAACTACTTGAGGGGCGCCTGGGTGGCTCAGTCGTTAAGCGTCTGCCTTCGGCTCAGGTCATGATCTCAGGGTCCTGGGATCCAGCCCCGCATCAGGCTCCCTGCTCCATGGGAAGCCTGCTTCTCCCTCTCCCACTCCCCCTGCTTGTATTCCCTCTCTCACTGTGTCTCTCTCTGTCAAATAAATAAAATCTTTAAAAAAAACAATTTTTTTTAAATTTAAAAAACTACTTGGTGGTGAATTACCTACCCATCCTATGCGTTTGTGAGTTTTTCTAAAGTTTTCCTTCTCAGTTATTATGAAGATAACAATGTCTTATATAGAACATGTATTTTTCAATTTTTGATTTGTCAAGTATTTACCAGCTTCGTGTACTTCTTTGTGAATTGTCTATACACGTTCCATTTATTTGATGTTTTTCTTGTAATTTCTTATAGGTATTTCAGCATTTGTAGCCTGCCTTTCACTTCTTTATAAATATCAAAACTTTCCATTTGTGTATAGATAATTCTTTTTTTAAGATTTATTTATTTATTTTAGAGAGAGCATGCACATGCACATGCACACAAGTGTGGGAAGGGGCAGAGGGAGAGGGAGAGAATCCTCAAGCAGACTCCCTGCTGAGTGTGGAGCCCCATATGGGACTTGATCCCAGGACCCTGGGATCATGACCTGAGCCAAAATCAAGAGTTGGACACTTAACTGACTGAGCCACCCAGATGCCCCTAGAAAATTCTTTTTGTGTGTGATTTCTTCATTTGTCTCTAAACTTAGGAAAAAGGTTCATTTTATTTCTTTATTATATTAGGAATTTATTTTAATGAAAACGTGAGGTGAGAAATTTGATTCTCTTTTAAGTAGCAAGAAAATTATTCCAGCACATTTATGAAATTGTTGTTTCTTTTTTCAGGATTTGTTATGCGTCTTTACTATATATTAATTGCTATATATTATAGTACTTAATCTAATTGTTTCCATTGATTTATATGTATCTTTTCTACCACTAATACAACACTTCATTACAGCTCTACAATATTTTGGTATCTGATAAGGGCTGTCTTTACTCGTGTTTTTTTCCCCCCAAAGTAAACATCTGTTCACACCCCTGTCAAATTCTCAAGGAAGTCTTGTTGTGATTTTGATAGGAGTGTCATGAAAATTATAAGTTAACTGGGGGAAAAGTTACATTTTTATAATAAAGTATCTGTATGTTAATACAATGCATATTTTTTTTCAGCGTTTCCCTGTGTGTTTATGGTATAGATCATAAAGAGAACTAAAAGTTCATCCTTTATTTCTTTAAAGGACTTTGGGTATCTTTGAAGCTTTTGCCAGGTGACCTCTCACAGGTTCAGAAGAATTTTTCACACCTGGTGGATAGATCAACTGCAATCGCCCGAAAAATGGGCTTTCCTGAAATAATACTTCCAGGTAAAAGCTTTTACGTGGTTCACCTGTTATGCATCCTTTAGTTCTTCCTTCCATGCAGCAGTTACTTCTAATGGGACGGTTGAGGCAATGCAAGAACCTCTGTGGTCTTTAGTGACTCACATCTGTGGTATCGAGACAGTGGGAGACTTCAGGAGGGTTGCAGTACCCAGTGCACGAGCCCAAGATGATGCTTCTACATGTAGCTCAGAGTTTCCTTGTCACACTCTTCCTTTCTGCTCTGCACGAGCCCCTCTGAAATTCTTCCCTACATTATCCATTAAGGGTCGCTAATGGTAGCACAGGTTTTGTGCCCCAAAAGTGATTTGCCTTGTTGCATGTCCCTTTCTCAGGATGACATCACCAGCGTTGGGGGCTGCTGGCCAGGAAGCTCCAGCGAGGTCCCTGCTCAGCACAGTGTCCGCCAGAACCTTTGCCCCATTTGCTTGAACTGCGACTGTGTGCTTGGCTCTCCCCATACATGTGGTGACAAGAATGTAAACATTCTATGGTTTTCTTACTCGTTTTGTCTTTTTTGGCACCATATGTTGGTGATGTGCATATGTGTTCTCTTGATTTCGCTGACTTAACCCATTTGCTTTCTTTTTTCTTTTTTTTTTTTTAAGATTTTATTTATTCATTTGAGACACAGAGATAGAGAGAGCACGAGCAGGGGGAGGGGCAGAGGCAGAGGGAGAAGCAGGCTCCCCGCTGAGCCAGGAGCCCAATGCGGGGCTCGATCCCAGCACCCTGGGGTCATGACCTGAGCCGAAGGCAGACGCTTAACCATCTGAGCCACCCAGGTGCCCCCCAGTTTGATTTCTTAATCTTTATAGTAATAAAAGGAAATCATCTCAAGGAACTTTATATAAGATATATATATGTATTACATGGAGCGTATGTGTTACAAATATTAAAAGATGATATTACATATTTTATAGATAGGTAGATAGAATATATAAATAAGTAACCTTTGGCATGCTAGAAAAATTTTAGAAAACCATGCTGTTGTCTACTGCATAAAAATTGGGGTTCTTTTAAAGTAACACAACCTCTAATTCCTCCTTCCAGAGATTAAGGAGCAGTAATAATGTGTTGCCACACACATCGTCTGCATGTAGCAGGCATTAAAAAGGATGAATGGGAAGAAGAGCTATCTGTAAAATGGGGACCATCTTTTTCTTTTCTCGTGAAAGAAAGTGGTTCTTCATCTGCTGATGTTATCCCTTTTGGACTCACTCAGCCCAATGTGTCTTCATCTTTATTCTGTGAAAGTGTCTGTCTTCTTGTTTAAAAAAATAAGCATCGGTAATATTCCTATAACTGACGGCAGTATTATTACTACAGGAAGAATGAAATCTGAAACAATAAAATGGAGAAGTTTATTTTTTCGGGCAAAGTGAAATTTCTCTTTGCAGTCTGGCTAGAAGATTCTTTCCGATCTTCCTAGTCAATAGGATTGCCTCCCGGACCGCCAGAGCTGTCATAGGCTTGGAAAGTCATCTCAGACAATGGCTCCCAAATGCTGGTCTTTGGATCAGCTCAGAAACATTAAAATACAGGTTCCCACAGTGTTCCAGAGACTCCGATTCAGTTTGTAAGACCAGGGCTCCCCCAGTGATTCTGGTGATCAGCCAGGTTTGAGAAATAAGAGGTTCAGACCAAAGTTCCTTACCTTGTTGCTCCTCATCACCATTTGAACAGATTCCGGAGACATCTGAAGCCCTTCCCTCAGCCTGACTTTCCCCTCTAGCCCAGGTGCTCCTGCTGTCTGCCCCCGTCTGCACATCCAGAATCTCAGAAGCCATCGCATAACGTACTCTCTGTCTCTCTTTCTGCATCTGTCAGTCACCATCTGTCCTGTCCAGAATGGTGTCACTAGAGTCCCCCTAGAGTGTAATGTCACTAAGTCCAGTGGATATTTTTTAGCCTAAAGATTGTCTCGGCTTCCCTCGGCAGCACGTGGCGTTGTTGACCACCCCTTGTGGAACCGGTCTTCCCTCATCATCAGGGACCTGCACTCTTCTCTTTGTCTCCATTCCCCTTTGCCACCATGTCACCTTCGACCTTGCCTTTAAATGTTAAGAGTTCCCCAGTGTCTGGTCCTTATGTCCTCTGTTAGTTTGCTCGGGCTGCCCTGATAAAGTACCACATGCTAGGCAGCTTCAGCAACAGACATTTATTTTCTCACACTTCTGGAGGCCGGATGTCTGAGATGTCAGCGGGGCTGGTTTCTTCCGAGCCTCCCTTCTTGGCTAGGAGATGGCCGTCTTCTTGCTACGTCCTCACATGGTCACCCCTGGGTCTACTCTCTTCTTGTAAGGATTTTCCAAGTTTTATTGGATTAGTGCCCACTATATGTCCTCATTTTACCTTAGTCACCTGTTTAAGCGGCCCGTCTCCAAATACAGTCGCATTTGGAGGTATTAGGGGTGAGGGCTTCGGCATATGACTTTAGGGGGAACAGTTCAGTCCATAACAGGCCTCTTTTCCTTCTCATGCCTGTATTCTCTTCCTGTGTGATCTCATCCACTCACTTTGCCTCTGTGTGTCAGTTGCTTCTAACTCCGTGTCCGTAGCCTCAAGACCGCTCCTTTGAACCCATTACCGTAGATCCAACCACTTCCTGCCTTGGGACTTCAGTAGCTACTATTCCTACCTGAATGGATCTCTCTGCTCTCTTTAACTGGTTAATTCTTACTCACACCCTCCAGACACAGTTGGGACTTAGTGTTATGCCTTCACAGAGCCTGACCTTTTCCTTCATTTGTAATGATGCATTTTGTCCTGTGATTATCTGCTAATGCTTCTCTCCTCCACTAGACCGTAGGCTGTATGAGAGCGAGGCTGGTGCACGGCTCACCATTGTCTCCCAAACACCTGGCACAGTGCTTGGTACAGAGTAGGTGCTCAGTCAGTTTTTTAAATGAATAAGTGAATATTATCTCATCTGATTGTACCGTATTCAGACTGCTGCCTATTGTTGGAAATTGAGGATTTTCCAAGTTTTCACTTTTGTAAACAACACCACAATGAATATCCTTATAGATAAATTTTTGCTTACATTCTTAATACTGTGGGACAAATATTACCAGTGAAGTTGCTTTGTCAGATAAGGCTTTTAACACAAATTTTCCATTTCTCTATTGACAAAGCGTATGTCAATTAAGATTTCAAACTGTGTTGTATGAAAGGTCCCTTTTGCTTCACCTTAACCAACTGTGGGCAAGACCTTAATTTTTTTTCTAAGCAGATGAGTGATGAAAATGAAAAGTGCTCTAACTGTGCATCCCTGTGTTCTTATAGTGCTAGAAGGTTTTATTTTTTTACATTGGGAAGCAGTTTAATATAGAATAGATTTTGGAGTCCTTTTTATAATACCGAGACTTCCTGGCCAGGAACTTGGCATGCCTTTCATTCATTCTAGGTTTTGTTTAAGCATCTTACTAACATTTACTTTTTTTCTTCACTGTGGGGGCTATTCATTTGCTAATTAATTTTTAAAATTTTGTGCTGGACAACCAAGAATATGACAAGGGGAAATGATTCTGATAGTGGTAAAAACAAGCTGATTTAAATAAACGTAATGATTACCTGTAAGACACGTTGAACAATGCCTAGCATGGAGGAAGCACCCAATAAACATTAGCTTTTGTTATTTTCAGATGTGTTAAGATACCACCCTCCAAGGCATTATTAAAAAAAATCTGCTACTGTAACCTAATAAAATACATTGTGTACTTATTATTAGAAAGCAGTTATGAATAAACAGAACAAAGGATTACTATTGAAAAGAGTTCATTTTAAAACACTGCATTTCAGAGACACTTTGGTATGTATGGAAAGATAGGCTGAGGGAAGCTAAAGAGGACAATACATATAAAAACTTCTGCTGTATGAATAGCTCCCTATAAAGTCAGAGCATTTCTTTTGGTGTTGTTAAGATTTTATTTATTTATTTGAGAGAGAGAGAGAGAGTGAGCGAGAGAGAGCACACATGGTGGGGGGAGGGGCAGAGGGAGAAGCAGACTTCCCACGGAGCAGGGAGCCCAACGTGGGACTCGATCCCAGGACGCCGAGATCATGACCCGAGCCTAAGGCAGATGCTTCACCGACTGAGCCACCCGGGTGCCCCAAGTCAGATCATTTCATATTTTATCTACATGTTATATCTTATTACATCCTGAACATTCAAAATGACTTCTCTCAGTACCACTCACAGGATGGGTTGTCCTATTGCAGGGGACGTGCGGAATGATATTTATGTCACTTTGATCCACGGGGAGTTTGACAAAGGGAAAAAGAAGACGCCAAAGAACGTGGAGGTGACCATGTCTGTGTATGATGAGGAGGGCAAGCTCCTGGAGGTAGGTGGGGCTGCCCAGAAATCCTGCTGCCATCACACGCTTCTTTCCAACAGGGGACTTTGGTCTGAGGCGACTTGCTCTCCACATTCGTGTGCATTTGTTTTTTTCATAAGGAAAAAGGATGAAACCTGTTAGATTTGTGATTAGCAATTACCAAGTTTACTAAGAAACTCATTTAGACTCTTATTTTCATTATTTCTCCCGTTCTAAGAAGTATCTCCAGCTACTAGTGATTTCATGTGTATGCTTCTGATCCAGAAGTTCTATATCATTGGCAAGTTATTTGCCACTTTCAAGCGAGGTAGGTCCCTGTGGGGCTGGAGCGAAGTAGTGCGGATGCCCAGAAGGTGCTGCAGGGCCCCCTTCCTGTACCAAGTCCGCAGAACCAGAGGAGACACACCCTGTAGAGAGCTGTTAAACATCCCACTGGTCTTTAGGTTTTGTGTTAGTAATCAGGAAACTGCAACCCAAAAGGGGTAGGATGGTGCTGGGTCCCTTAGTGACTACCACAGTTACACACTTAGACCCTCAAAGAAAGGAGTGGAAACTCATTCTTAACCCCACTCTTCAGCCTCCAGATGTGATTGGTGGATGTGTGCCAGTGTGGGACACATGCTGGCCGCATGGAGAGTGGAGGTCTCATGCATGGCGTGTGCAGTTCTCTTATTTTTCTAGATGAAATCATCCCCTCTAAGTATTTACCCCCAAAATACAAAAACAGTAACTCAAAAGGATACGTGCACCGCTTTGTTTATAGCGGCATTATTTACAATAGCCAAGTTATGGAAACAGCCCAGTGTCCATCGACTGATGAATGGATAAAGAAGATGTGGTGTGTGTGTGTGTGTGTGTGTGTGTATACACACACAATGGAATATTACTCAGCCATCAAAAGAATGAAATCTTGCCATTGGCAACAACGTGGATGGAGCTAGAGAGTGCTATGCTAAGTGAAATAAGTCAGTCAGAGAAAGACAAATATTATATGACTTCACGCATATGTGGAATTTAAGAAACAAAACAAACGAGCAAAGGGGGAAAAAAGAGACAAACCAAGAAACAGATTCTTACCCATAGAGAACAGATGGCTACCAGAGGGGAGGTGGGTGGGGTGATGGGTGAAATAGGGGATGAGGATTCAGAGCACACTTGCGATGAGCACTGAGTAATGTACAGAATTGTTGAATCACTGTATTATACATCAGAAACTAATATAGCACTGTATGTCAACTATAGTGGAATTAAAATAAAAAACAATTTAAAAAATCCTCTTTTAATTTTTTCTTCCCATCCAAAGAAAGCAATTCATCCTGGTGCTGGATATGAAGGCATTTCAGAGTACAAATCAGTAGTCTATTACCAAGTCAAGCAGCCCTGTTGGTATGAGACTGTCAAGGTGAGATGCGCCATTTGTAATCTCCATCATATATTAAGTAATCTCCATCATATGTTAAACCTTGTTTAGATTCCTTTCTTCTTTTTACTCACAAATCATTCCTTCTTTATCCTGAAGTTATAGATCGGTTGCCTGTGGTGTCCTATAAGAAATGAACTGATACAATTCTGCATGAGAGTATTTATCTTTAACTCAGAATTCTTAAATAACATTCTCATTGATAAATGTGTAGAAATTTGACTAGAGACGCTTGTAGTTGTAATGATGTAATAGGCTGCCAAGATGATCTAAAACCAAATGGAAATTTTCACACTCTGCAAGCAGTTGCCTAACATTTTTTTTCTTCTTGGCCTCTGACCAAGTTTTCTGGGCCTCTTTTCAATTTAAATATGTGTATTACAAATTCCCAAGTGCTTTTTAGATAAGACATCCCCTGTGAGTCGCTCAGTAGCCCTGTGGCTAAAACAGTGTCGTAATGCCCTTTCTGATTAGGTAACCAAGACTCAAAAATGGTCAGGTGACTTTCCAAGATCCTGTAACTGCTTAATATCCAAACCTAAATTGGAGCCCACTTCTTGATTGTCAAAATCAAATCTGATTGTCAAAGTCTTATGAGCTCTCCCTAGAAAACTCAAAAAAAAAAAAAATTGCACTAATATCTCAATGCAGAAGTAACCATTTTTCCACAATTTTATATACTTCATATGTTTTGGAATGTGCTGTTTATAACAGGTTTATGTTGTGCTTTTTAAAACTACTTATCTCAAGGCATTAAAAGTTCTTCAGAAGTGGGTCTCTAGGTACTCGAATAATATTCCATTATATGGTCATGCTATAATTTATTTAACTATTTGCCACAAATTCTCTGCTCTTTTCATTGCCATGTACTTCTGTTTTCCTTGTCCCCTCTATATATGGAAACAACAAAAAGCTTCCTTGTCCCCAGTATATTATCTTTTCCTTCTGTTATGGACCCTAATTATTACCATGTCAATCAACTTACAATACACCTTGCAGTCTGGAAGCTCCTATATAGACCCCAAAGTCCTGATCTTTTTCCTCTGAAGTCTTTCCTCTTTCATACTTGAGAAAGTACTAGAAACTTGTAATATCGCCATCCTCAGAATCCATGATAAACAGCAAAGATGATTTCTCTTGAGATTCTTTAGGTTTTGAAAATAACTCAATCTGTTTTGAATGGAACTTTACTCTCAATCTCACTCTGTGCGGTAATAAGATACTAAAAATGAACCAACTCTGTAAAATGAGCTAAGAGTGCAACATACTGTGGATATATCAACTGTAAGTTCCTTATTATTATGCAGGTATCCATCGCTATAGAAGAGGTTACTCGCTGCCATATAAGATTTACCTTCCGACACAGGTCATCTCAGGAATGTAAGTACTAGAAGGTCTACAACATATTTCTGTTTAAAAAAAAAAAAAATTTACTCTTGCTCGACAGAACTTTTGTGGGTCTGGAAAACAAAATATTTGGAAACTACATACTTAGCACCATTACTTCAGGATTCATTAGTGTTAGGGAAATCAGAGAATGTCACTCATATGTCACTCATATGTGGAATTTAAGAAACAAAATAGATGAACATAGGGGAAGGGAAGGAAAAATAAAATAAGATAAAAACAGAGAGGGAGGCAGACTATAAGAGACTCTTAACTCTAGGGAACAAACTGAGGGTTGCTGGGGGGAGGTGAGGGGAGATGGGGTAACTGGGGGATGGGCATTAAGGAGGACACATGATGTAATGAGCACTGGGTGTTATATACAACTGATGAATCACTAAACTCTGTGCCTCAAACTAATAATAAATATATGTTAACTACATTGAATTTAAATAAAAAAAAATTTTTTTAAAAGAATTTCCCCAAAACGTGTTCTATGAATATTAAGGTTCTGTATGATGTTAATAGATGTTCTATAAGGGTTTCACAGGATAGGACATGGGTAGTGACCTGAAGTCTCTGCTGGTCTGGTTAGGAAGATGAGCAAGAGAAAAGGCAACTAATGTCAGCGTGGTCGGTGCTACACCAGCAAAGAGTTGTAAGGAGGCATGTAGCAAAGCATCCAGCCCTGTCATCTGTGCATGATTTTGACATCCTGAGACTTAGAGGTGTAGAAGGAAGAATGATGGTGGAGAAATGTGTTTGAAACCCACAAAGTGAATGCAGTAGGGCTGAAGTGAGAGCGGTGGGAGCAGTCCTAATATTAGGTTGAACCCCACAAAATTGCTGTTTTTGGAGGTCAGTATCAAATAGTCAAATATCAGCAATTTCCTGTGGTTCTACATAATACTAAGCTAGCATTTATCAAGCCCTTAGTTTGTATGAGACACTAAGTGAATCTCTATTTATTCACTGTGTAGTGTCCACAGTCACCTGATAAGGTGCGTAATGCTTTTATCCACGTTTATACAAAAAACAAAGTGAGCACGGAGAAATGAGATCCTGGCCCCGGGCCACAGGGCTAGGGAGTGACAGAGCCCGGATTGACACCTCAGCAGTCTGAATCCAGGCAGGATGGAGCCACATCATGAAGGATGAAGGTTATTTTGAACCAGGTTATGGAGGAGCCCTTAAAAGGTGTTTTATGGGTGGTAATGGTGGTGGTTGTGGTTTAGTGTGTGTTTATAACAGCTTTATTCATAATATCCCCACATTGGATATAGCCTAACGGGCACCAACAGGAGAATGGATAAACAAATTGTAATGTAATCATATAGTGGTTTACTGCTCAGCCAGTCTAGGGGCACGTGAGCCGCTGCTGACGTCAGAGTTGTGCGTGTGATGAGAACGGGCCACAGGTTGTCCCAGGCATCAACACCTAGCTAGGGGTACCCTAGAGGCCAGAGGCCAACACCTAAAGATCCAGAGGGAGGTGCTCTGCTTCCTTGGGGAGGCTGGACCCTCCTGGCACCTGGGCTACTCTCTTGGAAGGAAGAGGTGGCATAATAAACCTTGGAGTATAATTAATATTTCACTGAGTCTATCTTAAAGCAAGAGAAATGAGGTGTCTCATGGAGGTGTTTTGGAGCAGCGTGGTTGACCTGATTAGATAAGCTTTTGGAAATCTCACTCTGGCTGCAGTTGGAGGAAAGGACTGCTTGGAAAGATCCTCTAGAAATACAGGGAAGACATGAATGGAACTAGGGTAGGAACAGAAAGGAGGGAGAGAAAAGGCACAGGTTTCAGAGGTCTTCAGTACATGGAGTTGACATGGTGGGGGGAAGTCAGTGTCAACATCCACCTTTCCGATTGAAGTGATTGGGTAGTTGCTGGTCTCATTCATTTGCAAATGTAGGAAGAAAAACATACGTGGAGGTATTAGAAGATTTCAGTTTGGGGAATATTTCCTTTGAGGGGCCCGTGGCATGCACACTACACACGGCTTATTGTAGCTTGCTGAACAGTGTTAATTATAGTGTAATTGAATGTCATACCCTGGAGCAAAATGGGAACTTGTCCATCCCAGCCGGCGCTTCCTGCCGTCTTTCTGCACTGCTCAGACCTGTATTTCTGTCTTTTCAGCCAGAGATAAATCAGAGCGAGCCTTTGGCGTGGCCTTCGTGAAACTGATGAACCCGGACGGTACCACTCTGCAGGATGGGAGGCATGATCTGGTGGTTTATAAGGTGCTGCTAACAGAACAAGGCTCAGAAAATGGCTTAGGAAACATTTACTCCCTCTGAAATGGGTTCTCAAGGCTCCAGTCAGAATTATGTGGATAAACATCAGAAACTTGTCAAGAGCTAGAAGTGTTTGCCCCTTAAGTCTAGAAAACCAGAGGGCTCCAGCTGCATGATTTCCCATCCCCTCTCTGTAAGGAGTGAGTTGGATCGTTATCACATCTCCCTCCCCTGCAATGGCGTTCGGTGGCAGTGACTAGTCAAGGGCTGACCTCCTGCCTCTCTTCTGCATCGTCCTGTGTGGAACAGGGCCAGTTGCACTGTTGGGTTTGGTTGGGGTGTGGTGGGCGTGGTAGGATGTGGTTTTTGTATCATCGAGAGCCAGGCACCATTTCTCAGCTAGGGGGGCCTCCCTTCCTTCCTAGCAGTTTGGTCCTCACTCTTTAACTGCTACGGAATTATCTTCTGAGATTTTCTTTTCTTTTTTTTTTTTTTTTTAAAGATTTTATTTATTTATTTGACAGAGAGAGACACAGCGAGAGAGGGAACACAAGCAAGGGGGAGTGGGAGAGGGAGAAGCAGGCTTCCCGCCGAGCAGGGAGCCCGATATGGGACTCGATCCCAGGACCCTGGGACCATGACCTGAGCCGAAGGCAGTTGCTTAACAACTGAGCCACCCAGGCGCCCCATCTTCTGAGATTTTCAAGTGGAAAGTAGACACAGGAAGGTCTCGTTTATCTAACGATATCACAGAACCGGTAGCTTCTTTGAGCTGCCTCTACCTGGTGTGGGTCTTCCTTGAACAGCCCCTTATTTCACAGCTAGTTTTGGAAGGCGTGACAAGCTATTTCCTCCCAATGAATCCAGTCAACCCTTCAACCCAATGACATTTCTGACCATTTACAGGTTCAAGAAAATGAACTCCAACCTCATTCCTTAGTATTGATTTATTTATAGCAGAGATCTAGGATGTTCTCAGTTTGGAGTTCACAGCTTATTCCATTTTTATTCAGTGTTGAAATTATTTCTGGGCTCAAACCCTGGAAAAGTATCACAGTGTCTTAGAGTTGGAAGGAGCGTAAGTATAATTTGGTAAAACCGTGTTTAACGCCCTGGAAAGGCACCGTGCTCATGATAGAAACCAGTTTTATTTGCATCTAAGAGATTTTGCCCATCATGTGGTGTCCCTCACTTGCTTCCTTTTCAGGGTGACAACAAGAAAATGGAAGATGCTAAGTTCTATCTGACCCTGCCAGGAACTAAGGTAGAGATGGAAGAAAAAGAGCTCCAAGCGTCCAAAACCCTGGCCAACTTTACCCCAAGCAAGGACAGCACAAAAGACAGCTTTCAGATCGCCACCCTCATTTGCTCCACAAAACTCACCCAGAATGGTAGGTGTGGTGACCACACTGACCCCACACTGGGTTTTCTGTTTGGTCCCCCTGGGCTCCTTTGTTAGACCCAGAGGGCTGGGCCACATGGGGCTGTGTCTTCCGAGGCTGGATGCTGGGCACTTCGGATTCTACTCCCCGTTCTTCACGTGATGTTCTGGTTGCTACTGATCACAAAGCTAATACTCGCTCTGAGGTTATCTTGCCTGTCTTTCAAATAGGATGAAAAGTAGTTTGGTATTTTTTAAGATCATAAAACCTGTAAATGTATTCATTAACAGAGGCTGAAAATTTTTTGAAGTCTTATGTTTCCTTCCTTCAAGGCGGCAAAGAACTTTAATAACGTACTCTGTATAATACATGACACAACAGATATTGGTAATAAGGGGGAGGGTACTGGCAGAGAAAAAGAATCAGTCTCTTGCCCAAACAAACAGGTGTGGCTAAGAGCAGGAAGGGTTTCCTGTTAGAATTCCATGTGCCCCCCCACAGAGCCTCCTCTTTCCCATTTTTTTCCCCCAAGCATTCAGGGGCTTTTCATAAAATCAACTGAATAGTTCAAATGGGCTTCACTTTGTTCCTTCTTGAAATCTATGGTATGAATTTTAACTTCTTTTATGTATATGATTGTATTTGATATCCAATAACAGCTTCTCGTTCAGTTAACTTACGAGTAAGGGGTCCTGCTGAACTTAGTGAGCCAAGAATGAGGAACTCCGGGAACTTGCCATAGAAATCCCATAGCCCCTATGATGGAGAGAGGATTAATCACTTTGGGCTTTTAGAAGATTTGGGTGAGGGACACGGCCGGGACTCTGCCTTACAGAAGTACGAAGGGATAGACAAAACAGTTTAAACATAAGGTACACTCAGGGATCAGATGTTGGTTGATCTTTAAAAGGGGTCAGTATTGTTTGTTTTGATGAATCATGGTTGGCTAGAGAACATGGATAGTATTTCAACTTGGACAAGTGGCCTTAACAGAGTTAAGTGCAGAGCTGATACACATGTGAAAGTAAAAACACACTCACCAAGAATTAAGCCAGAAAAAAGGCAAATCTGTGGAGACAGTGAAAATTTTCATGGTTGCAAAGGCCTCAGAGAGGAGGGATGAATAGGCAGAGCACAGGGGATTTCTACAGCAGTAAAGCTATACTATATGATACTGTGATGAATACATGGGTGCATGTCATTATACATTTGTCAAAAGCCACAGAATGTGCTACACAGAGTAAACCCTAACATATACTGTGGACTTTAGTTCATGAATGGTATTAATACTAGGTCATCAGTTATAACAGATGTACCACACTAATGCAAGATATTAATAGTGGGGGGAGCTGGGGAGCACTGAGAGTATATGGGAACTGTCTGCACTTTGTGCTTAATTTTTCAGTAAACCTAAAACTGCTCTCAGAAAAATAAAGTCTATTAAGAGGAAAACAAAAATTAAGCCAGAAAACATTCTGAGCTTCATAGAAGACATGACAAAACTGTATCAGTGACCTAATCCTTCTTAGGGAAAAAGCAAATGTGATAAACTGCTGGTACCAGGTTAAATGGTACAGTATTTATGGAAGATGATTTAGAAGGTGTATCAAAGGTTTTGAATGTATTCAGACCCTTTGAGCCAGTCGTCTTATCCCTGGAAATTAAACCTAAGTAAACAATGAAAGATGAGCACAAAGATTCATGTATGAAGATGTCTCCGTATTACTCATAATAGGGGAATAGCAGAAACAATCCAAATGTCCAATAATTGGGAGCATTATCATGTAATTAAATGACATATGCGCAGCTGCCAAACATATTTCAAAATGTAATCAAAGACATGTGAAAACTTAGCATTAGCCAGGGTATAATCCTAGTTTTGTTTAGATACATGTTGACGATTTGGAGCCAATCGCCTGGGTTCAAGTCCCAACTCTGCCACTAGCTGTTTCCTCTCGGGCAAGCCACACGACCTCTTTGTGACTTGGTGTCCTCGTCTTGAAAATGGGAGTGATACTAGTATATATTTCAAAGAATGAAGTAAATTAAAATAAGTAAATGCAAAACAAGTGTCTCGCCCATTGTAAACACTGTGTGAATATTAGCCACCACCACCATCACCATCATCATCATCATCATCATATGTACACAGAAAAAGACTAAAAGGAAAGACTCCCGAAGTTGGAACAATAGTTTATTTTCTGTGCTCTTTCTCTTATTTTCCAAACTTTTAACTATGAAATGTTAAAATGGTATTTTTGTGAAGTATGGCAGCAGACAATACAAAGCATTAATGTACTTTTAGAACTATTAAGGGATAGTCAAGAGAGATGGCATTTATCAAATAGATTATCCTTCCCAGAGATTAGACTTCAAGTAAAGCAAGTGATCAAAGTAGCTAAAATTAACTTACAATGAAAAGCAGAAGGAATTTCCATGAGAGAGAACTATGGTTCAGTTGTTTATTATCTCCAGTCAAAAATACAGGAAGCGTATGGACAGGCGTCAGTACCCAGCTCAGACACTTGATTTGCTGATATCCACCTCGCTCATCTTCTAGATGTTCTAAAGGCGTGCTGTCCCTCTGTGGCGGCCACCAGGCACGTGGAGCTTGCGAAATTTAGTTAGTATAGAGGAAAGTATGGTTGCACTAGGCTCGTTTCAGGTATTCCATGGTTTTGTGCTTCTGGAGGCTTTCGTGTTGGCCAGCAGACATACAACATCACCATCATCCCAGAAAGTTCCATCAGATGGAACTGCGCTGGCTTTGTGGTCCTCCCCATTCCTAGTGTTTAGGTCTCAAAAAACTCAACATACCAAACCAAATGAAAGTCTTACATAATAACATATCCCAAAGAAGGTTGAAAGAGGCAGATTCATTGGAACCAGGGAGGAGTGATGTGCTGTCCTCATGGCCCGGGGTGGGGCTGGGAGGGAGGATAGATGTGAGAAAAGTGAAGAGAACAGTAGGACATCCCAAGCATCAGAGGACACAGGGCCTTCTGAGGGACAAATAATGATAATAAGGGTTGTGGGTGGTTCATGTATTCTCTTTCTTCTAATTCGATGGGAGTTATAAGGAACCAGTTTAATGTATTCTGAGAAAGAGGAAGCTAAAGAACAGTAAGAAACCCTCCACTCCAAGAGGGCACTTCCTGATAAAGAGGGTAGCTGTTCTTTCACAGAGACCATGACCAAGGGCATTTCTCCTTAGCTTTACAAAGGACTATTCAGACTCTAAAGGTTAAAAGCCACTGGCCTGTGTTACAAACAGAGCTTGTAGACTCTTTATTTATAAATTTTTTCAAAACTAGATCAGACCCAGTTTATATGGATCATTTGTTGTTGGGCCCGTATAGAGGGTGAGAATAGATTTGTGGCTCCAACAAAGGGAGAGGGGAGTTCAGGTCCTTGTAGGTGTGGGACAATTTCCAGCATCATCTTATTTTATCCTCCAACACCCTAGTGCACGAAGACGCCAGCATCACCATTATTCTGTTCACTGATCAGAAAGTTGAGTTAATGGAACACCTGGGTGGCTCAGTCGTTAAGCGTCTGCCTTTGGCTCAGGTCATGATCCCAGGGTGCTGGGATCAGGCCCCGCATCGGGCTCCCTGCTCAGCAGGAAGCCTGCTTCTCTCTCTCCCACTCCCCCTGCTTGTGTTCCCTCTCTCATGGTGTCTCTCTCTGTCGAATAAATAAAATCTTTAAAAAAAAAAAAGAAGAAAGAAAGTTGAGTTAAAGTGCCAAAATATTTTCCCTAGGTTCATAAGTAGTGGACATGGGTCTGAAAATAGGTATTTGCAACACCAAAATGTATGGTTTTTCTTTATTTTTCTTTTCCTTTTTAAGTGTTATGGTCTCTAATCCTTTCCCTAAAGTAGTCACTAGCCTAAATTTGGGGATTGTCATTCAGAGTACCCTGAATTCTTAAATATTTTGGGGAGGGACGTAAATTGAGAGAACCTTGGATAACATTGGGATGGTCATTCCTGATGATCCGGAAATTCCATTCTAGTTTTATGGCCCAGAGAAGCTGCTGTGCCTGGAAACCAGAAGATGCATGAGAATGTTCATGGCAGAATTGTTTGTGATAAATAGAAAAAACTGCAGACAACTCAAAGGTTTATCAGCAGTGGAATGGACAAACATATGGTGATGCATCTGCACAATAGGAGAGATCATGTGTAGCAACTGACAGGAATTAACTAGAGCCATATGCCTCAACCTGCATGAATGAGCCCAGGAAGTCTGGGGACTTGGCTCTAACATGGGGCTGCCGCTTTTCTAGCCCCAGGACCTCTGATTCACCAGATGCCAACTCTATTCCTGACATGGGCAGTGATGTGGCATGCAGATATTTCTAGGGCATAAACCTCTGGGCTGATAGAAGGGTTGTTTGCAGATGCTTAAAGCTGCCGGATGGCTCTTCACCCCGGTGAAGTATCTAAATCCTTTTTCCAGAGGCAGCAACTGGTGGGGTGAAGTAACAAACGGAGCCGTACCATTGACTGGCCTCCAGCGGGAGTAGGAGATGGGAAGGGGGAAGTGGACAAGCCCAGCACAGTGTCTATTACCAAATGCTCACTGAACAAACGAGTAAATCCAAGAACTGTGTTGAGCAGGCCACCGACTCCTTTTCCACCCATCCATTCATTCTTGCAGCAAACATGTGCTGAACACCTATGAGGCGCCTGGCACCATGATGGCGTAAAACAATGAGTGCAGTATGGTTCCTGCCCTCAAGTGGCTCAGGTCTACGGGCTGAGCCAAAGAGATACCAAGTGTGTCTTTACTATTCGTTATGTTTGTCTATGTATACGTATATGTAGGAAAGAGTACAAATAGCACAGAATGATTGGGTCAGTCTCCCCAGAGGGAATACAATTTGAGGTGGGTCTTAAACATAAGTATGAGCTTACCAAATACATAGTATTAAAGTATTTCTGGGCATTTCAGACAAAGAGAAGAATATATGCAAAGACATGGATCTAGCAGAGCATGCCATAGTCTGGGGAGTAGTGAGTTGATCTGTCTGGCTGCTGAGGGGTAACAGAATAGTGGGTGATGGCCTGGCAGAAAGGCCACGGGTGGGGCCTCACCACCTTCTGTGAGTGATATGGGCTTTTCTTCTCTTCACAGTGGGGAGTCTCTAGGTGCTGGGTTTTGGAGGTTTCCCAGGGACTAAACAATAGGCAAGCTAATAAAACAAACACTCATGAAGCAAATTGACTATTCTAATGAACAGTATATGTTTTTAACAACTTCTGTATATTATACAAGTCCATTGATTAAAAAGCATGTGTTGCTACTTATACTGGATAATGCTCTGTAAATTGGAATAGTAGCTTAATGTACTAAACAAAATGATAAAATAGTAACAGTCCAGATGCCTATTCTGTTTCCCTGTGACACTTTCAACATTGGTTAAAGCTATAAATGGCTTAAAGATCCATAATTCTGCACTTTAAATCCAAATACACCTCAAGATTTCTGTCCCAGTCTTACCCTAAGGACCATGAGCCTCTTCTGCCTTCCTTTGAAATAGCAATCTATCTAATTTGCTTGTCTGTTTCTTTGAAGAACCCTGGGAAGGCAGTATGATAGAGTAGCACGGACATGGTTTTTTGGGAATCAGATAAGTCTATAATTAAATTCCATTCATAACGCTCCTGGCCGTTTTGTGACCTAAGGCAAGTTATTTAATTTCATAAGGTCTCAGTTTCCTCAACTCAAAAATGGAAAAAAATGAAATCTCTACAATGTGGATGCAATGTTTAAATGGATTAGTGTGGGGCACCTGGGTGGCTCAATTGGTTAAGTGTCCAACTCTTGGTTTCGGCTCAGTTCGTGTTCTCAGGGTCGAGATCGAGCCCCACATCAGGCTCTGTGCTTTGCGCAGAGTCAGCTTGAGATTCTCTCTCCCTTTCCCTCTGCTCTTGCTCTCTCTCTCTTTAAAATAAATGAAAAAAATCTTTAAAAAAATAAATGCATCTGTGCATATATATGTAAGTTCCCTTTTCCCTTTGCATCCACTGAGATACACGTAGTGACAAAGGACGAATTAAGCAATGCAGCAAATTGAAGGTATGAAGTTTACTTAAGAGTGTCTTCAGGATGCCTGGATGGCTCAGTCGGTTAAGCATCTGATTCTTGATTTTGGCTCAGGTCATGATCTCAGAGTTGTGGGATCGAGCTCTGCTTCTCCTTCTCTCTCTGCCCCAACCCGCCCCCCACCCCCACTCATGCTCACTTGCTCTCTCTCTCTCTAATAAATAAATAAAATCTTAAAAAAAAAAAGTGCTTCCAACTTTTCATCTATATGGCTATGATGTCATTATTTCAGAAATATGAATTCCATTCAGGAATTCAGTTTTATGTTCTCATATATTAGTGGTTAATTTTTTTTTTAAGATTTTTTTTATTTAGTTATTTGACAGAGAAAGACACAGTGAGAGAGGGAACACAAGCAAGGGGAGGGGGAGAGGGAGAAGCAGGCTTCCCGCGGAGCAGGGAGCCCGATGCGGGGCTCGATCCCAGGAGCCTGGGATCATGACCTGAGCTGAAGGCAGACGCTTAACGACTGAGCCACCCAGGCGCCCCTTAGTGGTTAATTTTTTTCTCTGAAGACTGAAAGACCACAAGGTTTTTTCTGGTTTAGATAGGAGACAGTAAATTAAAAAAAAAAAAAAAAAAAAATACATAGGAATTAGCCACTATTAAGAGCAATTATCTTTTCTAGAGAGTTCTATAGTTGTATCCTGGAATAGTGTGCATTACTTCTTTCAATCAGCGTCTAATTTTATGGTTTGTGGTCGTTCTTCCTAGTTGACCTGTTGGGCCTGTTAAATTGGCGTTCGAACTCCCAGAACATTAAACACAACTTAAAGAAGTTAATGGAAGTGGATGGAGGAGAGATTGTTAAGGTATGTTTATGTATTCGTGGTTAGAAACACAGTCACTATATCATTAGTTCAACATTTCAAATTAAATCAGTGGTCAGAAATATAAAACTTGTTACCTACACTGGAAAGCCCAAGTGCCAATTTTTAAGAAATGCTATTTTTAAACTCATTCTATTGTAACCTAATTTCCCTGAATTTTTTTTAATATACTTTTTTTTTTTTAATTTTATTATGTTATGTTAGTCACCATACAATACATCATTAGTTTTTGATGTGGTGATCCACGATCCATTGTTTTTGTATAACACCCAGTGCTCCATGCAGTACGTGCCCTCCTTAATACCCATCACCAGGCTAACCAGTGCCCCCCACCTCCCTTCCCTCTACAACCCTGTTTGTTTCTCAGAGTTCGTAGTCTCTCATGGTTCATCTCTCCCTCCAATTCCCCCCCCCATTTTTCCCTTCCTTCTCCTAGTGTCCTCCATGCTATTCCTTATGTTCCACAAATAAGTGAAACCATATGATAATTGACTTTCTCTGCTTGACTTATTTCACTTAGCATAATCTCCTCCAGTCCCATCCATGTTGATGTAAAAGCTGGGTATTCATCCTTTCTGATGGCTGAGTAATATTCCATTGTATATATGGACCACATCTTCTTTATCCATTCATCTGTTGAAGGGCATCTCGGCTCTTTCCACAGTTCGGCTGTTGAGGACATTGCTGCTATGAACATTGGGGCGCATATGGCCCTTCTTTTCACTACATCTGTGTCTTTGGGGTAAATACCCAGTAGTGCAGTTGCTGGGTCATAGGGTAGCTCTATTTTTAAATTTTTGAGGAACCTCCACACTGTTTTCCAAAGTGGCTGTACCAACTTGCATTCCCACCAACAGTGTAAGAGGGTTCCCCTTTCTCCACAACCTCTCCAACATTTGTTGTTTCTTTCCCTGTCCATTTTTGCCCTTCTAACTGGTGAAGGTGGTATCTCAATGTGGTTTTGATTTGGATTTCCCTGATGGCTAATGATGATGAACATTTTTTCATGTGTCTGTTAGCCATTTGTATGTCTTCTTCAGAGAAGTGTCTCTTCATATCTTCTGCCCACTTTTTGACTTGATTATTTGTTTTTTGGGTGTTGAGTTTGAGAAGTTCTTTATAGATCTTGGATACCAGCCCTTTATCTGTAGCGTCATTTGCAAATATCTTCTCCCATTCTGTGGGTTGCCTCTTTGTTTTGTTGACTGTTTCCTTTGCTGTGCAGAAGCTTTTTATCTTGACGAAGTCCCAAAAGTTCATTTTTGCTTTTGTTTCACTAGCTTTTGGAGATGTATCTTGAAAGAAGTTGCTGTGGCCAATGTCAAAGAGGTTACTGCCTATGTTCTCCTCTAGGATTTTGATGGATTCCTGTCTCACATTGAGGTCTTTCATCCACTTTGAGTTTATCTTTGTGAATGGTGTTAGAGAATGGTCGAGTTTCATTCTTCTGCATGTGGCTGTCCAATTTTCCCAGCGCCATTTATTGAAGAGACTGTCTTTTTTCCATTGCATGTTTTTTCCTGCTTTGTCAAAGATTATTTGACCATAGAGTTGAGGGTCTATATCTGGGTTCTCTATTCTGTTCCATTGGTCTATATGTCTGTTTTTGTGCCAGTACTATTTTGTCTTGGTGATCGCAGCTTTGTAATATAGCTTGAAATTGGGCAACGTGATGCCCCCAGCTTTGTTTTTCTTTTTCAACATCTCCTTGGCGATTCGGGGTCTTTTCTGATTCCATACAAATTTTAGGATTGTTTGTTCCAGCACTTTGAAAAATGTCATTGGAATTTTGACCATATGGCCTTGAAGGTATAGATTGCTCTGGGTAGCATAGACCTTTTAACAATGTTTATTCTTCCGATCCATGAGCATGGAATATTTTTCCATCTTTTTGTGTCTTCTTCAATTTATTTCATCAGTGTTTTGTAGTTCCTAGAGTATAGATCCTTTACCTCTTTGGTTAGGTTTATTCCGAGGTATCTTATGGTTTTTGGTGCTATTGTAAATGGAATCGTTTCTCTAACTTGTCTTCCTACAGTTGCGTTGTTAGTGTATAAGAAAGCAACTGATTTCTGTGCATTGATTTTGTATCCTGCCACATTACTGAATTGCTGTATGAGTTCTAGTAATTTGGGGGTGGAGTCTTTTGGGTTTTCCACCTGTCGTCTGCGAAAAGAGAGAGTTTGACTTCTTCTTTGCCAATTTGAATACCTTTTATTTTTTTGTTGTCTGATTGCTGTTGCTAGGACTTCTAGTATTATGTTGAACAATAGTGGTGAGAGCAGGCATCCTTGACATGTTCCTGATCTTAAGGGAAAGGCTCTCAGCTTTTCCCCATTGAGGATGATATTTGCTGTGGGTTTTTCATAGATGGATTTTATGAACTTGAGGAATGTTGCCTCTATCCCTATACTCTGAAGAGTTTTAATCAAGAAAGGATGTTGTATTTTGTCAAATGCTTTTTCTGCATCAATTGAGAGGACCATATGGTTCTTCTCCCTCCTCTTATTAATGTGTTCTATCACATTGATTGATTTGCGAATGTTGAACCACCCTTGCATCCCAGGGATAAATCCCACTTGGTCGTGGTGGATGATCCTTTTAATGTATTGTTGGATCCTATTAGCTAGGATTTTGTTGAGGATTTTGGAATCCATA
The DNA here is from genome assembly GCF_964656455.1 of Halichoerus grypus. Lineage (NCBI taxonomy): Eukaryota > Metazoa > Chordata > Mammalia > Carnivora > Phocidae > Halichoerus > Halichoerus grypus. The sequence continues at coordinate 157,885,083 of NC_135714.1, read as the reverse complement.
TTCATCAGGGATATCAGTCTGAAATTCTCCTTTTTGATGGGGTCTTTGCCTGGTTTGGGGATTAAGGTAATGCTGGCCTCATAGAATGAGTTTGGAAGTTTTCCTTCTGTTTCTATTTTTTGAAACAGCTTCAGTAGAATAAGTATTATTTCTTCTTTGAATGTTTGGTAGAATTCCCCAGGGAATCCATCAGGCCCTGGACTCTTGTTTTTTGGGAGGTTTTTGATCACTGCTTCAATCTTGTTACTGGTTATTGGCCTATTCAGGTTGTCAATTTCTTCCTCTTTCAGTCTTGGCAGCTTATAGGTTTCCAGGAAGGCCTCCATTTCATCCAGATTGCTCAGTTTATTGGCATATAGTTGTTGATAATAATTTCTAATAATTGTTTCTATTTCCTTGGTGTTAGTCGTGATCTCTCCCCTTTCATTCATAATTTTATTAATTTGGGTCCTTTCTGTTTTCTTTTGGATAAGTCTGGCCAGTGGTTTATCGATCTTACTAATTCTTTCAAAGAACCAACTTCTAGTTTCGTTGATCTGATCTACTGTGTTTCTGGTTTCTAATTCATTGATCTCTGCTTTAATTTTAATTATTTCTCTTCTAATGTGTGGCATTGTTTGTTGCTTTTTCTCTAGTTCTTTAAGGTGTAGAGTTAGTTGTTGAATTCGGGATTTTTCTATTTTTTTGAGTGAGGCTTGGATGGCTATGTATTTCCCCCTTAGGACCACCTTTGCAGTATCCCATAGGTTTTGGACCGATGTATTTTCATTCTCATTGATTTCCATGAATTGTTTAAGTTCTTCTTTGATTTCCTGGTTGACCCAAACATTCTTGAGCAGAGTGGTCTTTAGCTTCCAAGTGTTTGAATTTCTGCCAAATTTTTTCTTGTGATTGAGTTCCAGTTTTAAAGCATTGTGGTCTGAGAATATGCAGGGAATAATCTCAGTCTTTTGGTAACGGTTGAGACCTGATTTGTGACCCAGTATGTGGTCTGTTCTGGAGGAAGTTCCATGTGCATTCGAGAAGAATGAGTATTCTGTTGTTTTAGGGTGGAATGTTCTGTAAATATCTATGAGGTCCATCTGATCCAGTGTATCGTTCAAAGCTCTTGTTTCCTTGTTGATTTTCTGTTTAGACGATCTGTCCATTGCTGAGAGTGGAGTATTGAGGTCTCCTACAATTAACGTATTGTTATCAATATGACTCTTTATTTTGGTTAACAGTTGGCTTATGTAGATGGCTGCTCCCATGTTGGGGGCATAGATATTTACAATTGTTAGATCTTCTTGTTGGATAGACCCTTTAAGAATGATATAGTGTCCTTCTGTGTCTCTAATTACAGCCTTTAGTTTAAAATCTAAATTGTCTGATATAAGAATTGCTACCCCAGCTTTCTTTTGAGGTCTGTTAGCATGGAAGATGGATCTCCATCCCTTCACATTCAGTCTGGATATATCTTTAGGTTCAAAATGAGTCTCTTGTAGGCAGCATATGGATGGGTCCTGTCTTTTTATCCAATCTGCAACCCTGTGCCGTTTTATGGGAGCATTTAGGCCATTCACGTTGAGAGTGATTATTGAAAGATATGAAATAATTGTCATCATGTTGCCTGTGAAGACGTTGTTTTTATAGATTGTCCCTGTAAATTTTTGTTGTAGATCACTCTTGGGGTCTTTCTCCTTTTATAGAACCCCCCTTAATATTTCTTGCAGGGCCGGCTTAGTGGTCACATATTCTTTCAGCTTCTGCCGGTCGTGGAAGCTCTGCATCTCTCCATCCATTCTAAATGAAAGCCTTGCCGGATAAAGTATTCTTGGCTGCATGTTCTTCTCATTTAGTACCCTGAATATGTCTTGCCAGGCCTTTCTGGCTTGCCAGGTCTCTGTGGATAGGTCTGACGTTATTCTGATGTTCCTCCCTCTGTATGTAAGGAATCTCTTCCCCCTAACTGCCCTTAAGATGGTTTCCTTGGTTCTAACATTTGCAATTTTTACTATTACATGCCGGGGTGTTGGCCTGTTTTCCTTGATCTTGGGAGGGGACCTCTCTGCCTCTAGGACGCGAATGTTTGTTTCATTCCCCAGATTAGGGAAGTTCTCAGCTATGATTTGCTCAAATACATTTCTAGCCCCCTCTCTCTCTCCACTCCCTCTGGGATTCCAATTATTCTGACATTGGAACGCTTCATGGTGTCACTTATTTCTCTGATTCTATTTTCATGGATTCTGAGTTGTTTTTCCCTGGCCCCCTCTTTTCCCTTTTTATCTATTATGTTGTCTTCCAGGTCGCTTATTCGGTCTTCTGCCTCAGTTACCCTAGCTGTTAGATTATCTAGATTGGATTGGATCTCATTGATAGCATTTTTAAGTTCTGCCAATTCAGTTTTCATTTCTGCCTTTAGAGACTCTATGTTGCCATTAATTGATTTCTCCATTCTAGCCATTGTCTTCACAATTGCTAGCCTGAATTCCATCTCTGACATCTTGGTTATATCTGCATCCATTTGTAAATCTGCAGCATAAGTCATAATCTCTGAGTCTTTTCTATTTTGGGGGCTCCTCCTCCTAGTCATTCTGTTGAGGGGTGTTTGAGGGAATGTATAGTCCAAATTATTGACCAGAACCCAAGCAAGATGCACCTGTTTTCTTGGGACCTTAGGGTTGCTGGCCTCTTGTTTTCCCAGCCTGTCTTCTGGGGGAGGGGCCTGCTGCGCTGTTACTCAGGCAACCCTGTTTGGGCGGAGTTGCCCTGCCCCCCTGTGGTGGGGGATGGGCTCAGCGGGAATCAGTTTTTGGGGCTTTTGTTCTCTGGCGGCTTTCCCTGGTGGCTTTCCGCGTCTCTTCCGTGAGTCAGAGCAGAAGAGACCGTTTCCAACCCTCTGCCTCAGAGCAGAGAGACCGCAGTCTGTTCTTCAGTGAGCTCTCCAGGCCACACCGTCTCCACTTCTGTCCGTGCTGCTATAAACTGCAGCGTCCTGGGTTGTGCGCCCCTCCGCAATGCTCCCAGTACTGCCTCCAGGTCGGGGCATGTCTCTACCCTTTGTGCTTCTAAAACTGCCAGCCGCCCCCAGGTCACACATGCGACCCTGCAGCTCTGGGTTTCTGCCCCGGGGGCTGCCCTGAAGTCCTTTCCCCGGCGTTACCGGCCTGGCCTGCGAGTCTGTGCCCCGTCCCCAGCGCGGGAGGCTGTCACTCACCGGCGGTGTAGGATCCCCATGGCCAGGCACCCTCCCGCTGCCGTTTATCCTCCGATATCTGCCCGTGGAATCACGGCTCCCTGCTTTGTACCTTGAAACCAACCGCCTGTGATATTCTGTTTGTAGAGATCCAGATCCTCTTACATCTCAGGCTGGTTTCGTGGGTGCTCAGAGTGGTCTGGTAGATATCCAGCTCAATTCCGGGGACCAGTTGAAATAGGGTCCCCTACTCCTCCGCCATCTTTCCTAGTCTCCTAATTTCTCTGAATTTTTACAGTATGGAGCTGAACTGAAAGCATGAAATAACCTCTCTCTTTTTTTTTATCTTCAGTTTTTGCAAGATACACTAGATGCACTTTTTAACATAATGATGGAAATGTCAGACAATGAAACCTATGACTTCCTTGTGTTTGATGCACTGGTAAGCAGTTAAACACATTAACTAGTTTATTCTCAAAACGGTGTAGTGTTCAGTATTTTGCTATTATAAATGACTGCGACGAATATCCTCCTGCATAAACACTTGCATACATCTCTCTGTTTCTACAGGTTAAATTAGAAACAACTGACTTAATGTTCAAAGACTTTATTTTTCTGTTACCTGTTAGATCTTACTTTTTGATATACTTTCTTTCTCATTAGGGTAAACGAGGTATTGTATCACATTAGAAATCAGGAATCACTTTAACTTGCTTTAAAATTGCCTAGTTATAAACCAGGAGATACATTTAACAAAGGTCATCGTGGCTCTGTTGTGTGTGCTTGTGTGTTCATACAAGGGAGACTAAATTCCCACATCAGAAACGAATATCAGTCTCATTCTGTATAACATACAGCCATTCCAAAAACTGAGATCCAGACAAGGAGAGATGATGTTAGAATCTTGGAAGGCGAGGCACCTGGGTGGCTTAGTCGGTTTCTACCTTCAGCTCAGGTCATGATCCCAGGGTGCTGGGATCGAGCCCCATGTCAGGGTTCCTGCTCAGCGGGGAGCCTGCTTCTCCGTCTCCCTCTGCCACTCCCCCTGCTTGTGCGCTCTTACTCTATGTCAGATAAACAAATAAAATCTTAAAAAATAAAAATACTTTGAAAGGCTACAAATTGTGGCAGAGTGAGTGGAGGAATCTGACATATCCAAACCAAGAACGTTTTCTCGTTGTTGGGGTTACCTGGATGTTGCAGCAAAGGAATGTTAGCTGTTTCACCAGCTTGGAGAAATTGATACATTCAGGAAGTGGTCAGGGCGTTAAGGATATAAGATAAAGAGAGGAAATGCTCCAGCTAAGATCGCACCTGGCCAGATTCATGAGGAAGAACGGGTCTGGGCTCTGTGGACAGAGCAACTGGCAGTGGGTCTATGCGGGCATCCCCGGGGCCCTTCTCCTGCATTCTTCTGTCATCAGGAGGTGCGGTGTGGTGATTCATAGATTTTGAGCCTGATAGGGATGCCATTCACAGAAGAAGGGGAAATTGAGAGGCAAAAGTCTGATGAAGTTCAATTATTGGGGGCACTCATGCTGCACTCAGGAGAACAAGGTCACGAAATAATTCATTAGCTGCATCCTTGGGTTAGAGTTTCTTTTTCCCACAGGAGACCCCTTCTGTACCTTTCTCCTGCCTCTCCCCATCTTCCTCCCTGACTCATCTTGCTTGCGCACTGGCCTCTCTTTGAGACAGTGAGCCCCCTGAGGCCAGGGGCCGGCTCTTACTAGATTCTCCATAGCATTTAGCCCAGTGCCTGACACATCATAGTTTCTCTATGATGTTAAATAAAAGAAACTCCAAGACTTTACTTCAGCTCTGGAATAGTGAAGTGGGAATGCTGCAAAAATGGTCAAGAAAGAAAAGAAGGCACCAAGATGCTAACATCCGGCTTGTTGACAGAACGAATGCCTGGGGTCGTGCAGTGCTGCTATCTGTATTTTTCACCTTTGGCAGGTATTTATTATCTCACTGATAGGAGACATCAAGTTCCAGCATTTTAATCCTGTCCTTGAAACCTACATCTACAAGCACTTCAGTGCCACTCTGGCATATGTGTAAGTATGATTCAAGGGGACTACCTGCTGTTGGGTTGTTGGGTTTGTACTCTTAGGGTTGGGTTGTTAAGAAATGCAAGGGACATAAGCTGAGTAAGTGTGCCCCTAAGTGCAGAAGCCTGTTGTAAGCTTCCAGTGGAAAGAGTGAACCAGCTAAGTATTCCACCCCTGGGAAAGGCATTAAAGGCAATCCCTGCCTTCTGGAAAGCTCCCGAAGAGATAAGGCTGTATGTCTTTAAGAATCCAGAACACAGAGAGATGAGGAGTTGAAGGCATTGGGAACACAGTCAAGGATGGAAGATCATACTCGGGATCTTAGGAGAGTTGGGTGTCAGGAAGACTGAGTCTGGTAGAACTGAGGGTCATGTCCTCAGCCCTACACCACAAGTGCTTTGTAGACTTTATTACTTACAGGATATGAGATGATGTAATTTTTCTTTCTTTTATATAAGGGAGAATGGTCTCTGCCTTTTCCATAGTGCAGTCTCCTTTCTGTCTTTGGTTTATGAGCCTCTGACTAGGAAAGCAACTAACTTCAGCCCACCTCACCGTGGCATACTGTGTAGCCTGTCGCCCCCACCCCCTGCATTCCAGCTACTGTGCAGAGCAATGTGATAAAGAGTGACAGGAATGTAGTTGAGATTGGCAGAGGTCTTTCTGACAACGGCTTAGGCCAGGTCATGCTAACTGATTTGCTGATCTCTCAGGTTGGCTGCCGACCTGATTTTTCAGGTCAGATTATAGATTCCCTTATGTCCTTTCTGAGCCAAACAAGAAAGTTCATGGTTTTATGTGCATGGGAGATCCAGCAGTGTTCTAAAATGTAAGTGACAGAAAAGAGGTGTCATGTAGCATAATCACCAATGAACACGATGGACGTGAAGCCCGCTGGATTGGGGGAAGCAGCAGATAGGCTTGTGACAGGTTTCTTTGCATCCAGTAGCCTCACTTCGCAAGCAGGCGGTAGCTGCAAGTAAGGAACTCCTATTGCTGGATCTTCATTCCACAGAGCCGAATGCAACACTCCAGGAAGTAGTAATCGGGGTTTCTTTACAAGACTTTATCATTTCGACATGTGTGCTGTGGATATTTCTTAATACTGTGGAAACTCAGAGATTTACGGAAAGAAAGGTCAAGTTATGAGTGCTCCCAGAAGTGTAAGTTAGCAAACGATTAAGAAAATGCCTAGACTCTGGAAAGACACAGAGAGCAATCTGACATCCCAGCCCAGTGTTATCTGTTGGGATGCTCAGAAACCATGGTTGTTTTTCATCAGATTGAGCCAAAGTCTGATTGAGCTTCTCTTCCCATCCTCACCATTCTGTGGATCCCAAAGAGTTTAGGCAGACTGGAGGGAATTAGACTTCTTTTAAGGTGACTACATTAAGCAGACAGTCCCTTCCTTACAGGAACGTCTGAGGGTGTGTGTATAACAGACTAGAGATTTAAATGCCTTCATGGTTTGAATCCCTTCAACTTTCATTTTTGATCCTTTTTAAAAATCCTGCTAAAGTAAAGAAACCACCCCTTATTTCTAAGCATTAGGGAAGCTCCAAACCTAGACTGCAGTGAGGAAACCCAACTGCAAAGGAGTTAATTTTCCTGCTCAAGGCATATTCTAGAAGGGGTAATTATAGGTGTGATTTCTGCTTCCCCGGTATGCCAAGTTCCCTTCTTACAGAACATACCCCAAACCTCAGAGTAGCACTTTGCCCCACTGACATTTTTCTTTCTCACCCTTTTAAGGAAACTCTCCAAGGTACTGAACTTTTATGTGGCTAATGCAGATGACTCCAGCAAGACAGAATTGCTTTTCGCTGCTTTGAAAGCCCTAAAGTACTTGTTTCGATTCATCATCCAATCTAGAGTACTCTACTTGAGGTAATGGTAGCTGTAATAAAATGTTTATGCTGTCTCTTTTCTCTCCGCGGACTTTTCCTTAATCCTCATGCTCTATGTTCAGCGCTCTGATCATGGTCGGGTCATGGAATTGCCAAATTTCAAAACTCCAAGGCTGAAGATGGGGCTAGACTCTGAATCCCCTAGAGAAGGCCCATGCAAAGTCCTTTTGAGTCAGAGAATTTTACGGCAGTAACGGCAGCAGAACTTAGGGATGCAGGTGGCTACAGTGTGCAGCTTGATGAAAGCCCTGGTTGGTGATGACAGCTCTAGGAAGCAAGGTTCCTGTGGCAAGACTGCGTTTAGCACAGCAAGGGACCTCATGATGTTGGGTGTACGAATCTAGGATCGTGAGCGCTTGGTGGTGGTAGATGGAGAATGGTGGCAGTTGTCGGAGAGATGTTTCCTCGGGTGTGTGTTTCTTTGCTGACATCATGCTTAGCTACCTGATGAAACTAAGTCAGCTATGATAATTCCCAGCTTGAATTTCTAGAATAACAGCTCCATCAAAAACAACAGAGACAGGGCACCTGGATGGCACAGTCGGTTAAGCGTCTGACTCTTGGTTTCGGCTCAGGCTGTGATCTCAGGATCATGAGATCAGCCCACATTGGGCTCTGTGCTGAGTGAGGAGCCTGCTTGGGATTCCCACTCTCCCTCTCCTTCTGCCTCGAGCACCGCCCCCCCCCCCCTCCGGGTCTTTCTCTCTAAAATAAATAAATAAGTCCTAAAAAAAAAAAAAAAGGCAGAGATGAAGAATGAGGAAGTAACTTGTCTGGGAATGCCCACAACCCCGCTGCCATCTCTACGTTTCAGTAATAGCTGGATTTCCAAACTGTTCAAATGTATTGCTAAGGCAGGTTTGGAAACTGGACAGATAGCATGCTAAAAAATGTTATTAGGAGTAAAACTATAGTAAGAGGGTTTCAAGTCTAGATTTGAGCATTTGTATTGTTTTTTAAGTTGGTACGTTTAAAAAAATCATAAAATTAAAGGCAAACAATTAACATTAAAAAGGTTTGCAACGTACAGTATAGATCAAGGCCTTTAATTAGATTTACTAATGAAAGGCTCTTACCAATCAAAGAATCATAAACATCCTTAAATAATAGAAAACAAAAACAGATAATTTATAAGAGAAAAATCCAAATGATAAATTCCTTAAAAAATACTCAAGGGCGCCTGGGTGGCTCGGTCAGTTGGGTGTCAAACTCTTGATTTTGGCTCAGGTCATGATCTTGGGGTCCTGGCATTGAGCCCTGCATGGGGCTCCATGCTTAGTGGGGAGCCTGGTTGGGATTCTCTTTCTCCCTCTCCGTCTGCCCTTGCCCCCACTCTCTTTGAATGAATGAATGAATTAATTAATTAATATTTTTTAAAAATCCATATGATCAATATGTCATACACACATACTATCTTTTTCTATGCATTTGATAAAGATTAAAAATATTTATCCTTTGATGAAATTGGACAAAAATTGGTCCTGCATTTTAATGTTGATAGGAATGTAAATTTTTTAAGGGCAGAAATTTGACACCATGAATAAAAAGCAAAAAAAAACCCCAAACCCACAAAAAGCAAAAGAAAATACCACCTTTGTCTGGTAATACCCCATCTGCTGTAATATAACCCAGCAGGTGTGAACAAAGATGAATGAGAAAGGGTATGTTAATGAGCAAAGATAACCATGATAGGTTCTTAAATAATAAAACTAAAGGGTAAGACATAAGTGCTGTATGATCCCATTTCAAAAATATAGGTTTGGGAACTAAAATTTTAGTAGGAATAAAACTGTAGGTAAGAGGGTTTTAAGTAGGTTTTTACTCTTTCAGCATTTTAAAGTTCCCACAGTGATTTTGTACATTTTTACAGTTTTTTTTTTTTTTTCTAAAGATTTTATTTTTTTTTATTTATTTGACAGAGAGAGACACAGCGAGAGAGGGAACACCAGCAGGGGGAGTGGGAGAGGGAGAAGCAGGCTTCCCGCTGAGCAGGAAGCCCGATGCGGGGCTCGATCCCAGGACCCTGGGACCATGACCTGAGCCGAAGGCAGACGCTTAACCGACTGAGCCACCCAGGCGCCCCCATTTTTACAGTTTTTAAAAACATTTAATGACTTAGAAGTTCAGCTGGGTGAATGAATTCCTCCTTGCCTAGCAGAAGCGAGTAGTGTTTACCCAGTGCGGGGTTTATACAGAATCCCTGTAGTCCATCTCTCTTCAGACAGGCTTCTTTTATAGCTAGCTCCTCGTTCTGCAGTTATGTTAAATTTCCACAAATTCATTTAGGGCCTGGAGTGTCCCACTGAGGGAACATTTCCCTTAACCTAACCATTTGTATAGCAAACCCTGATGTCCAGGAATAAAAATCCTCATAAAACCATAGAAAGGAAATCTTAATTTATGAAATTGAAAAATATTTTCCATTGATGACTCACCAGTGTGTCAGCCTTCGCAATGTTGCAGTGCATCTGAGCCATCGTTTTCAACATCACTTAGGGGAAGGACAATGGAAAAGCCAAGATTCGGATGGTTAAGTAGCCCATGAAATTAACTAAGGGAGTTGCTGTGTTGAACTTGGTCCCTGAGCACCTGTTTATGGTTATCCCCACCCCTCCAATTGTTTCTCATTAAACAAGAGCTTGATTGGAGAAAGCAAGCCTGGAAATCTACATTCTCTGATTGCTTAGATCAGATAGACATCAATTTACTGGCCCTGTCCAGGAGCTACAAATGAAATGTCACCCCCCCCCCCCCCCCCCCGCCCAGAACCCCACACCCCCTCCATTGCCCCTTTGCCCTCCTCAGAGCTTAAATTCCTTTCTGAGCTCATTTCCTGGCTGGAGTTGACCTCCATTCAGGAGACACCTAGGGAGAATTAAAATTGTAAATTGCCCGTGGTAGGGCATTGAGAACTCCGCCTCAGTCTTGTATTAGTGTCCCCCACCCCCGCCCTTTTTCTTAAAGATTGATTGATTTTCGAGAGAGAGCATGCACGAGTGGGGGTGGGGGGCAGAGGGAGAGGGAGAGGGAGAGAAGCAGTCACCCCACTGAGTGTGGAGTCCAATGCGGGGCTCCAGCCCAGGACCCTGAGATCACGACCTGAGCCAACATCAGAAGTTGGACACTTCACCAACTAAGCCCCCAGGCGCCCCTAGTCCACTCTTTTTAAATGGCTGGCACCGAGGATGCCGTATTGGTCTGGGTCCTGGGGGTCTAGTAGCAGACGAAACGAGGCTCCAGCTCTGATGGTGCTTGTGGGTTGGGTTGAAGCCAGGGAGGCGAACAGTGAAGAAAGAAACCTTAAGATTATTTTGGATAGGTCAGGGCTGGCCGGGGAGGCCTTGGGAGGATAATGACCAGGGAGGGAGAAGGCGTCTCCAGGAGTTGGCATTTGAGTTGAGACCAAACAGGAGGAGGCCACCTGTGCAGGTCTCAGGGAGGAGGAGTGCCGGCGTGCACGAGGCTCTGTAGGGCCTGTGTGAGAAATCAGGAGAAGCCAGTGCTGCCGGAGCGTGGGCAGTGAGAGCGGGGGAGTGGGGAGTGGCAGGCGAATACAAACGAGGTAGGACTTGGCAGGCCATATAAGGAGTTTGGATTTTACCCAGTGGACTGGGAAGCCGTTTAAGCGTTTCAGTTAGAGAAGCGGTAACATCTGGCTTACATTTCCAATGATCATCTCATCTCTTAAGTGGAAAGTGGATCATCAGAGGTGAAGAGCAAACCCTGGGTGAGCACACAATGGGTTGTTGCAGTTCAAGTGTGAGATACAGTGGCTCTGTCTCCAATAGATGCAGAATGCAAGGTGGCCTTACTGTTATAGTCCATGGGAGGGTGAGAGGAAGGGAAGAATCCTGATAACTTCCAGGTTTTGGGTGCTAATTTGCCGAGACTTGGAATACTAAAGAGGAGCAGGAGAATCGGGGCTTCTGCTCTGCGTATGTTAATTTTGAGGTACTTTGTGGACTAAGTTGCCAGTAAAGTCGTTTTTTCGTTCTGCTAAATGGATGAGTTGAGAATGACCAATAACCCTCTGACTGAATACTTTTCTCAGGGGAGTTGGCATTCCACGAGTCCCTTATAAGGTGTAGGTGAATGCAGGCGAACTTAAATATGTGTGCACGTGTGTGTGTGTGTGTGTGTGTGTACAAAATCCTGATTTCAAATGATCCCTACTCTTGACCAGTTGGTGGTAATATTGCCACCCAGTGTAAATGCACTTGGACTACAATTTGGGACTTTCATGTTTCTGAGAAATGGGCCAAAGACCTCTGATTTCGACTTATGAGAAAGAACCAACTTTTCAGCAGATGGACAAATCCTGAAGATAAGCAGAGTGCCTTAATCAAAACCAGCACGAATCAGTGAAGGGGAGGTGTTCCTGTGTGCCGCAAGGCCCGATTGTAGAACAGGTCAGCACCCAGCTGGCCATTTCAGTGTAGAGATTGGCTTTCCTGGACTTGCAGACTGGGTTGGGTTCAGAAGGTTGCTGGTTTGAGGAGCTTCTGTACCCGTTGTCTGAAACCTCAGCTCAAATGATCAGGGCTTGAGGAGATGAAATGGAAAGAGTAGAAGAGGAGAATGAGGGTGGAGGGCAGGAGTGATGCTAGAGGGTAGGCTGTGGCAAGAGTGTGGGTCGGGAAAGCAAGCTGGGGGAGTCCCTGGCATATCGGGCGTTCTGCTAATGAGCTGAGGAAGGTGGGCATGCGCACAGGGCTCATCTGCTCCTTCAGGCAGAGCAGCTTCCTGCTGTTCCCCCCTCTGCTGGAAATGCCCATACACCGCTAGGACGGACAGCTTCATAGAGCTTCAAAGGAGTCCTTCCCGACTGGCTGACCATAGCGGACCAAGTGGAGAGCTCTGTGGTAGGACTTGACGTACAAATTCCTACCTATTCTTGTCCAGGTGGTAATATCTTGTCAGCCTACTGGGCGTCTCCCCGAAACCATCTTGGAGCACCCTCTGATCTTCCCTTTGCACAGTCTCAAGTGGTGACCAGGGAGGCATGGGCCTGCAGCATTGCTTAGGAAACAGATCTTTTCAAAAATTTCTTTTTAAAGATGGGAACCCTGGGGCACCTGAGTGGCTCAGTCATTAAGCGTCTGCCTTTGGCTCGGGTCGTGATCCCAGGGTCCTGGGATCGAGCCCCGCATCAGGCTCCCTGCTCAGCGGGGAGCCTGCTTCTCCCTCTCCCACTCCCCCTGCTTGTGTTCCCTCTCTCGCTGTGTCTCTCTCTGTCAAATAAATAAATAAAATCTTAAAAAAAAAATCAGTCGTTAAAGATGGAAAACCTGACTGCTTTTCTCTTTCTCCTATTAAGATTTTATGGCCAAAGCGAAGATGGAGATGAATTTAATAATTCAATCCGCCAGTTATTTCTTGCTTTCAATATGCTAATGGACAGGCCCCTGGAGGAAGCTGTCAAGATCAAGGTCAGCATGGTATCAGCCTGGGTGCCTCTTTTTTGAGGTTCTGTGACAACATAGAACTGGACACGGTAGGAGAGAAGAAAAGTGAATCATCCGCGGAAAGCCTGTGAATTTTAGTATGACTTACAAAAAGTAAAAGGAGAAACCTGTGTTTTAACTTTTATGTCCATTTGTATTCTCAAATGGCAGTTTGCCACAGACAAACTATCCTTTTAGACATCCCACCAAAGGCTTCTGTGGCCCGTGTGAATTCAGCCAATTAATCGCAATGTTACAGGCAACAGATTTTTATTCTGAGTTCTCCCATTCTTCCCAGAAGCCCAAAGTGACCATGATGTTCATCATTGGTAATTTTTTCATGTAAAATACGCCATCGCTGAGGATTCAGATCTGAACGTCATTATTTATTCTTTGTTCTTTATGGCCACCTTGTGAGGGAGATGTCAAGATCTTAACTACCTCTTTAGATAGAAAAACGAATTCCAAACCAACAGTACCTGTTGATAATGAAGAAAAAGAAAAGGCCGTGCCATCTGACCTCTTAGGAAAAAGCTTTTAGGCAATCACCGTTAGCAACATTTAGCTCTCCTCTCTACTGCGAGAGCATCTATGTGCAGTTCCCTATGTAGATGCAAGCCTTTTCTTCCTGGGATTAAGTAATACATTCTGCATTTGTCCTGCTTGGCAACTGAATTTGCCTTTTGGTATTTTTTTTTTACAGGGGGCAGCTCTGAAGTACCTTCCTAGCATCATTAACGACGTCAAACTTGTGTTTGATCCTGTGGAGCTCAGGTAAATAGCAGAGCACGTTCGCTGACTTTAACAAAGAAGCAGCTCCCCTGCTTGGCTGGGGCCTGGGCTGCTGCACATTCTGTTATTCCTCTAACATGTATTAACTGAACCCCTTCTGGTGCTCAGTTTTTGTGGAAAATGTAAAAGAAGACACAAAGCCTGCCCCTGAGAGAGGTTTGCACTTTTCTCTGGGGAATCAAGACACGCAGACGTGAAATTAACTCCAGAAGAAAGTACATAATAATACGCTTCCAGCCCTATCCCTAAGCACCCAGCAATGCAAAGTCAGATGGTGAGCGACACCGGGGCGGAGTTAGCCAGGAAGGGGTTGTGCAGAAGAGGAGTGTTCAGGCAGGTCCACAGAGCCCAGGTGGACGTGACCGTGCTTGGGCGGTTTAAACAGAGGTGGCTCTGAGGCTGAGCACGGTAGCGCGCGTGCAACACAGTCTCGGCTTTACCTCCGAGGGGCAGACTCGCAGGGCGCTGGGAGAGATTTCCAGGGAAAACTCTCCACGCCTGGATCTCAGAGTCGAGGAGAGCCGTGGAATGATACCTTCAGTGTGACAGAAGGAAAACACTAACCTCTGGGATCTCTCTTGCAGCGTGCTCTTCTGCAAGTTCATTCAAAGCATCCCTGACAACCAGTTAGTTCGCCAGAAACTGAACTGCATGACCAAGATAGTGGAGAGCAATCTTTTCTGGCAGTCCGGTATGTCCCCACCTAAAAGTACCACGCCCCGAAATTCCAGTCTCTCTGCTAATTGACGTTTGCCAGTAGTTGGTTGGGACTTAAGGACCTCCTGAGAAACCAGTTTTAAGGCACAGAGTCAGTTTAGTATTCCCAAGAGGATCTAAGAGAATAAAATCATGCATTTTTTTAATGAGAACAGTCCAGTCTTTCATTAATTAAGAGAACTTTGTCCTCAAAATGGGACACCCCAGAAAGTAGCAGGCAAGCAGGAAAGATGGTTCTTTTCAACAAATGTGTCTTCTTCGACCTGTACTTGTTGCATAACCTGAAAAGCCAGGGGGCAGCTGTGTAGGGGTGTGCTGGCCCCCCACCCTGTCCTGGCTCAGGAGGGCGGATTGTGTGTATCTCTTCTTAATTTCCATGCTTGGTCATGTCACGTGAGGAGCTGAAAATGGGCCACAGTGGTCGTATTTAACCACAGAAATTGGCAAACGCTGAAAGTCACAGGTTTTGGTGGGGGAGGGCTTCGTGGGGGAGCCAGAGGGCATGGAGGAGAGAAAAATCGTACATGGATGAAATGCTCTTCATTTTGTAACTAGAGACAAGCATATAGCCACTGAGTCTAAATCACTGTGCTCTTGTCCCAAAGCTGATATGGGGAAGAGGTCCAATATCTGATCTTTCTCCAATAAACCCAAGGCTTGCTAGAGAGGGGCTGCTCTGGGAATTTCTTTTGGAGCTACCACTAGGTCAGGGGCTCCCAGAGGGTGACCCCATGTTGCATGTATTGCCTGGAGGGTCCGAGGACCAATAAGACTCCTCAGAAATAGGGAAAGGTGAGTGGGTTGTTGGTGGCAGGCCTTCTGGCCTTGCCCCTGGCTGGTTATGTAACTTGGGACGCACGAGGAACCTTTTGTAAGTCTTAGCCTCCATTTCCATGGAGGGAAGGATTTGAACTAGATCACATCAGTAGCTTCTTTTGGCTCTGATATTTTCTGACCCTGTGAATTTTTGCTTAGAAATTCCATCTGTTACAAGGGCACAGTTGGGGGTGTGCATAAAGCTAGTGAATGCTCTTAAGTAGAAAACATAATATTACTAGACATCTTAGTATGCTATGATATCTCTGCCTCTAAGCATGCGGAAAGGATACATGAGATGATAAAATGGGGTGTTTGAGCACCAGAACAAGCATTCACTATGTGTTCCAATTAGAGGAAGTATTCTCACTGTTAACAGTCGTTTCCGTTAGCGTCCAGAACATCTGGCCTCGTTGTAATAATGTCTTCTAATAGCGAGGATCCCAGAAGGAAGACATCATAGAAAGATAACCCCTTATGTTGTGAAGCCCATTTGCCTGCAAAAACATGATCAGAATGTCCTTGAAACACATTGAAATGTCCTAGGAAAGCTCACTTAGTATTTATACAAATTTTAGAGTAAATTCTCTCCATCGGGTGGAAACTTTCCAATATTTTTTAAAAAGTGTGACTTGCTTAATTTATTCCTTTCGTAGGACTTAGCCTTCAGCTGTCAAGTTGGCATTTTTTCTTAAAAAGCTAAAGACATCGTTGAATACTCTAAACCTTTTTGTTTATGTGCCTGTGATCGGTGTACTTTTCTTAGCTTTTAAAATCAAGTCACAGGCCTGAAGTCCCATGCCTAGGATGCTGTGCTCCTGCTGGGTGGAGCTCAGAGGTCAGCTGTGGTATCGGGCAGAGGGAGAGTTGCAGGCAGAAGTGGGGCACCTCGGGGAGGCTGCTGCAGCTGCTGAGCGGGGTGCGCCTTCTTCCCCAGAGTGCAGAGAGGTGCTGCTGCCGCTGCTGATAGACCAGCTCAGCGGCCAGTTGGATGACAAGTGCAGCAAGCCCGACCATGAGGCCAGCTCGCAGCTCCTGAGCAACATCCTGGAAGTGCTGGACAGGAAGGATGTGGTGAGTTGAATCATCACCCGATGCAGACCACAGCACACACGGGTCCCTCTGCCTCGGGCAAGCATGACTTCAGGGCCTTCCTCGTCTCGGGTTGGCCCAGGCCATTTAGAATCTGGGTACTGGGGCAGGCTGGGCTGGTTTTGAGGTGATCGGAGGGGCTTCTTCTTGCCAGAGCCTGAGCTGCAAATCTAGGTCCAGGAGGGGTCTGCTTACTGGGGTGCCTGCTGTGGGCTGGTTTTCCCCGCTTGTCCACCACTGAGATCCCTGAGGGGACTTTGAAGAATCAGAGCCCTGGTCAGATTTTTTATGCAGAAACCTCGGCCCTCTTTTACCTCTGGTACTGATAGGACTGTTGTAGATGTGCCCGGGCTTCTGAGATGCTCTCATTTCTATACTCTTTCTGACACCAATCGTTCCTTTTGGAGCCTAGTGGAAATGATGTGTCTCTTATCTCGCATCTTCTCTCTGACCTGGGCACCCATCCTCCCTGAAACCCTGGGCCTGCATCTGCCTGGATTTACCTCGCTCTAGAGATAGCACAGCCCATAGCCTAGGCAGGGCCGCCTCTCAGGAGGCTGGACAAGTTGGCAGAATGTGTCCAGTTGAGCACAAACCGTACTTACCACCCCCCACCAGGGCTACCTGGCACCAGTGTTCCCACAGAGCAGAGAAAACACTCTTGGCTTTGCCTACGCCCGTTCCCTTACCAATATCTTTAGATTCAGTTCTGCTAAAGGAGCTGAAAACACTCTGTCAGTTTCCCATAGCTAAATTCTTAGCTCTCCTTTCCCGGGCCACCCGTTTGGTCTCATCTGCTCATCTTCACACGGGCACGTCTGCATTTCTGCTAATTCACGCCTCAGCCATGGAGGTGCCAGAGAACACCATTGGCTTTTCTACCCAAGCCCCTGCAGCCCACCTTACAATTTGTATTATTTATTGGATATTTATTAATTATAGGTCATGTTCCCCTTCTTTTTTTTTTTCCTTAAATGTGTTTCTAGAAACCACATAAAATATAATAAATTTCCCTGAGAATTTTATGATTGGGGATTTGATTCCTAACCAAGGATTTTACAACAAATAAATAAATGTGACCAATCAGCTCATAATGATAAGAATATTTTTAAGAAGTAACTCTTATGACTCAGTAATCCAAATACTAAAATGAAGCTTCAAGCTATGGTTGGCAACAGTGTGCCAGGGACTTTGGTTTAGGCAGGGCTCCAGTGTGTTCTAGAAGTGTTTATGTATATGATCCGAAGCTAATCTGAAACATGGGAATCACGCTGTTTGTTTTCTAATGCCAATATTCGCATGTATAGCTCTGTATCCTTAGACAAATCTGCAGGTGCCTCAGTTTCCCATTCCATAACATGTAGGGATTGTTCTAGATGGCCTCTTAGATCTCTTCCACATCTGATACTGTTTTGTTTTGTTTTTTTAAAGATTTTATTTATTTATTAGAGAGAGCACGAGCCCAGTGGGGAGGGGCAGAGGGAGAGGGAAAAGTAGTCACTTAACCGACTGAGCCACCCAGGCACCCCATGTTTTGTTTTTAATATATCTTTTTTTAATATAAATTTGTTATAGTAAATTTATATTTACATTTAAATATGTATTATTATATATTATAAAAATAATATGTATTATATACTATATGTTATGTTGTAACACAATTATAAAAATAATTATATTTATATAAATTTAATATAAAATTGTATTACTTATAAATATATAATTATACATTATTAAATATATATTTACATATAAATAATATATAATATAAATATATAAACAAATTACATATAAAATATATAAATGTATATAAATATATAATTATACAATTATGTTTATGTTTAATATAAATTTAACATAAAATTTATATTTAATGTAAATATATTCATATATTTATGATATAAATATATTTATATCTGTTTATATTATAAATATAAAATTAAATGTGAAGATTTATATTTAATATAAAAATTTTAATATAATATCTTTGCCTGCCTTCTTACCACACAGAAGGACTCTTTGGAAATGACTTGAATGTATTTACGTCTTACGCTGGAAGATTTAATTGTGTTGAATAAACTTTTTTTTTTTTTGTCTTCCTGATAAGGTTCCCTGTAATGAGCAGAAGCATTCAAGATTATTGATCTTGGAGCTTCTGTTAAAGTAGTAAATTTGATAATTTCTTGGTGTTGATAATGATACAGTTTTATCCCCCACCATAAGCATTCTTAAATGTTCAAACCAACCCTGTATGTCTTCCCCTATCCCCTCATCTCCTCAGTTAATTCCAGGCTCTAATTACTGACATGATTCTTATGCCTTTGTTTTAATAATCCAGGCTTCCTCTTTTCCCAAAGCTGTGTCTGCACACTGTCCAAATTCTTCAAAGTCCACCTGCAGTAAGCACCTCCATGGGGTCGCTCCTGGTGCAGTCCTGCCCTAAGTCCCCCAGTCTGCTACTTCCCTTTGTGCTCTCCTCACATCCTGCTTAAGGTCCTTATCGTTTTGTATCTTGAGTTATGACTCAGTTCGCAGACAGGTCTTAAAAAGCTCCCTCGCTCTGGGCACTGCGATAGGTCTAAGAGTGCAGCAGTGAACAAGAGAAGCAAGCAGCCTGCCTTCATGGAGCTGACCTTCTAGGAGGATCCTGTGTTTTGCTTATTTATCTTCAAGCCCTAGCTCTCCTGCTGGAGGTGAATCTCTGAAGGGCTCAGAGAATGCCTGATTCCTTCTCCTACCTCCACGCGGGGCCAGCACAGGACTCACACACCTAGCCAGGTCTGGGGTGTGGTCTTGTTATGTAATAGAGGGTAAAATGCCTCAACAGAGAGGCAGGTTTTATGGATCACGTTCCCTCAAAGAAATGGGAAGCAAGTGAATATATAATAAAAACAAAGAAGGAAAGAAGGGAGGCACGAAAGGGAAGCTAACAATACTTGATATTTTAATAAAACTATATATAGTAGTGATTTAGTTATCTGAAGCATTAACCAGGAGTTTCAAAATATCTATCATGAAGCAAGAATGGATAAAAGCTTTGAAAGACAAGGTTGTGTGTTGCTAACTTGGAGCTGAATGAGTATAACATCAAATCACAAGAAGGAGAGAAGGAAAAATAAAGAATACGTATTTGTGGGGCCCCTGGGTGGCTCAGTCGTTAGGCGTCTGCCTTTGGCTCAGGTCATGATCCCAGGATCCTGGGATCGAGCCCCTCATTGGGCTCCCTGCTCAGCGGGGAGTCTGCTTCTCCCTCTCCATCTTCCTCTGTGCTCTACCTTTGTCTTTCAAATAAATAAATAAAATCTTAAAAAAAAATACGTATTTGTGAGGCACTGTTTGTTGTGTACACCAGCTCAGCTAATTCCTGTAAGGGAACCTTTTGTATCCCAGCTATGAAAACAGAGGCTCAACAAAGTTAAATAATTGCTCAGAGTGACACATGACAAAGTCAAAATATTAAATTCTTGTGTTAGTCTTCTCAGGCTGCCAAAACAAAACACCCTAGACTGGGCAGCTTAAACAACAGATATTTATTGGTTCTGGCGGCTGGAAGTCCAAAGTCAGGGTGCCCGTGTGGTCCGGTTCCTGGGGAGGGGCCCCCTCCTGGCCTGAAGATGGTTGCTGGCTCTCTGTCCTCACGTGGCTTTTCCTCAGTATACGTGTGGCGAGAGAAAAGGCCAGCTCTCTGGTGTCTCCTTATAAGGACACTAACCCTATAAGACCAGGGCCCTGCCTTCATGACCTAATTGCCTCCCCAAAATCCATCTCTAAATACCATCACACGAGAAGTTAAAGCACCAGCATATGACTTTTGTGGGGTTTCCAGAACTTTTTTTTAGCTAAAAAAAAAATTTTTTTAAGTAATCTCTGTGCCCTGTGTGTGGCTCAGACAACCCCAAGATCAAGAGCCACATGCTCTACCGATCGAGCCAGTCAGATGCCCCCAGCATATGACTTTTGAACACATACATTAAGTCAATACCAATCTCCTTGACTTGAATTTCTTGGGTTTTTTTTCCCTCCTACAGAGAAGGTGGCAAGAATGTTGAATTTTTACCTTTTCATTCCCATGCACGTGCCTAGTTCTCCTGGGCCACCCCATGTACTCAGCATCAGGACTGACTTCTCATGCCAGGGGTGTCCCCCCAGAACTACATTGAGTTGGTGGTCACAGTGACCCTGCAGTGAGCGCGAATGGTCTGGGTTACTAAGGAGGCGTTCTCCCCTGCATCCCCACACTCAGCTTTTACATGGGATACCTAATCATTTTCAACCGATTCCCAAGTAACAGTATGTGTTCATCTGTGAACTTCTTTTCCCCTTTTTGGACAAGAGATTGCTTTGCAGGGAAGAGCCAGAATGAGACTTAAAGAGAAAACTCACCCTTCAAAGGTTTGTTGAGGAAAAGTGAAGCTGAGTCAGAAGAAGTGGGGTCAATTCCTGTGTTTCCTCCACAGGGCCCCACGGCGATGCACATCCAGCTGATAATGGAACGGCTGCTGAGAAGGATTAACCGGACCGTGATTGGGATGAGCCGACAATCTCCCCATATTGTGAGTATCACGTCAGGGGACCACGCAGCCACTGCGGCTTCTCAGTGTCCCACCTGCCCATTGGGAGTCCTCTGGACCAGCGTCTTGGGACCAGATTCCCGCAGGCCCCACTCATCCCAGTTCACCGTCTGCCTGCACGCTGTGCATCACAGCTGCCAGGGGCAATGAGCAGGCTCTAGAACTTTCCAGCCCTCCTGAGTGACCTTGGTTCTAACCGCCCGCGGATCTTGATTCCAACACTGATTTTCTCTGGAGGGAAAATGCTCCAACAGGGTGGTGGGAGAGGTTAAGGGGGGAGAGTTTTTGGGGACCCTGTAAACACAAAGTGTACAGATCCGTTCTGAACATTAGACAAGCCTGTTGTAATACGTTACAGCAGAGACTGAGACGTGTGGGCTCCCCAGGTAGGCAAACTCAGTACCCATTTGATCTCATGCTCTTTTAATATTTGTTAATATTAATATTATTAATATTAATATTAATATTCTTTTTTTTTTAAAGATTTTACTTATTTATTTGACAGAGACACAGCAGGGGGAGTGGGAGAGGGAGCAGCAGGCTTCCCGCAGAGCAGGGAGCCCGACGTGGGGCTCCATCCCAGGACCTTGGGATCATGACCTGAGCGGAAGGCAGACGCTTAATGACTGAGCCACCCAGGTGCCCTTTGTTGAATATTTCATTTAAGGACAACATGAGCTTTTGTGAGCAGAAGATGAAGGGTTGTGGTGGCTGCATTCAGTCCTTCCTCTGTTATCTCAAGTAATTGCGTTCTAATTCTCACATGCTCCTCTGGATCTACCCTTGTTAGAATGATAATAGGAACAGTATTAGTACTCCTAGCTGTAGTGATGATAATACTAGTAGTCATTAGCTGGTTTGGGTTTTTTTTTTTAATCTGTCAGAAATTATTTTAAGCACTTTACATTTCTTTCTTTTTATTTTTTTTAAGATTTTATTTGAGAGAGAGCACAAGTTGGGGAGAGGGAGAAGCAGGCTCCCTGCTGAGCAGGACCCTGGGATCATGACCTGAGCCGAGGGCAGACGCTTAACTGACTGAGTCCCTCAGGCACCCCAGCACTTTACATTTCATGGAAGCCTCACACAGATCTCAGGAGGTAGTTCGTTCTTTAGCTGCATTTTTCAAATCAGGAAACTTTCAGAGAGAGGCTACGAAACCTGCCTGAGGTTGCGAGACCACCAGGGGGTTGAATTGGGGTCTGGGTCCCAGGCAGCCAGCCTGCTGCCGAGGCTGTGCATGGCGGCCGCCCCGACCCTGGGCAGCTAACCAGGTTATGTTTTCCAACTATGCACTGTAGTCGCAAGGAGAAGAATTCTGATCAGTTCCATCTTCCCCCGCGTTGCATTTCCACTGCTGTGTAGCGTGCTTGTAGATTGGTGCCCTGTGGTACCGTCCAGCCCTTTTGGTTCAAAGAAAACACATGTTTGAAAGAACTTGTGATTAGCATGTTTTTAGAAACATCTGGTTGCCCTGGCCTCTTCCTCTCCACCTCCTGGGCCTCAATTAGATGTCAAAGAAAAAGTACCTTTGCAACCAGAGGTAACTGTTGGAAGACCATATTGTATCATCATTAAAATGAAGCATCTTTTACTTATGCTGGTAAAAGCTATGATTTGATCTTATTTAGAGGACAGAAGGCAAAGAACCATCCCAAATGGTGAGTCAATAATAGCCATTTATTTATTCAACCAATAGGTGTTAAGAAACTACTATAAGCCAGGAACTAATTCTAGACACTGGAGGGAGATTAGGGAACAAAACAGACAAAAATCACTACCTTAGCAAAGTTTATATTCTAGCAATACCAATAACAAAAAATAAGATACGTGCCATGAAGAAGAAAAATGAGCAGGATGAGGGCAGTCAAGGTGGGAGAGTTACAAATTTAAATGAGTTGATTAAGAATGATTTTCATGAGAAGGGAAAATTTGGACAAAGACTTGGAGAAGGTAGAGGGGGTAGTGTGGAGGTGTGGGGAGGGGCCTTTCAGGCAGAGGCAAAGGCCAGGGCAGAAATCTCAAGATGTCCCTTGTATAAGAGTCACATCTGGTGACAGAGCTGATCCAAATAGGAATGTAGAGAGGTACCCACTAGGTTAAGACTCCAGGTGATCCAAAACATGAAAGGATTCAGATCTCATACTAAAGGTGTAGACCTAGACGTACCCTTCATTGTTATTGTCAACCCATTGCTGCCATGTGTTTAAAGAACATATAAAGAAAGGCAGGTTGAGAACTGTGTTGTTTAGGAAATGATAGATTGGTTTTCAGGTAATACTTAACATCTTAATTTAAATGTACCTCTTCAGCTTCTTTTAGTAGTGAAATCGTTCATTATCTTACTTGTTTAAGCCAACTCAAGAATCTTGGCTCAGTGTGTTTGAAGAGAAGGGTGGGGATTTGAATGTGAAGGAGCAGGATCCCTGTCATGTTTCTGTTAAAATAAGATGATGGGAGGGGTAATGGCTGATTTACAGGGAGTGGTAGAGATGCCAAGAAAAGCAAAGAAAGAATGCTGGAGAAAGATAAACCTAGGAAGGAGAAAAGCAAGGGAAAAACAGACAAAGAGACAAAAATACAGCCATAAAGAGAAATATGCAAATAAATAAGTGAATGGATATAGATATATGTGGCTTAATTGAGCTTATTCTCATACTCAAGAATAGTAAAGTATTAGAGGACCTGTTAGAGGCGCCTGGGTGGCTCAGTCGGTTAAGCATCTGACTCTTGATCTCAGCTCAGGCCTGGATCTCAGAGTCGTGAGTTCAAGCCCGCCAGTGGGCGTGGAGCCTACTTTAAAAAAAAAGAAAAAAAGAAAAAAAATATTTTCAGTAAAGGATCTGTTAATAAAATACATCAGTTGAACAAAAGGAAAAAAGCTTTATGATTATTTCCATAGATGCCAAAATATATGTGATGGATGTAACATCTATTCCAAATTAATGGAAGGAGATGTTAACGTGCAATCACTAGGCAACCTATTACTTGATGGTCATAAAAAGGAGAATCAAGATGTTAAATGTCAACACTGTTTAGCATTTTTCTATAAATTGTAGCCAATGTAATAACACAAATGCATGCACATATACATATTATATATATGAACTTAGTATGACTATTGAAAAAGGAGAAAATAATTTTCATAATTGTCATTTTTAGTGAAATGACTATCATTTCTAGGAAACCCAAGAGACCTAACAAAATTTTAACAACAGTAATGAACAATTTATTAAACTGACCAGTTTCAGAATAAACAAACACTATTCAATGGCCTTTCTATATAACTACAGTAGCTATTTAGGGATTGTAAAAGAAAAATCCATTTAACTCAGTCACAAAAATATGAGAGTAAAAATAAATACAAGATGGGGCACCTGGCTGGCTAAGTCAGAAGAGTGTGCAACTCTTGATCTCAGGGTTGTGAGTTTGAGCCCCCTGTTAAATGAATAAATAAATTAAAACTTTTAAGAAAATAAACAAATACAAGATACACATAAATGAATAGCCACATAGAATAGTGGGGGGCTTGCCTGTCAGATTTGAAAACATTATAATTAGCTACAAGAATTAAAATAGTGTTGGACTTATGGAATAGAGTACATAAATCCACAGAACAGAACTGAGAGAATTTAAAAGGCGACTTTATATGAAAATTCTATTACCTTTCAATAGGGAAAGTGAAGATTTTTAGTAAATGTGATTTGGAAAATATATGAACAATGTGGAAAAAAGTTTGACTTTTATTTCATGCTATATCCAAAAAAATAAATTTCAGATGGAATGAAAGTTCAATGTAAAAAAAAAAGAAATAATGAAGCAGCTAGAAGAAAACATAATCTATACTTTTAAAAATTCCATTATAATTAACAGAGGTTATATTAGTTTCAGGTGTACAAAATAGTGATTCAACAGTTCTAGGGGCACCTGAGTGGCTCAGTCGTTGAGCGTCTGCCTTCGGCTCAGGTCATGATCCCAGGGTCCTGGGATCGAGCCCCGCATCAGGCTTCCTGCTCAGTGGGGAGCCTGCTTCTCCCTCTCCCACTCCCCCTGCTTGTGTTCCCTCTCTCGCTGTGTCTCTCTCTGTCAAATAAATAAATAAAATCTTAAAAAAAAAACCCAAATGATTCTATACATTTCTCAGTGCTCATCATGGTAAGTGTGCTCTTAATTCCATTCACCCATACCTCTTTTTCTATACCTATTTTTAAGAGAAAAGAGATTCATGAATTTTTAAAAATAGGAAGGCTACTATAAAAAAAAAAGTTTACTAGATAAAAAAACTAAGCCCCTATATGTGAAAATATATATATAAGCAAATTAAATGTCAAGCACCAAACTCCAAAAATTATTTGTAAAACCTGTGCCGAGTGGCTAATAGCCTTAATATACAAAGACCTATTACAAACTGTTAAAAAAAAGGATATTTTAGTAGAAAAATGGGTAAAGAATATGAGCAAACAGCAAAATGAGAAAAACAAATGGCCAACCAACAAAGAGACAGAATATGTAATTTGGAACAAAGGAAATGCAAATTAACCAAAAATGAAATTAAATAAAACGCAGGGACCCAGAATAGGCAAAGGCCTGGAGAAGCAAGTAGTATTAGATAGTGACGGGAATGCAGACTGTGTGGTTGGTACTGTATATCAGAAGTCTTCGGACAATAAATTTACATTGCTTTTATAATTAGAAAAATTAAAACTTTTTAAACCAAAGAGACTAAGGCATTCATTCAGAGAGTATTCTTTCATTGTTTTTATGTTTAGGAAGTCATTCCTTCCATCCCCAAAATAGCTGTATATTCATCTTCTCTATGCCAATTCATTTAAATAACCATATAAATACAGGAGGGCATTCCCCCTAGATATTTGCCCTCTGGCCAGAAAATTAAGTGTGTGATTCAAATATGATTGGATGAGGGGAAAGCACATAGACTGTGTAATGCCTGACTTCAAAAATATAAATTGATGTTAATCATCAAGTTATTCAGTCCCTTTCTTCAAATCCTGTGTGTAATCACACATGCATAACATGCTGGAAGTAACTGTCTGAAGGATTCTGTTACTGGATGAACGACATTGAAGTGCTCTAGCTGGGAGCACTCATTTCCCCATCTCTCTGCTCTTCTGCTCTTGGTTTTACAATCTCTTTTTCCTCCTTGCATTCCTCCAAAATTAAATTTGTGCTATATCAGACATTTCTCCACGGACTACAACTCTGTCTCAACAAGAAACTCAAAGGCCCCAGGCGGTGGTATTTCAACTAGTGATCTAGCTGAGATCTCAGAGTCAGTGTCCGTTGACCTACGGGATTCTGCAAGTCATACTATTAAAGGGCCGAGCAGAGCCCTCCACATTCCTTAACTCAAACCTGGAGGAGGTTATTTTAAGCAGAAACAGCAAAGCGAGTGCGTTTTAGGCCTTCAGCACGCACAACGTTTCCAGGTTGGTAGGGTCCCTGTTTTGGTAACTGGGAGGAGACAGCCAGAGAACCTGCGCACAAACCTTGTTCTGTCAGCGGGTGGTCTGAGGGGTCTTGGATCTGTGTCTCTCCTGTCCTTCCAGGGGAGCTTTGTGGCGTGTATGATTGCGATCCTGCGGCAGATGGATGACAGTCACTACAGCCACTACATCAGCACTTTCAAGACCAGACAAGACCTCGTTGTAAGTTGTCTTCCCTGGGTCCTGGTAACGCTAAGACTTCTTATATTGGGCAAAAACAAAAACAAAACTGAGCATCATGAGTCCAGAATTCCCTTCCTACCCACCTCCAGAGCTGCATGACTGTCCACAGTGAGTACAAAAAGGGAAGGATTGATTCTTATTTTCTCTCTGTGATAGCATTTGAAGACTACAAAACATGTACCAAGAGGCCCTCACCCGCCCTCTGAGTCTCTTGGTTCTAGAGAGAACCCTTATTTGGAACCATTTGGGAGATCTGTTTTGCTCTCAGAAGAGAGTAGTACCTTGTTTTCAGAGTTAGCTGTTAACGCCATGGCCAGGATTCTAGGAGGCAGAGAGTGCACAGTACTGCTTCGGAGATGTGGTTGGCATCATCCTTTTCAGTAGTCCCTGGAAAGGGAAACAAGAAGAGGTCATACTTGCCCCTTATAACACCTCTAAGGCGATATTTGCCCTCTGGCAAGTATAGTCACCTTCAGTTGACAATATTCCATTCTCTTTTGTTTTCAACCAGAAAGTTGTTCTCAGGATTACTATTCGGAATACAACCAAAGGTTGCCCAAGACGCAAAGTTAGGCCTCGGGCTGCTTCCCCAGGATCCTTCCCCTTAGGGAATTGTTAGTGGCTGTTAACAAGTGCCTGAAAGTATCATCTTATCTTGTAAAGCAGTGGGCCCGACACAGCTGAATCAGCAATCCAATGTCCTTGCTGTGGACAATCTCCCACCATCCGTGCATTTTCCAGTCTTCTTTCTACCTTCTATCTGTACTATACTGGTAGTATGTGGCCTGTACACCCAAGGATATTCAGCTCCTTCTCTGCCAATCGCCTTCCTTTCTGTGAGGTCCACATGATGGAAAAACACACAAGGAACAGCAGAGAGAGCGTCTTTTATAGTAGTAGTAGTGGTAGTAATGGCGTGTGGCTTAATCTGGAGGCCTCCATGAGCCTCCACTTAAGCCATGCTCTGGCAGGCAGGATGGTATAGGGACCCGTGGCGATAGGTCACTGTGCCTGCAGAGACCAAGGGCAAGAGAATTAGGAACAGAGGAGGGAAGCTGAGGGTAGCAATATTTCTCCTCCATAGGCAGAAGGTGTAGTGGTTTAAAGAGCACAGGCTTTAGAACATCCATTCTGGCCATTCTACTTCCTTCTATGAAATTTTGGCCCAGCTATTTAACTTCACTAAAGCTCAGGTTCCTTATCTATAAGCTAGCACCTATTTTGAGGGTTAACGTAAATGAGTATCAATTGAATCAACACCTGGTAATTACCAAGCTTTGTGCTTGGCATGTGGTTAATGCCTATGAAGCCAGCTATTTATAATAGTAATTTTATTATTCTCTTTTATTATATAATAATAAAAATTTTATTATTATAGTTAGTGACTATTCCTTCAGAAAGCAGGTAGAACGAGGGAAGTTAAACTAAATTCAAGCTCTTGACAATTTGGTTCCATTAAGTAAGCAAAAAAACCCAGGTTTAACTCCTGTCTTCCAAACAATGGTAAGCTCTTTCCTCTGTATTATCTAATTTAAAAAGGATTATTATCTGCATGAGGGAACTATTGTCATCAGGGGCAAGCCTGCGGCGTACACGGAGGCCATTTGACTTCCAGCGGACTGCTCTTTCCCGCCCTCCTGCTGCCTTCTGAGTAAATCACTTGGAAGACATTGGGAAGCGGGAGATAAAGTAAGGCCTGGGACAGTCTGTGAATTACCTTTATTATACCATTGCTATTTCCAGTTAAATTAGTTTACCAGGAGTTGAATGTAGAATCGGCATCAGGAGTGGATAACCAGCCTCTAAACTTAATCCTTGCTTCACAAACCACGAATACTTACTAATTTGAGAGAGTTAATAGAATAGTTAATAAATTGGTGGGTATACTTCAAATGTATGATGAAAAATTTTAAAACTCATGAGGTATGTCTCTGATTTGAGAATTGAGGATAGCAAAGTTTGACTCTCTATTGAACCGGAGGAAGAGTCAAGGGTCGCAGAGACTTCCCACCAGGATTGTTGGCACTCCAGTGCTGTCTGGTGGCCTGCGTGCCGGAAGTTGGCCATCTTGCCCATCGTCTTGGAGGAACAGTGTTTGAAAATAGAACCCAGGCCGCCTGCTTCCCAACTCCCGCACTCCTTCTGCTACATGATGTAATCCATGAGATAGAACTGTGCGGTTTAGTGCCAGAGGAATTGGCCTGGATTTTCAACTCCGGAATCCATGTGGAAAATGTCTAAATTTAACTAACTAATAAATAAAAAGCTTTCAAAACTTTTTAGCTTTGACTTTTAGTCCAAATCATTCTAAGTTGCTTTTTGCTCACAGTCCCCTTTTGAGTCGAATAGCTGTTCTGCAGATACTGTGCTCTGTGTTCTTTTGTTATTAAGTTATTACTGTCATCGCAACCCACCGCTACTGACGCTTTTTTAGGACCCTTTAGGCCCTTCCCCCAAGCTACCCCTGGGAACGTTTCTGGAATAGGAAGAATCATGACTTTGCTTTTTATTTATAGTGGTTTTCTTCTGTTCTAATAATAATCAAGGAGAATTGGGCTCAGAGTTACAAGATGTATCACAATTGCTGGTAAAGTCATTTTAAGTGCAGTAGATCTGTTTGGACAAACTTGGCAACAGAGGGCTAAAGACACCATGGCTCTAAATTTGGGGTCCAGAACCCCACATTCTCTTTCCCGCTCTCCCACCACCCAGTCTCTACAGCCTTCAGCAAGTCTTTTACCTTTTCACAGCCTCAGTTTTATCATTTTTGTCCTTGTCAGGTCCCTAAAAACCCTTATTTAAAAGATAGGCTGTAATCATGGACCAGGGATGTCTTGTTCTGATGCCACGCTCCCTCCTGTCCCCTAGTTTTCCCCCAAACGTTCCTCCTCTGTTCTCTGCAGGATTTCCTCATGGAGACTTTCATCATGTTTAAGGATCTGATTGGAAAGAATGTCTATGCCAAAGACTGGATGGTCATGAATATGACACAGAGCAGGTAAGATGGCCCAGGGCCGGGCCTGCCGCCTTTGACCCTGAATACTTGGCTCTCGTGACCAGGTGACCAGTTATCTGACCTTCAGAGAGTGCTGTTGAACCTCTGGGCGGGACATCACGCTCGGTAGAGTAAGGAGCCTCCCGTTGCTGGGATGCTCGTTCTGGGCTCGCGTTCTTGCTTTCCCCTGGGCTGTTGTAGCTGCCCCGCCTCGGGCTCTCAGCTCTGGTGGAATCTCCTCATTGCCCTCCTGTCCACCTCCTCCCCGGCTCTCCCACAGCACCCTTCCATGGCTCCATGTGGCCTTCATCGTCAGGACAGGCAGGGCCTCTGTGGCCTGGCCCACCCTGCTTTTCTAGCCTTACCTTCCACTCTTTCCCTCAGTATACAGCCTGCACTCCAACTAAACTGGCCTCTTCCTGGTCCCTGGATGTGTTCTGTGCCTTCTGTTGGGCTGCTTCTTCCACCTGCGGTGCCTTCCCATGTAACCGCTGGCTGTCAGCATGCCACCATTCAACGTCCTTCTCAAATGCCATCTCCAGAGGAAGCCTTTCTGGCCTGGACGTGGCATTCTCTTCCTTTGATGTCCCGTACCTCTTTGATACCCCCTCCACCGAATTTTCCATATTCTTTGTTGGGTCATGGTTAGATTTACAGATTCCCAAGTGACCCCCACCAAGTTGTAAACATCTTCAGACCGGGAACCCTCTCTTTCAAGGCGAAACCTAAGCCAGTGCTTTGCAGTTGTTGGACTGTAACAAATACTTGGTGAATGGGAGCAAAATGAACTGAATATATGTATCTTTTCAGAGTTTCAGAGTTTTATATATATGTATATATGTATGTGTGTGTGTGTGATATGTATACATATGTGTATATATACATATACACACTTATAGATATCAAATAAGATTTCAGAATTTTTTGAAAGAACTAAATAAAGTAAACCATTATAAGAGTTGTTAACTCCACATACCTGATTAGAAAAACCCTTCCCAACTACGTACAGATTAAAGAAAAACTCTCATCAGTATCACTAGACTTGCAAAGAGAAGCATCGCAATAGAGTGCAAAGAACCCTGTCTGAGGCTCAGGGGATCGGTTTGATCATCCCAGCTCTACCCTCAAGTGGCTAAATGGTGATGCAGCCTTGAGTGGCTCTTGTAGTCAGTTCTAGAAACTGCACCTGAGCGTCCTCTGCAGTCTACTTTGGCGTTGGTCTCTGATGACCTTGATAGAGCTAAGGGTCTCATGTTGCCAAATCCAGGTTTAGATTGCTTTGGTTTTTCACGTAGATGGGAGATGTTTGGAAGAGCAGAAAGTTGCCTTCCTTATCTGATATTTTCCTTCCAGAGTTTTCCTCCGTGCGATAAATCAGTTTACTGAGGTTCTCACAAAGTTCTTCATGGATCAGACAAGCTTTGAACTTCAGGTAAGCATGCTGCTCACCTAGGAAGCTCCTTGAATTCTCAGCCACAGCAAGACTACTGTGGCATTTTGGAAAATGTCACTTCAAATTTATCATTTTCAAGTGCAAACAGTTTTCTTGTTTTTTCTCCTTTCCCTTAAGCACACATTCCTGTCACTCTGTCCTCCAGACACAATCAAGTAGAGTTTTTTCTTTATGTATAACTAATACAGGTTTGTTTTTTTTTTTTAAAGTAGTAGTAGAAAATATGGCTAAGGAAAAAGAAAAAAATTGAAAGACAAATAATCCTACCTTCTGCCATTAATGTAACACAAATACACACATACACATGTGCTTGCAGATGGACATGCAGACATTTCTCTGCCTACGAGTGGTTTCATTTCTAAGGAGGGGTTCATATACACACTTGTGTGAAAATCCAAAGTGGTAGTGAAACAAGTGACCCCTAGCTCCATCTTCATTCATCCAACAAATATGAGAGTATTTATAGGCACAGGGTACCATTCTAGGCCCCGGTGAAGGCAGACAAGTTCCCCGCTCCCATGGTGCAAACAGTTCTTGGTGATGTGCTTTTGCTGTGTCATGTGGTTTTGTTTATATCTGTGGAACTTTAAGAGTGGAGAGTCACCAGAAGAGGAGATTATATATGTATTTATATGTACATACGTATGTGTGTGTGTCTATATGAGCTAAAATGGAATATCTATATTTGCTGGTTAGAAATAATATATATGTGTGTGTGTGTGTGTGTGTGTGTGTGTGTGTGTGTATGCCAAAGTGGAATCAAGCTGTGCAGTTCTTTGGCAACCTATTAATATAATTTTTTTCTATCATCTTTTCAATGATATTAAATGTTTTCACAGTATTTTTAATGGCTGAGTACAGTCCGTTGCACGGCTGGGCCATGATTTATTTAACCAAATTCTTCTTATGAACATTTAAACTGTTTCCGTCTTCTGTTACTTAAATAACACTGTGAAGGCCTTCCTTGCTTTAAATATTTTTAAATACCCATGATTATTTTGCCAGGATAAAGTCCTAAAGTATTTACTATTTCAGAAGTTGGCAGAATTTTAAGGCTTTTGATATATATTGCCAAACTACTCACTATAAATAGGTGCACTTCTTGGCAGCAGTTTTCCCCTATCTCAGGAGTAAAGACAAATAGAATAGTCTGGATTAAAAAAAAAAAAAAGCTTAATAGTAAGTGTTAAAACTTTCAGGGCTGAATAACTGAAACACGAGAAAGGAAAAGGGGCCTGGTGGATTTTATTTTGTTTCTTTCCTTACTCCCTGTGAGTAAATTTCTACCATGTGGCACTGTTTT
Source organism: Halichoerus grypus (assembly GCF_964656455.1). NCBI lineage: Eukaryota > Metazoa > Chordata > Mammalia > Carnivora > Phocidae > Halichoerus > Halichoerus grypus. Next base: position 157,853,080 of record NC_135714.1, on the reverse strand, counting down.
ACTCTGACCCATATTAATGTTATTTTCCATTTCTTTTCACCCACACAATCAATTTTGAGCAGCTCTGGAACAATTACTTCCATTTGGCAGTAGCATTTCTCACCCACGAGTCCCTTCAGCTTGAAAACTTCTCTCAAGCCAAGCGCAACAAAATTGTCAAAAAGTAAGTGCCCTCTTAAACTTGCTTAAGATTGGCAAGGTGATTCTTCCATTTCTACTTTTTTTTTTTAAGATTTTATTTATTTGAGAGAGAGAGCACGTGTGAGAGAGAGTGAGCGAGTGCAAAAATGGGGAGTGTGAGAGGGAGAAGCAGACTCCCCGCCAGGCAGGGAGCCCAATGCGGGGCTCGATCCCAAGACTCTGGGATCATGACCTGAGCCGAAGGCAGACACTTAACCAACTGAGCCACCCAGGCGCCCCTATTCTCCCATTTCTATTCAGAGCAGGATTTTTGGTATCACAGAAACATTACTGTTCAGGGGCTCCCCATGTTGTTGGTGAGATAGGTCTTAATGGAATCATTTAATAGGCTTCAGATTTCCTCTAATTCATGTGTCTTTTCTCAAGGCCCCCTTCATTTTCCCATCAACCATCACAATTTTTTTAAAAGATTTTATTTATGTGAGAGAGCGAGAGCACAAGCAGGGGCCGTGGCACAGAGGGAGAGGGAGAAGCAGGCTCCCCGCCGAGCAGGGAGCCCGATGTGGGGCTCGATCCCAGGACCCTGGGATCATGACCTGGGCCGAAGGCAGACGCTTAACCAACTGAGCCTCCCAGGCGCCCCACCTGTCCAATTTTTTAAAATGGAATCCATACTTGGAGAGGCACCGAGGCTGGCCAGGGCTCCCATCCCCAAGAACAGCGCTTACCCGCACTGCAGGCCCAGCGCCTCTCACTCACACTTCACAAAGCGGACTCCAGCAGAGGGGCCAAGACTAACACATCCCCTAAAAATGCCCTCCAGATTCCTGGCTCAGAATTTGATGTGGACATATGACCGAGAGCGATGAGAGATTTAGGGAAGCTTTTCATTGCTTTCCTTCCCGGTCTGTTTCAGAGTTCACGGGAAGCCTGGAAACTCAGGACTGTGTAGTTAAATAGAACGTGAGAAATGTGTCATTTAAAGGTTGTGAAATTTGAGCTCTGTTCCCTTGCCAGGATGTTGGGGATTCTAGGCAAATTATTTGGTATCTGTCAACCCCTGGTTTCTCCCTAAAACACTGATATGGTGGCTGAGAGGTTGAGATTTAAATCTCAAAGATAAAAAGTAAAACCGGTTTTACAGATTTCCCTATGGGGTGGGTATGGAGAGAAAATTGATTTTTAAGATGGATCTCTTACTATCTTAAATGACATAACTTCTTTCAAGGATGGATTTGATTTTGGTTAAACAATCAAAAGTGAAGTTAGTTGATGCCAAGTCTGATAAATAAACTGGCTAGTTAGGCCTAATGATTCTGGTTTTGATCAGAGGGAAGTGTGACTAAGGACAAGCTATATAAAATATATATGCATATGGGCAAAGGTGCACCTTCGGAAAACATTTTTCTTAATGTTATAGAAATACAAATCAGGTTCTTTGAAGATTTCTCTTATTTTTAGTAGCAGTAGCATCAACAGCACTATTAATAATAGGAGTAGTTATCATTTATTGTTTATTATGTGCCAGACATTAACTACATATGCTTACATAATATAAATTAATAAAATTAGGTGTTTTTGTTAAAATGGAATAGTAAGAGAAGTTTGTTTTTGTTTTGTTTTTGTAGGAGAAGTCTTTAAATAAAAATTTTACACTGGTTTCTGAAGGCATTTACAGAGGAGGAATTTGAAAACAATGTTTGGTGCAATGAGCAGAGAATGTCGAAATATGGTTGTAGGATGGGCCATACGTCCTTATTAGAGTTCCCTGGGAACATTGGCCATATTTCTCGTTTTCCCAGCCCCCCGCCTCTGTGGTTGCGGTGTGGGGTAGCTTCAGGCATGTGTATTCTTTAAGAGATATCCAGGTGATTTTGATTCATCTCCAGCCACGAACCACTGTCTAGATCAATGTTTCTCTCTCTCTCTTTTTTCATTATCGACTCCTATAAGGAACCTTTTCAGAAATTGGTTTTCTAATCACACCCCCCTGAAATAATAATACCACAGATATGCTGCATATCTGTTTGTATACTATATGTATATTTGGACTTCATACGTAAGAACAGTAAGCCTTCTGTGCCCCCAAGGACCAACGTTCATTCCTCTGGGGACAGCACCCCCCCACTGAGAAAATATATCTTGAGCTTCTCAGTGTGAGTACTGGAATGTACTGGTTCGCAGATGGGTTACTCAAATAAAAAATGTATAAAGTCAGCATGTTTGTTAGACATTGGTCACATGACTATATAAGTCATACCTCATTCATCTTCCTTTTCATTCATGCTTGTTATGTTTTGTTTTGTTTCTTTGCTCAACATCGGCCAGAATGCTCCTCCCCCTTCTCCCTTCAATAAGTTTGACAATTTTATTTCTCTGTTACTTTTCAGTGTTCGCATTTGGCCCCCCTCCTGCTAGTAAAGTCCCCCTCTCCGTGTGGCCCAGTTCTCTTTGGGGGCTCTTTTTGGTATTGACTGTATCTCTTAAAGTGACCTTGCCTCAAACCTGTCATAAATGTGACCGAGAGGAGCAAAAGGCCATTTTTACTCACCTCATCATTTTAATATATGCACTCATTTCCACTGCAGATCTTTTTCTTGTTTATGATCTTCTTCCTAGATACGGGGACATGAGAAAGGAAATCGGCTTCAGAATCCGGGACATGTGGTATAACCTGGGTGAGTGTATGACCTTGAACCGTCCCACACACAACTCCTATGTAATGAGCACCCCATGATGGGTTCTTTCGATTTTAAGTCCCAGTAACCCTGAGACCTCTTTGTGTGTCTAGAAGTGAAAGTTGACTTGTAGCTCTTGTATTATGACATCAGAATATAATATTTAGGCACTCATTTCTGAATTGAGTTGAGTTACCCACGGGACCTTTTTCTTTTCTTCTGGCCCGGTGGAGGAATGTGGTGACGCTTGACTTCCAGTGAAATCACTTTTCAATACCCTCACTTACTTTCATTTCAGGTCCCCACAAAATCAAATTTATCCCCTCCATGGTGGGTCCCATTCTGGAAGTCACCCTGACCCCTGAGGTCGAGCTCCGGAAAGCCACCATCCCCATTTTCTTTGACATGATGCAGTGTGAGTTCAACTTTAGCGGGAACGGCAATTTCCACATGGTAAGTGGTAGAACTGGAATCTTCTGGATGCACAGATAGTCAACACTTGCTCTTTCTTTCTCTAGAGAGAAGCAGTTGCCTGAGTAATACAAGTCCAAGTTGGTCTAAAAACTGTTTACTTTTCATTTTGTAAAATAATTAGAGACAGAATCGGATGTTCTAGAAACCGTCTTTTTGCTACACGTGTTTCCTAAAATAGCACTGCATCTCTGGGTAATTAAAATTTGACATCACACATCTTAATCCTATCTGTTGCAGCACAGCTGCGAAAATAATGCCATGGATTGGGGGACTGATGCGGTGGTCTCTTATTTTGAGGTCTCCTTCAGAGGAGGAAAGGGCATTTTTTTCCTGCAATGTAAAGCAAAATAACATGAGACCAGTTTAGAGCGTTTCGGTAGAGCCCTGGTACATGATTAATGGATGACGTGAAGTACGATCTTCCCCTAGAATATGTTGGAAAGCGTTCACAGTTCAATAAAGGGGTTGGGTCGAATCTAGAAAGGTTGGCTGGGTGTCTTACATGTCCTCTTCTAAGGATACCTGGCATTCTCCTGTGAAATTCTGACTCTTCTTTCAGTTTGAGAATGAGTTGATCACAAAGCTGGACCAAGAGGTGGAAGGGGGCAGAGGAGATGAACAATACAAGGTCCTTCTGGAAAAACTGTGAGTATTTCAGAAACAAAGTCTCAGGTTGATGCATCATTTAGCGAGGGAGAGAAGCAGATTTCTACTACCCTTACAGACTGGTCGAGCAGTTCCAGAAGCACTGGGGTCACCACCACAAATGGTCCTCAGTGGGGTTAATGGAGTTTCCACCATCCACTGCTGACATTTGTTTGTCTGAGTGAGTCAAATGTCCGTGTTTTCCTGGCCAGCCGGCCCTTCGAGAACAGAGCAGATGGAGCAGAAGGGGGAGATGTACAGAGCAATGGCATTTTGCCCAGTGTGTGAATCGCTGAACTTCACCAAAAGTGCTAGTGCCTCTAATTATGGCTTCAAAACACCAGTTTAAAGGAGGAAGGAAAAAAACATTTCAAAGTCCGCTTTACCTTTAAAAATACCTTCTGCCCTGTAGAGGGCCTCGAAGAACACCTGTTATATCTCCAGCCAGGCTGATCTTTGCACTGCCCTGCCCACCTCCCCCACATCCACCGTTTCCATTCCCTCCTGTGCTCACAGTATCCCCGCCACTCCCTACCCACCCACACATGCCCCGCGCACCCCTCCTGCCCTCTGAATTCTCCTTTGCACATGTGGGATTACAACATTAAAAGGTGGTTAAAAACACTTGGAGGTTGGAGTTAGAGAAACCTTCAGATCTCATTTTCGCCATATCCCAGGAGCGTGACTTCGGACCAGTGTTCCGACGACCTCTCTGATGGCTCTCTCTTTTTCATCCGCACGAATAGCACGTACGCTTTGGTATTGGTTGAGGATTCAATGAGGTGATGCGTTCGCACAGCATCTGTTACCGAGCCTGTGCTGACGGAGCGTCGCTGCTGTGGGTTTGTGCTGGTCACTGCTGCCTTCCTCAAGTCCTCCATCATCCATGGTGCTCACCACCTGAGCCTACTCATTTCTTGGGGTCTCTGAGCCTTTGTGATACTGACCAGCTGTGTCACCTGTTGACTGGGCGTATGCCTCCATCATTTTGTTGTCCGCCTCTTTTGTGGGAGTGGCATGCACTAGACTATGCTTGGGGAAAGGGACTCCCAACTCTATTTTCTTTTTTGTTTTTTTAAGATTTAAGGAGCCAACACACTGGGTGCTCAGAAATGGAACTGAATTGATGACTCAACTATATTTTCAAGAACCAGAACTCTTACCTTATTTTGCTTTTAGTGGATGACAAGACCCATTCGTTGATCTTTTTATCCTGTTTCCGTTAAGTTTACCCATTTGAGTTTCAAACCTTCCCACATTATCACTCTTGTAATTCAGATCTCGTACAGGAATTAAATGGAGAAATTACATACATATACACGTATATACGCACAATTTACAGATGATAAACTACCCTTTTTTTTAAATCCCAATCTGATTTTTCACTGTAAGATCTTTTTTTCTTCATTCTTCCTGAATCACTAACTCAGAAAAATGTGACTACACAAATCTCCAGTGTTCAAGAGTAATCCTAAAGTCTGGGCTAATTCTTTGAGCCCATTTCTTTCTTTTTCTCTTGTTCTCCAAGATTTCTTCTTGTCAAATCCAAGAAGCCCCTATAGAATAGCTTTGCTCTATTTGGGTCCAACAGGAGAAGGTTTAGATCAAAAGTTTATCCTCAGCTTATTTATTTATAATTTTGCATTTTTGTTGTTGACTAAATAGCACTTTCGTCTGAAGAGGCATGTGTGTGGATGTGCACTAGATTCCTAGGGTCCTCTAGACTGGGCACTGATCCAAGGCTTTCCAGAATGCCCACAGGATGCCCTTGAAGTGCTAGGCTTTAGGGAGAATAAAATACATAAAAAGATGGTCTCTTTCAGTTTCAGTAGAGTGATCAGATAGCATACATAAACCTTTTGGGCAAAGGTTCTCATTTCTGTGGTATCGACAAAAGACAAAAACAAAAAACAAGTACAGATAGAAGTTCAAAGATGGGCATTGTGGGCTGAGATTCTAAGTGACAGTGGGACTTGAGCCAAAGCCCTGAAGACAATGTAGGACTTGAGTCACCAGGAGGGACGGCATAAGCGAAGCCCTGGGATAGGATGGCCTTACACAGAAGGGTGTGTGTCTCCTGGTCTGGCGCCACCTGCTGCCAGGACCTTGGACAGTGCTCATTAACGGTGCTGGAATGACCGACAGTATGCAACATGGGCATTTGTCTCTACCTCCACCTTTCCAGGCTCCTAGAACATTGCCGGAAACATAAATACCTCTCCACCTCTGGAGAAGTGTTCGCATTCCTGGTCAGCAGCCTGTTAGAGCACCTGTTGGACTACAGAACCATTATCATGCATGACGAGAGCAAGGAGAACCGCATGAGCTGTACTGTGAACGTGCTGGTAGGTGCCAGGCCCCCGGGTTGGCAAGAGGGCACTGCTGGGCCACCCCTGCAAGCGTGGCTCAGCTCTGAGTAGGCACAAAGGTACCCTGGGGCCCCCTGTATGGAGTCTATGTCCTGCTGAGTCCAGTTGGAACTGCTGACTTACTTTGGACTCATATCCGCTCCCACAGACATGGGCATGGAAAGTGAAACATAAGCTCTTGGCTCAGCTCTTACTCGAAGGCCATCCTTCACCTTTTTGTCTGTCTTGTTTATATGTGGTTGCTTTGTTGTTGGCAATATTGCATCAGAAACTGGAGGAGAGAGTCTATGGAATCCTCATGGTGGTAGAACTCCGTGGTCTTGCCTTTCCCTAGATATATATCACCGGGACCACAGACCTCCGTTTAGGCTGCTGTGCATTCCTCTGCTTAATATAAATGAAGAACCTGATTCCACTGACCCCTTGAGAAAAAAAAGACCGTCCATTGACTTGAGTATCGGTTGGCTGTCTGTTCACTTAGAGGCCCTCATGTTTTTTAGATGCATGGTCCTAAAAATAATTCTTCAACTTATCTTTATCACTGGTCACTGCCTTTCTTTGTGGGGGTATTTGTTAAAGGAAAACAATAACCTCTGGAAAAGTGACACTGTTGAAAAGCAAAAGTAGTGGTTTGGCCATTTCCATGGCTAGCTTCTCCATAACCTTTGACTTACATTGGTATTTTTGCCACCCTTTTTTTCGGTAGAATTTTTATAAAGAAAAGAAGAGAGAGGACATATACATAAGGTAAGCTGGAGGAGATTTCTGCTTTTGCCATTTATGTCATGGCTTTATTATTTATTTCTTCAGTAAGCAAATACTAAGTCCCAACACCATGCTTGCTGCTTTGAGAGACACCAGAAAGTAAGTGATCTACCCCCTCCCCCCGAAAAGGTAAACTCTTTAGACAGATGCATAAGTACACTCTGAGGGAGTGCATAGGGAGGATAGTGTTGGGATTCCAGGGAAGGAAAGAAGACTGGCCAGAGCAGTCAAGAAAGGCTGCATAGGGCAGAGGCAAGGATGGACGGGTGCCTTCTGTCAAGGACCATCAGCCTGGGATGCTGGAAGCCCTGAGCATGAAACAAACTTGGACTTTAACTATATGCATTTCCTTGGGGAGAGATTCCATAGCTCTTACTAGCTTCCCAAAGAGGTCCATGACATTTTAAAAAAAAATTAAGCATCACTGCATTAAAGGAAGAGTATAAAGTATAAAGTAGAGCAGATGAAGTGGGAAAGACACACAGACAAGAAGCAGCAGAGAGGGCTAGGGGGAGGGGGAGACAGGAAGTGATGGATTCCTTCGTCTGTGAGAAAGGAAGGACGGAGGGAAAGATGGGGAAGCAGGCTGCGGCCTGGTTGCGGAATGAGCTGAACCCGAGCGGCAGAGTGCCTCCTTCCTTCCCTTCTGACCAGGTACTTGTACAAGCTGCGGGATTTGCACCGAGACTCTGAAAACTACACAGAAGCCGCCTATACCCTCCTCCTACATGCTGAGCTGCTGCAAGTAAGTGCATCAGGATGCCTTTTTCCATTGGGGGGGGAAGTCAACTGTCCAAGCCCTTTGGGACCAAATCCTGCACGCTTCATGATTTTGGATGGGAAGGAGCCTTATTCAAGGGAGATCCTTTTATCCAAGAGCGCTCGTATGCCTTCTAAACAAGCACAGCTAATTTTCTGACCCAGGTTGGGAAAATGTCAGTTATCATTTATTTAAAAATCCTCCAGAAGCAGAGCACAGCCTTACAGGCCTCCAGTAATTGACAGTCTAACTGAAGAAACAAAATACACGTTGATTAATATATGTAAAAAAAAAATTGTAGAACTGCCAAGAAATGAGTTGTAAATGAATATAGCAGCACTTCCCTACTTATACTCCCTTACAAAGTCCAAGTAGTGTGCCGTGGATATAAATACACCTATATGTCGTGGATCCCGAATAATGCTTTCTAGCTCTGACCAGTCCTCTGACTTTGCATTCACGTGTGAACTGTTCTTTCCATATCACAATCTGTGAGCGGCTAATAGACAGCTTGCACTTCTCACGGCAGTAACAGAAGCTGTCATTCCCCACGGTGTTCTTGGATCCATTCCTACCCTCTTCTTTCTTCCCATTTTACTAAAGGGCACCTCCGTCTACCCAGGCGCTCAGGCAAATACCTGTTGTCATCTTTTATTCACCCTCCTACTTCGAGGCTGAGCTAGAATCGCAGACCTGTAGCATCCATGAACACCTCTCTCAAGTCACATACTTACCTTTATTTTTTTTTTTCAGGGTGGGAACGATTAAGATCTAGTCTCCGAGAAAATGTGAAGTTTGTGATACAGTATTGTTGTCTGTAATCACTATGCATTAGAGTCCAAGATTTATTTATGCTCTGGCTGTACTTGCATCCTTCAATAACATCTCCCCTGAATCCCAGTAACCACCACTGTGCCCTCTGTTTTCATGTGTTTGGCTTTTTTTAGAGTCCACGTGGAAGAGCTATCGTATAGTATTTGTCTTTCTCTGTCTGGCTTGTTTCGCTTGTAACACCCTCAGGGTCCATCCATGTTGCCCAGAATGGCAGGATTTTTTTCATTCCCGTGGCTGAATGACATCCATTGCATATTTATCCCACATCTTCTTTATCCATTGTTGGATGCTTAGGTTGTTTCCATGTCTCAGCTGCAGTGAGCACGGGAGTACAGGCATCTTTTAGGGATCCTGATTGTATCTCCTTTCTATCCACTTTTCTTTATCTTCATTGCTGTGTCCTGGTCCATTGTCTCTTCCCTAGAGCATGACGGTAGCCCCCTGTTACATCTGCCTGTCTCCATTCTTGCCCCTAGCAATTCATTTTCTGATATAATTTAATTTTTATACTAAAATAACACATGTGCATCATTCTTAGCTTTGTCATTAAAAACAGGAGTCCTCTGCCTCACCACTTCCCAGGGCAGCCATTCACAATTCATATTCAAGTTCAGCGTACTGACAGGCTTATTGTATATGGGATGATGGGAGGGCTTGTTGACTGTGGAGTGATCACAAAGAGACTCCGGTGTCTCGGTGACGGTAGGTCTTTTCATCTGTGCTGCTCAGAAAGTTAAACTCTCTACACTGGCGTAAAGTATGAGGTGTGGATGCAACTCCCCCCCCGCCCCCCCACCCCCAGCTAGCTACTGAATTTAGGGATGCCGTTTATTAAGTATAGTCCATATTTTCCTCCTTGGGATGATATTCCATCTTTATCATGTAGTAAATCGCTACACAAGGCAAGTCTCTTGCCAGATTGCATATACTTTTGCATGGTCTGAATGAACGCTCTGTCTGTCCACGCACCAGGACCACACTGTTTTATGTACGTTTTTACTACCTGGTAGTTACTCTTCATTGCTGTTCTTTTTTCAGAGTTTTCTGCCCTGTTCCTTTTTGTTTATTTTTCCATATGGACTTTGGAATCGTGAAATTAAAACATTGATATAGGGAGAATTTCCATGTTTATGGAGTAGCATTTTTTTATCCAAAAACATAATAGGACTTTCCATTTGTTCAGGTCTGCTTCCGTGCCCTTCAAGGGTGTATTAAACTTTTTGTATAGAAGTCTTACATATTCCTCATTATGCCTTTTCTTTTTAATTTAATTATGGTAAAATACACAGAACATAACTTTTACTGTTTTAACCATTTTTAAGTGGACCGTTCAGTGGCCTTAAGTACATTCACGTTGTTGTGCCTGGATATCTTCTCATTTGGGGTTTTTTCTTGTTGGGGTCTTCTCTCTTCAGCATGGTTATCGATTCCTGGGAAATCCGTCTCTAAATTATTTCTAAATTTGTTAATTTTTATGCCGCTGCTTAATTCTCTCATTATCCGTGATAGTCATTCAGTTGGCACGCTTTGTGAAGGGATGGATTACAAAGAATACGGTCTTTGCACACGGTCATGGTTTTACCCCTTCCTTCCCATTTTTATACTTCTAATTTTTTTCTTTTATCCTGTTGTCTGAATGATACCTTCAGTGACCAGCAGTTATGTTGGGCAGCACTCTGCCCCCTTCCTGACTATTCACAGGAATGCCTCACGTGGTTGCCCATTTGGTGTGACACTTGTTTTGAAGCTGGCGTATGTCGTGTGGGGGGGGGGGCCGTTTTTGTGTTTAATAAATAATCTAAATAATATGGCCGAATCAAAAACGTATACAAATATGTCCATGACTTTTATCGGCTGAATACTTTTTACACGGATCTCCTTTGGTTAATGAATTTAATTAATCAGTATGTTGTGTTAATCTCTTTTGTTCCTTTTGTTTGTTTTTCAGTGGTCTGATAAGCCCTGTGTACCCCATTTGCTTCAGAGGGACAGTTACTATGTCTATACCCAGCAGGAGCTTAAAGAGAAGCTGTATCAAGAAATCATATCCTACTTTGACAAAGGCAAAGTGAGTATTGGGCTGTTTCCATATTAGGGAAAGGAAGAAAGTGACTGCAATGTTGCCGTGCAGTTCTTTTTTTTTTTTTTTTTAAGATTTTATTTATTTATTTGACAGAGAGATAGAGAGAGAGAGCACAAGTAGGCAGAGCTGCAGGCAGAGGGAGAGGGAGAAGCAGACTCCCCGCTGAGCAGGGAGCCCGATGTGGGACTCGATCCCAGGACCCCAGGATCATGACCTGAGCCGAAGGCAGCCGCTTAACCGACTGAGCCACCCAGGCGCCCCTGCAGTGCAGTTCTGATGCTAACTCCCCACAGTTAGCACAGTTCCCTCAGGTTAGGGAAATAGTCCCCAGTAAGACAGCCCTCACTTCAGACACCAGCCACAGTTCAGGGGTCTCTGGGCCACCCACCCGTATCACCAACTGATTAAAAATTGGGGGAGGGCGTCCTATGAATCCCTCAGATTTGATAATATGCTGGAACAACTAACAAAACTTGGTAAAGTGCTGTGCTTACAATTACAGTTTTATCTTAAAGGACACAAATCAGGACCAGCCAACTGAAGAAACACATAGGGCAAGGTCTAGGAGCATACCAAATGCAGAGCTTCTGTGTCCTCTCCCCGTGGGTGGATTCAGGGCACATCACCCTCCCAGCAAATTGATATGTTCACCATTAAGAATTTACCGGAGCCTCTGTGTATAGTTTTTGTTGGGGTTTCATTTGAAGGCTTCGTTGGTTGAATCTTTGGCCGCCCGAGTGAACTCAGTCTCCAGCAACCCTCTCCTCCCTGGAGGTCAGGCTGATACCATGTTGCTCAAGGCCCTGATCTTCTAATCCCGTGGGCTGCAGTTCTGGCAAGGCCAGCCCCGTTCTGAGACTATCTAGAGGCCCACTGTGAGTCCCCTCATTAGTATAAACTCTGGTGTGGTCTGAGGGGCCCATCAGAAACAACACAGACACTCCCATCACTGGAGAAATTCCAGGGGTTTAGAAGCTCCCTCCCAGGAACTCAGGACAAAGACCAGATAAATCCTTTATTTTCAAACAGTGACTCATGACTTACTCTTTATTATTCCCATGTGTTTCTTTGAATTCTGGTACTTTTAGTGGGAAAGCAAATGAATAGATAAATTAGGCTAAAGAAGTCACTAAAGATCAGTTATGTTGAGGACACTTAACCCAATGGAGAATATAATGGGCAGCCCAGGGCCCCACTCTCCATAACCATAATTTCACCTTTTAAATCTTCCGAGTGCCAGGAGCTAGTACCATCATTTTCAGTGCATTCTCTAGAGATTGTTGGCCAGCCCCAGCTGCACATCCCATGCCCAGGCCACTACTCGCCTAACACTGTAGGTAACAAGCAACCTAATTAATTGCCCCAGGGGCTCTCAAAAAGGTAAAATAAATATGTGAACTAGGCAGGAAGTTGTGGAGTCTCTGGTCAACTGGACAACGCGTGTCTAGCTAAAAGGCTTTTAAAATGGGGGAAAAAGGTGGAAGGGGTAGGGGGAGGAAGAAACAAACCATGTGCTATCCAAACAAAACAGATCCTAGATTTGACTCACTTCAGAGGTCTGGAGAGTTCTTATGGACTGCCACTTGCAGCCACTATTCCTGGTTTAGCAGTGGAACCTGTTGGTTAAATAAATAAGCCAAGACAGCCTTTGGAATGGGAAAGGATATTTGCAAATGACGTATCTGATAAAGGGTTGGTATCCAAAATCTATAAAGAACTTATCAAGCTCAACACCCAAAAAAACAAATAACCCAGTTAAAGAAATGGGCAGAAGACATGAATGGACATTTTTCCAAAGAAGCCATCCAAATGGCTAACAGACACATGCAAAGATACTCAACATCGCTCATCATCAAGGAAATACAAATTAAAACCACAATGAGGTACCACCTCACACCTGTCAGAATGGCTAAAATCAACAACACAGGAAACAGCAGATGTTGGCGAGGATGTGGAGAAAGGGGAACCCTCTTACACTGTTGGTGGGAATGCAAGCTGGTACAGCCAGCCACTCTGGAAAACAGTATGGAGGTTCCTCAGAAAGTTAAAAATAGAGCTACCCCACAACCCAACAATTGCACTACTAGATATTTACCCAAAGGATACAAAAATGCACATTTGAAGGGACACATGCGCCCTGATGTTTACAGCAGCATTATCAACAGTAGCCAAATTATGGAAAGAGCCCAAATGTCCAACAACTGATGAATGCATAAAGAAGGCGTGGTATACATACAATGGACTATTACTCAGCCATAAAGAAGAATGAAAGCTTGCCATTTGCAATGACTTGGATGGAGCTAGAGTGTATTATGCTAAGCAAAATAAGTCAGAGAAAGACGAAGACATTCGCTCATATGTGGAATTTAAGAAACGAAACAGATGAACATAGGAAAAAAAAAAAGAGGCAAACCATAAAACAGACTCTTAACTATAGAGAACAAACTGAGGGTTGCTGGAGGGAGGTGGGTGGGGGATGAGCTAGATGGGCAATGGGCATTAAGGAGGGCACTTGTGATGAGCACAGGGTGTTGTATGTAAGTGATGAATCACTCAATTCTACTCCTGAAACTAATATTACACTATATGTTAACTAACTGGAATTTAAATAAAAACTTGAAACAAAAAAAATTAATTAAAAAAATCAGGCAAATAATCATCAAAATAAAATAGCTACAATCTATTTAGTGCTAGTTACTGTTTTGGCTTATTTCCAGACTTTTTTTCCTAATTTAATTGTCCCTAAAACCCTATGAGGTAGATATTACATCTTTTTTACAGATGAAAAACTTGCTCAAAGTCTTTGGTCTCTGTGCCCCTTGACCCTCTCAAAAATCACTGAGGATCCCAAAGAGCTTTTTTTCACATGGATTATATCTACTGATACTAGGAGTATACTTAGAAATTAAAGCAGAGAATCTTAAAACATTTACTTACTTGTTCTCTGAACAAACTTTTTTCTATTATATATAAATCATATTTATTAAAAATTACTATATTTTCCAAAAAATTAGTGATTCGAGTGGCATTGTTTGACATGTTCGCAAATCTCTTTAGCATCTGGGAGATAGTGGGATCCTCCTATCTGCTTCTGCATTCAGTCTCCCGTGGTATTACACATTCTGTAGCCTGTGGGAAACCCCACTGTATGAGAGCATGAGGACTGAGAAAGGCAAATAGTATTATTATTACTAAGAAGATAATTGTGACCTTACGGACCCTGTGTGAGGATCTTGGGGACTCCCAGAGACCAGGGACCACACTTTGAGAAGCTCTGTGCCAGGCTGTCTCCCTGTTTCTGATATAACTTAGTATTGGGTGAAATGAGGAGAGAGCTTGACTTCTTGGATACTGTTAACCGGCTTCCTGCTCCAGGCCCAGCTGATCTGGAACAGTTTCCATATGGCACATTTCAGAGCCTTTGTTCCAGGGATCCTGGCCCTGAAATTTCAGAGGGGGCAAATTTGGCAAATGATGATTTTAAAAGACTGAATTTTTAAATGGTTTACAACTACGTGAACTGCGCATACATTCTTTCAGCAGCCAGACACAATGGAACATAGCACCTGGTTAATAAGAATCAAGTAGGAAATTACCAGGTGCTGTGTCATTAAAAGCATCTACCTAAGAGACATTTTGTGAAATATCAAAATGAACAGAGGGTTCAATCTGGGATGCTAGCCTCAGATACCAAATATGCGCAGGAGGCTGTAACTTACATGGTCATCAATGCTTTAAGGCATTTTTCTTAAAATTCTCTTTGACTAAGTAGATAGTTTGGTCAGAAATAGAGAATCCGTGCTCGAAATTGGAGAAACAGTTTCCCAGATTCCACACAACAGAATGGTTAGCCTTTCTTCCATTTTCCCCTTGTCCCAAACAACCTAATTCAAAGCGCGCGCACGCGTGCACACACACGCACATACACACACACACATACACACACACAAACGCGCACACACCCCAGAACCAGAACTAGGGCCCACACTAACTTCCTTTCCCCTCCAACAAGACTTCAATGATCTCAAAACCCAGGCTTTAGAACTGGTTCCTCTCAGCTCTCAATGGTCTTAGTGCTTTCCCCTTTCAATGCAGTATTGCTTTGTTTGGGACACATGGTGTTCTTCATGTTCTCACAAACAGAATTATAGAACATGCCCCCTGGCAAAGCAGCAAGATACAGTAGCTTTATCATGTCAGAAGAAAAGGTTTAGTTGATCCAAGAGGTGACCAGGCGTGGTGAGAATATCTGTAGAAACTCAACCCACCTGACTCCTTAGTTAACTGTCAGCATGGCTTTCCCAGACAGATCAGTGACTGCTTTGTTCTCCGCTTGTAACCCTACTTTTCTTTCTCCGAAGATGTGGGAGAAGGCCATCAAACTGAGCAAAGAGTTGGCTGAGACTTATGAGAGCAAAGTATTTGACTACGAGGGCCTCGGCAACCTGCTGGTGAGTCCGGGTCAGACTATGTCAAGTGTCCAACAGGGGTGCTAAGATTTGTGCTCGTGAAGATGTTTTTGTACATTTGAGGAAGTCAAGATAAACGGTGTTCTTAACCGTGGCAAAGCAAACCTTGCTTGAAAGAAAAATGAAAAAAAGATGAGGTCCAAAAGCTGTTATCATTATTCCTCCAGATTATCTTTGATAAAAGGCTCAGGATCCTTGCCTACAGACCCCTCTCCCTTCTCTGTGCATTCTGCTTCCCTAGAGTAGGGACCCTCTGTATTCCTGACCCATCTCCTCTTGACCCTCTCAGTTACTCTGCCTTCTGTGATGCCTTCTGTGAACACTGTCCATTTTTCAAATATTTTCTGACATCTTCTGTTCATCAAAATTACTTGTTCTGTGGTCCACATCCTCAGGGTCCTGCTGAATGAATGAACTGCTAATCTTTGAGCCTTGTTTTTTTTTTTTTTTCTTGTACACATTTTAGTAAGTTGTTAAGTGTTTCTGCTGGATCTTGATTCTCAAATTTTGCCTCTCTCCTTCTCCCAAAATGTCACTGGGGTGCTGTACTTTCACAGTTCTATGAACTTGTGTGTTATGCCCGCCCATTGGCACAGGTCAACTATCTAAAAACAATATAGCAAAACAGAAATCACCCTCTGAATGCCCAGTGGTAGGCCACACACATTACATTTGATCATTTTTAGTAGTGGAATCGCAAAAGGTCAGGTCACCTGTTGTTACGTAATAATACAGTTGACCCTTGAACAGCGCAGGGTGGGGAGCTTAGGGGCGCCAACCCCCTCTTCCACAGTTGAAAATCCACATATAATTTTTGACTCCCCCAAAACTTAACTACTTATGGGCTATTGTTAGCTATTGTTGACTAGAAGTCTCATTGATAACATGAACAGTTGATCAACACATATTTTGTATATGTGTTATATACTGTGTTCTTATAGTAAAGTAAGCGGGAGAAAATGTTAAGAAAATTGAAAGGAAGAGAAAATACTGCCAGTACTATACTGTATTTATCAAAAACAGCTGCATGTAAGTGGATTCATCCATTTTAAACACATGTTGTTCAAGGGTCAAATGTAGCTTCTTTGAGGGGGTAGTTGTCAAGATCACTTTGAAAAGAACTTGCCGGTGTGTTGTACCAGCCCCAGCTCATCACACACACAAAATCACTTCTTAATTTCATAAACTAAATGGAGCAGAAAACGTGCTAGAAACCTTCACCTAAATAAAGTAAGTAATACAGTCATGGGACCATTGTGAGAGGGGCCTGGGGACATGCCCTGAAGACCCAGGTCTGACTCCCTATTTTGCTTTCTTTAAGGCTTACTCTTAGCCCTGGCTGGGAAACCTGTTCCCATGGGAAGGATTAAAGCTCGGGCTGGGATCAGACACTGAAAAACAGAACATCACCACCACCTTCTGGGCACTTGTAGCTGAACCAAGGACGTTAGTCCAAATCACCGGCACAAACCAGAAAGTTCTTTATCGTCTTTTCTCATGTGCAACCACCCTCTGTGAACCTCAGAAAGGGCTTTTTAACCTTTTAAGGGTCCTGAACCCTCTTCAGGAAACTGGTGAGAGCTAAACACTGCCTCCCTCCACAGAGGAACGCACACGCGTGCATCTTCCTGCAGGCAACTCCCGAGATTGCCAGACCCGCCAAGGCTCCTTCACGGACCCAGGTCCAAACCGTACGCTCCAAGAAAGGGATAACTTCTGGGGCCTACAGGGTATTTTCCAAAGGCTTTCCATTTGCCTGTTGGCCCATGGGAAACAACAAAGCAAATAGTCTGATCTTCCCCACCCCTCAATGGTGCCCTTGTAACCTCCCTGTGGAATGTCTTATTTTGTTTTCCAGAAAAAAAGAGCCTCGTTTTATGAGAACATCATTAAAGCAATGAGGCCTCAGCCTGAATACTTTGCTGTTGGATACTACGGACAGGGCTTTCCTTCTTTCCTTCGGGTAAGCAACCTCAGGGTGGTCCTCGGAGCCATTAAGCCATGCAGTCTGAAGGAGGGAAGGTCTTCATCTCTTTTCCAGATGGGCCTAGTGTGTGAACAGCTGGAGGCCCGTGTTAGCGCTGTGGGAGGTCAGCGGTGAAGGGGGGGGGACCACTTCCTGCGTGGCCGGCCGCTTCACCGCACACCCCCAGCCTCGGGTATTCTGGCAGCTCCTTTGTAAAATGACTTTTCCCAGGTGGAATGAAAAAGGGAAAAACAGAACCATCGCCTCCACTGCTCAGCTGCTACAGGTCAGGCTGGGGAAAAGTGTGGATTGATGTATTCAGCTGTTTGTTTTATTTCCAGCCAGAGCCGGTTGGAAAGCAAATATCCCGAGGACAAGACTGCAAAAGTTTCACAAAAATAAAAATAAGTGTTGTAATCGTGAGAAGGACCATGTTTTCCTTCCTTCTCAAAATTTTCTATAACATGATACTGATTTTAAAATCTAAAAAACAAACAAATCTTATTTTTTCCCCACACAAAAAAAGGAAGCCTCTTTAGAGCTGGCTGTGTTTAAACAAACGACCCATTTTCCTTCCCGGATTTAAGAAAAAGTGAGAAAGGAAGGACTTTACATTCCTCATAGTGCCCAATGAGGAGGTAACCCATTCATTCAGTAACTATTTACTGAGTGCCTGCCAGGAACACACGGGGCAGAATCGAATCAGATTGTGGGCCTTACTGTCACGGAATTCACAGCCTCACAGGTGTAACGTTAATTAAATAATCACGCAAAAGAATGGAAATTGAAACTGACCAAGACGGGTATCACATGATTCTTTATTATTTATAATCGCCAAAGACTGGGTACAACTCACATGTCCCTCAATTGGCGAAGGGGTAAACAAACTGTGGGATAGCCATACAACGGAACAGTACTCGGTAATAAATAGGAATAAACTCCTGATACACACAAGCGTGTGGCTGAGTCTCGGATGCATTGTACTAAGTAAAAGAACTGAGACCACAAAGTCTGCATACTCTATGATTTTATTTACATGGCATCTGGCCAAGCCGACACTTACAACAGGGGTAGAAAGCAGATGAGTTGTTGTCTCGTCATTGAAGGGGAGGGTTGGGCTTCAGAGGCATGGAGAAATTTTGGATGGTGATGAAACTGTTCTGTATTTTGATTGTGATCATGGTTATGTTTGTCAAAACTCACGGAATTTTACACTAAAGAGGGTAGATTTTACTACATGTAAATTATGCCTGAATTTTTTTTTTTAAGAGTCAGGAAAGACTTCCCAGGGAATTTCTGCTTCGGCTGCAATTTAGAGGTGAGCGTGGAGTTTTGGAGATAAAGGTGGTAGGAGAAAAGCATTGCAGGCAGAGAAAGTGACAAGCAAGCGCATGGCAGTGCCCGGGAAGGGAGGGCATGGGGCGAGCGGGGAGTTGAGGCCCGAAGCATGGGGAGAACATGCAGGGCAGGGCCGTGGGGCTGCCCTGACTGTGTTGTCAGCACCCCAAGAGCAGGAGGGAACCGTGGCGGACTCTGTGTGTTGGCAAGGTCATCCATCACCTGGCTGGTACGGACAATGGTCGGATGTGTACAGATAAGCCACTTAGAGACTGTTGTAGATGTTGAGGGAAGGGATGGCCGGTCGTCCTGGGGAGGTAGCTTTAGAGAAAAATGGAAAGATTTTGAATAGTGAAGTAGCAGTATTTGATGATTGTTGTTGGGACACGTGGGTGAGGAAGGAGGGAGGTGGCAAGAATGATTTCTCAATTTCTGGCTGCATAACAGGAAGGGCTGTGGAGCCATCCAGTAAGACAGCAATACTGGAAAATAGAGTCATGGTAGAGAGATTCAGTCCATTCATTGAATAACTATTGATTGAACTCTTACTCTGTGCCTTACTGTATTATAGGCATGGAGGCACAGTCCAAAACAACCCAAATCCTTGAAATTATGGAACTTATATTCTAGCTTGGAGACACACAAAAAGTAAACACACTTAGTATGTCTGATGGCCTAGAACAATGCCTCACCCCGTGTAGACCCTCCGTATGTATCATGGAGAAAATGTCGGGGCGGGGGAAGAAAGAGGCAGGTGATGGGGGTAGAGTTGTAATTTTAAATAGAGTGAATGGGAAGGATGTCAGTAAGAAAATGACATTTGAGCAAGGACCTGAAAGAAGTGAGGGAATAAGCCAGGTGGCCATCAAGAGATGAGATGGGGGGCCAGGCAGTGAGAACAGTGGTTCAAAAGCCGTGAAGCTGGAGGAGTGTGAACAAGAGGGCAAGTAGAGAAGGGGGGGCAGGTGGCTCGGGGTCCCGGATTGCAGATGGCCTTTCAGATCTTTATACGTTCTTTGTGAACGTCTGGTTGGGGCCATACTCAGTGTGAGGTAATGTGGAACATCCAACAGATGCGAGTCAACAGTCTGATACATGGACCCAGAACTCAAAGGAAAGTTCCAGACTGCGGATAAAGTTGTGGGTTATTCGAGTGTGGAGGAGATAGCGTGGGGAGAGAGAACGGAGCACCAGAAGGAGAGGGTCTGGGAAGGTGCCCTGCAGTAGGTTCTAGACCGAGATCGGCGGTCAGTCTCGGTGCTCCAGTCCCAGTAAGGCAGGGGTGCCTGCCATGCGTGTGTGTGTGCGTGCATATGTGTGTGCGTGCATGTGTGTGTGACTGCTGTGTCACATGCATTTGGGGGCGTGAGCTGGAGACAGCACTGGTTCAGGGCAAAGGTTAGACCTTCAAGTTGAAAAAGGGGGGGGTCTCCATCATCTGCTGGGTGACTATAGGATTTCGACCAAATCATGTAACCTCCACATTTTCTGACGTGTAAGTTAGAGAAATACTGCCCATGTCACAGGGTTGCTTCGGAATTAAGTAAATAGCATACAGGAGGGCTTTATAAACTGTAAAGTGGTTTGTGGATGTTAGGTGTTGTCAGAGAGTGCTGAAAAATATAAAAGCCTCTGCATGATGTAACCTCCATGCCCTTCTGTGGTATGGACCATTTCCCCAAACTCAGAATATCTAAAATCGTGTTGTCCTCTCCCCCCACCCCTGCCCTAGCCCAGCCAGGCCTCCTTCTTCCCTGCTTCTGTCAGGGGCCCCACTGAGCCTCCTGCTCTGGGCCCAGCAAGCTCAGAATCCTTGGTGATTCTCCCCATCTTCTTTGCCCTTCACCAGATCCCAGGGTCAGACGCCAGATCCCGTAGCTTCTCCTCCCACTCAGTCCTACCTGGGGGTCCTGCAGTTAGATGCACACCCCACTGTCCACTGAGGTTGTCTATGCACTGCTTCCGTCATGTCACTCCCTCCTTCTAGAACCTCCAGTGAATTCCCCAGGCCTTAGGAACTGGTGCCTGCCTTTCAGTGCTCTGGCTCATCCAAGCTTATTTTCTTCTACTTCAGTTCCATACTTTCTGCCCTGTGGCCCTGTCCTTTCTTTCACTCCTCCTGCTGGTTGTCCTCCCCTTCTCTTCTCCTCTCCTTACCGTGTCCGTGCATCTGGGCCCAGTCAATGCCATGTTCTCCTCGAAGCCCCTCTTTTCACTCTGCGCTACTGTGTGCTGACCTTATGCTTGTCTGCTTCCGTTCACATTGTTGTCCACATCCTACGATTAGTGCTGCCAAATACTCTGCTTCCTTACCTACCACAGTTTTGCCTGAATGATGGAATTGCATAAAGCATGGATTAGTCATGTAAATCTTTCCTAGCTTGGAAAAACTTCATCATCTATTCCAAAAGACCTGGCAGTTTTTCCTACCATCAGTGTTTCTCCTAGAAGGTATATTGCCTTCCTGTTACTTATATAAACTATCATACTTACTTGTTCTCTGTTTCTGCCCAGCAGAAGGTGAGTTTTGTGAGAGTAGGATCATCATTATATCCCTAGTGTCTTAGCATATCTCCTGTTTGTCCAATACCTATCTGCTAGATGAACGGGCAGGTGATTTTTAAAAATATTTTCCAGGACAATAGGGGCCCAAGGTTTAGTTAAAAAATGGATCAGGTATGGGCTGCCAATGCTAAGTACTCATCTGAGCGATCATCAGATGAGCAAGAACCTTTGAAACATGGCTACATTTGAACTTGCGTGGGCAATAGCAGTTATGAGTCAAATTACTCCTATGTCTGGAGCCTAGGAAATTTCTTTCTAAAAAAATCCAATTTTATTAATTTTATTAAACAGAAAAAGAATGTAGATTAGAAGGGAGAGAATAGGACTTAGTAGAGTTACATCCTGTGAGCCTTTGACATCGCCACCCACAGTGATTTTCAGGATTGCAGACGGACTGCTGTACATTATTCCTGTTCTCTGTTAATGGAGATTTGTTGTGTGGACTCTCTTCGTACTTTCCCGTTCTCTACGTCAGCGCCACTCCAGTGCTGGTCCGCAGCTGGATCATGATAAGACAAAGGCTTGCATGTGAAGCAAATTCATGCACTTCCTTCCTTTGTTGAGAATGTCTTGCTATGAAAATCAGCTAAATTCAACAGCGTGCCTGGTGACATCGTGGATCTACCTTAGGGCATAAGCTCATCTCCCTGTGGGTCAGTGCAGACCGTTTGCAGACCGGCGGTGGTCATGGGGCCGCACTCTGAGAAGCACTGCGGAGACAGCTTTATGCCGTTGACTTATCTCCCCCAATAAACCATGAGCTCTTGCCAGATATGATGGTTGCTGCGGGGCACGTAGTAGGTGTTTAGTGAGAACTTGCTGGTGGAATGCACTTCGGCCGGGGAAGACTGTGGCTTCCTCAGCACCAGGATCTCCAGTTGCCCCTTCACTCTTCATGTGTAATCACTCCCCTTGCTGTCTCTGACCTGCAGAACAAAATCTTCATCTACCGGGGGAAGGAGTACGAGAGGCGAGAAGACTTCAGCCTGAGGTTGCTGACCCAGTTCCCCAATGCCGAGAAGATGACCAGCACCACGCCCCCGGGAGAGGACATCAAGTCGTCCCCAAAGCAGTGTATCCTCACCTCGGGGAGACATGGCCCGGCCCAGCCACAGAAGCTAAGGGTTCAGTCCCGTCTCTGCACGCAGATATGTCCTGCCCTCCGACCACTCATGTAACAGTTCTGACTCAGTTTCCCATTCTGTGTAAAAGCTTTGGGACCCTAACGTCCTTAGCACATGGTTATGAAGTAAAGGAGAGAGGAGATAAGGAAATCTTGAATATGAAAGGATATGTTTTATAGCCATATGGGGAGCTTGAGGAGGACATAGACTGGCTGTAGAGAATTCTGGATTCTGGATAAAGACGTATAGCTCTTCTTTTGTAACATGCAATGACTTAAAAAGAAAACAAGAACAAAATACTAAGAGCTCCATAACAAAATTATTTTTAAGACTTGTTCATGTGTTTTGTGCTAAAATAAAGATGTTCTAAAATTGAACACTATTCAAAGAAAGGTAGATAAGCCAGAGCCGGTGTGACAGGGTAGGTAAGAGAACGGGCTCTTGAGCCAAGGTGCCTGGGTTCGAGTCTCAGCTCTGTCACTTACTGTGTCCCTTTGAGAAGTTCCTTAATTTCTCTGCGCCTTGGTTTTCCCATCTATAAAATGGAGATGATGTTCATTCTTTCTCATGGAGTTCTTGTAAAGATTGACTAAATATCTGTCAAATATTAGGAACAGTGCCTGGTACATAGTAAAAATTCAATATATATTGGCCATTATTATACATATAGGTTGGTAAGTAGGTTGTAAGTAGATGGTAAGAAAGATTGACAATAATAATAACAGACCAATAGACAGGCACACCTTTAAGAGAACGGCAACCTGTTAATACGTAGCAGATGCTTGGAAAAGAATGGTCTTCCAGGATAAATCCTTGTTTGGGTTATGTGGGTTCAGGAGACAACGGAGGTGCCTTCGTGGTGTGGGAATGACAAGAGGTCTTCAAGAACTGGATGTAGGATTTCCTGTGGCTGTAACCTTTCCCAAATGGCTTCCTTCTTCCAGGCCTTGGTTTCTCATCCATGAGGTGTGAGTCTGTTTTCCCTAAATACCCAGTAGCACTTCTGGAAGGATCAAAATAAAAAGGAGGTCATTTCTGTGAAAATGCTCTGTCAACTAGACCAGGGTAAAGCACAGCCCAGTGGTCCTCAGATTTTGTTATACATGAGACTCACCACAGAGAGATTCTAATTCAGCAGCTGTGAATTCTCATTGTGCGTCCTGAGTGAGCGTCGTGTGGTTCTGGTTCCCCGGGGCTGCACATCACCCAGAGATGCTGGGAGTCACTGTTCTGTCCCGACCCAGGGCTTTCACCTCAACTTTAAATGCTGTCGATTTTGAAACAGTATATCTGTACTGGCGAGGACAAAAAAAGTCATTATTTAAATTATCAAGTCAGAGAGACGGGTCTCCCCCTGAGCTGGATTAAAAGCCCGACTTCATCATGTACCAGTTATGCGCTCTGGATATTCTTAGAGCCTCAGATTCCTCATCTGTAGAAGGAGATTCATAACATCTGCCTGTTGGTTGTTGTGTTTATTATTGGCGGGAACATATTGAGAACCTCGTTCAGTGCCCAGCTATGGCCGTCCATCAACAAGTGATAGCCACAGATACCAGACGTTCCTCCTGCGCAGGCTCTGGAGTCCGGCTGTTTCAGAGGCATGCGTGTCCAAAAGAAATGATTTAAAACTGATTCAAATCCCTCTTCACCTGATAGTTCATTGATGCCTATTTTCCTGTGGCAGGGTTGCTTGCCAGCTGTCTGACCAAAATGTCCTAGGATTATTACTTAATAAGGCGTTTGGGTAATACCTCAGGGAACCCTGTTTTGAATGCAGTCCTGGTAGTCAGGAAAAAGGAGTACGTCAGGCAGGTACCATTTCCACCTGCAAAGCAGGAGGAATAGGCGGGGCTTTCTGCCTGGGACAGCTTCACAGCCCAGCCCCTTGTCCTTCCTTAACGAGCTCCTCAGACATGCAGTGTTTCACCGTAAAGCCGGTGATGAGCCTGCCGCCCAGCTACAAAGACAAACCAGTTCCAGAGCAGATCTTAAAGTAAGTGGCGGGTTTTTGCTTCTTTTAAAAAACATTTTCTAACACATTTTATCTGGAAATACATCAAAACCCAAGCTTTGGGGCGCTTGGGTGGCTCAGTCGGTGAAGCGTCCGACTCTTGATTTTGGCTCAGGTCATGATCTCAGGGTCGTGAGATCGAGCCCCACGAGTGGAGTCTGCCTGATCTCTCTCTCCCTCTGCCCCTCCCCCCACTCATGCTCTCACATGCGCGCGCGCGCACTCTCTCTCTCTGAATGAATGGATAGGTAGATCGATAGATAAATAAAATCTTTAAAACCAAAGTCTTAAACTCATTTGGAAGACCTGTTGTCTTACTCCTCTGGGGCTGCTATAACAGGATCCCACAGACTCGGTGGCTTATAAACAAGACATTTATTTCTCACAGTTCTAGAGGCTGGGAAAGTCCAAGGTCAGGCGCCAGCAGATTTGGTGTCTGGTGAGGACCTGCCTCCTGATTCACAGACACTGACTTCTCTCTGTGTCCTCACATGGCAGAAAGGGTGATGGAGTGCTCTGGGGTCTCTTTTATAAGGGCACTCATCCCATTCATGGGGGCTCCACCCTCATGACCTATGCACCTGCCACAGACTACTTAATCCCATCACAATGGGGGGCAGGATTTCCACACATGAATTTTGGCATTCAGACCACAGCAACTCTTTATTGTATTTTCAGTATAAAATAAGAGCTTGGTAATTCAAAAGGGATTTGGGGGCCTTGGGGGTATTTTTAGACAGACAGAGGGAAATCAGGAATTTCACTGTTAGGTTTCAGATCTCCTGGATCCTATTTCCACTCAGAAGCACTCACTGAGGAGTGGCTGACCTCACCTTGCCTGGTGGGTTCCCCAGTGATCGAAAGCCTCGTTCTTTTTTCCTGAGAAGCTAAAATGCTAGTAGGATTGATAGGATTGTGATAAAAATACACAAATGAAATCACAAACATGGATATAAATACATATACCTTTTTAAATGGTGAGCTGTGGAATGGATTCATTATAAGATAAAGATGTGCAATAAAATCAGATCGTGCACCTCCTCCAGCCTTCATTGTGGAGACGGTTTTGAGGTCGCTTAGTGGATAAGACTCGGTCTTTGTAAGATGTGGCCCAGGTTTTATTGAAGTCTGATCAAGGACTGCTTGTTCTAAGAGCGAAGCTACAGCATTGTGGCCATGTCTTTCTCCAGCTACTATAGAGCCAATGAAGTGCAGCAGTTCAGATATTCCAGGCCATTCTGGAAAGGAGAGAAGGATCCAGACAATGAATTTGCTGTGAGTCCACTCCCTTTGCCCTCTAAAACAAGGTAAAGTAGGCTTTCCACCTAACCAAAGCAGATCGCAGAAACGATGGCAGCCGTGGGGACAGAGGACAGAGGTGCTACGCGCTTACTACCTCGACAGCAAGCCCATCTCAGTGGAGAACTCTAGACCGGACCCCACCCCAAGACTGGGCTCTGCTGTTGCGCTCCAGTGTTTATGCTGGTATGACCTGAGCAAGTCCCACCTCTCTGGACCTCACATGTCCCCTCTAGAACATGAGAGGGCCCAAGCAGATGATCCCTTGCAGTTTTAAACATCCAGAATCCTCAAAATGTGGCCCGTTCACCAAGGAAGCATTTGGGAATAGACTCTCCCTGACCTCAACCAGGGAGCATTGCCATTTTGCCTGGGAACTGACATTTCCAATTTTCCTTCCTTCCACCAGACCATGTGGATCGAAAGGACCACATATACAACTGCGTACACCTTTCCTGGGATTCTCAAGTGGTTTGAAGTCAAACAAATTTCAACGGTGAGTCATTTGAAATTGGAACTCAGAAAATTCTTTGTGTCTCCAGATATAATAAGAGCCTTTGTTAAGCCCTCCTCCAGTTCTCACTAGCTTGGCCAGCCTCCTCTGGCCAACTTTGTTTTCCGAGAGAGAAATAAAAGGCATGCTTGTCTAATAGAACTCCTTTGTACAACTGATGTTACAACACCAACCCTAAAGGTTACTCACAGTGAATGACTCTTTTATGAGTAAATGAGTCTCGTCTCCTCATGATCCTGCCAGTGCACCAAACCGTTTTCGGAATGTCTCCTTTGAGTTTGCTGTCAATCACATTCTCTCCCAGAACATTTCCTCTTCTTTCATTCGTGGCTAATCACATCACCAGTCATCCTAGACTCTTCCTTCTCTATCCCTCCCCAAAGCTGCCCCTTTTACCTTTTTAATATTTATTAAATCTGTTTTCTTTATTTCCAGCTCTCCTACTACTGTACCCTGTTTTAGTCCCTCATTCATCTCTGGTGGACGCCACGGAAAAAGCCCCCTCATTGGCCTCCTGCCTTGGCCTTCACAGGCCTGTTTTCCTCACGGCCTCCGAGCGTGAGTTCCACAGTGGAAAGCTGACCGTATCCTCCTCATGCTTAAAACCTTGCTGTGGCTCCCCAGTGCCTGGAGCATAAAGCCGCTGTTCCTTAGCACACACAAGCAGAGTCCTTGTGACTCAGCTCTGCCACCTCGTTTCCTATGGAATCTTCTGGAACTAAACTGCTCATTCCATGTTATTTCAACCCTCCATGACAGTGGGCCATTTTTTTTGCCCGAAATGCTACTTCGCAACCTAACTACCTCCCATCCAGGCTTCGCCTGGAAGTCATCTCTGAAACTCCTAAGTGGGGTTAGATGCCCTTTCCCTGTGCCCCGCCACAACCTGGGCTTATTTCTAGCAAGTTACTCCCGTGCTTACATGGCTTGAGACCCCACTACATTTTATAAACCATAGGCTCCTCCCAGCCATGAATTCTGTCTTAGTCACTTTTATAACTGTGGAACATAGCCCAGTACTTGGCATGTAATACATCTTCAAGAAATACATCTTGAACAGATCTGAACTGAAATCTGATGTGTTCCGTACCACTGGTAGTAAATTATTATTTTTCAAGTATGAATATGATTTTTGGACAGAGACTTTTGGCATCGAGGCTGCAGTAGGCGGTCATGCTGGCTGGCAATGGGTAAAACGAAGAAGGCGATCTTTCTTGAAACCTGGCTTTGAAGATGTTTCCACAGGAGTTGCTCTTCTGAATGTATATTAAATCTTATTTCATTTTCATCCAAAATTCAGGTTGAATATTCTAATACATCCTCTTATTTCTGACTTCTTTTAACCACAGAACCCATACTAAGGTGACTTATGTATGGTCTGAATGTATGGCATCCAAAATCATTTCCCTTTTCTCATGGAAGAAGCATCAAGCCTCTTGCCAGGGAACATTCTGGGTGCTGCAGAAGTATCTGGGATCAGATAACCCATTACTCTGTTGTCATTGAGCTTCTCAAAAATCTCTGAGGGAGCTCTGCCTAAAAATCAATCATTGTTACAGCTCCATTTTTTTTTTTTTCAAAATTTCTGTAGATACTTTGCACCAAGAAATAATCACCGCAATAGCTCTAATTTTTAGGTCACCCTTGGACTTCCTAAGGAGATTTTAAGTCGCTTATTTTGCAACTTAGCAAAAGCATTTCCAATAAGTGTGGTATCCAAATAAATATAAGCTTGACAAGCAAAACTTGACTCTTCTATAGCTTGGTGAGAATGTTATACCTTTTAAAAGGGAACGCTTTGGATTTTTTGTTCCGTCTTTGCTGTGAGCTCACAAAATGCCCTTCCTCTCCCTGGTCCTCTGTCACAGGAGGAAATCAGTCCCCTGGAGAATGCCATAGAAACCATGGAACTCACCAATGAGAAGATCAGCAACTGTGTCCAGCAGCATGCCTGGGACCGAGCCCTCTCTGTGCACCCTCTCTCCATGCTGCTCAGTGGCATCGTGGACCCGGCTGTCATGGGGGGCTACTCCAACTATGAAAAGGTGAATCCCGTGTGTCTCCATGCCTCTCTCCATGGCACCATGCCCCCAGTGAATTCGTTGCTTACAGCTCGCCTGAGAGATTTTTCACTCTGCCTTCTTCACTTCTTTTACAAGTGAAATTAATGAAAAGCATGTCCTTGACCTCACACCTCCTAGAGACCCTCAGCAACCCTGCCAGGGTTAGGCCATGGCCTGGTAAGGAGTCACTGAAAGATCAATCTAATATACCACGTCTGGTTGATCTACCTGCTGTTCCCTCTCCCACTCCCCCTCTCCCCTGTGGGAGACGCAGAACTCAGGATGCTCTGGAAGTGAAGAAGCATCTGTGGGAGAGGCAGAGCTGTGCTCTAGTTAAAATGAGCTTCTAGAAACACCCACCCCGACTTGGTGTGCCGTAGGTTGTTTGGACAAACGCTGGCCCTGGCTACACAGTTACATTAGTTCAACTAAGTGTCATATCTTTTATTCTGGAGAAACAAGAAAAGAGTACTCACCAGATGTGAATCCATTGCATAGGGTTTGGTTGTAGCACCATTTAAAATGGAGGTAATGGGGGCGCCTGGGTGGCTCAGTCCGTGAAGCGTCTGCCTTCGGCTCAGGCGGTGATCCCGGGGTCCCAGAATTGAGTCCTGCATCGGGCTACCTGCTCAGCGGGGAGTCAGCTTTTCCCTCTCCCTCTCCCTCTGTGCTCTCCCTCCCTCTCTCTCTCTCTCAAATAAATAAATAAAATCTTAAAAAAAAATAAAATGGAAGTAATGTATTCAGTAGGTAATTCGTAATGTAATTAATCAAGACAGGATTTTTAATTGTTCAGCTGTTTTCAGTGGCTAGGTAATTTTGGAGTCCTCTTCCTGAATCCAAATAAACATTTGGCCACCGCCCTGTGGAGTAGCCTGGAGAATGAGCGGGAAGTGAAGGAGGAAGATGGGAAGGGCGAGTGGACAGTCAATTTGCTGATTCTCTTATTTCCATTTGTACACCAAGTCCTGAGAAGACCAGGGACGTTAGAATCAGCCACGCCTGTGACCCAATCCCGGCTTCCCATTGGCCACTGTGTGCCCTTGAGTGAGATAATTCACCTCTCTGAGCCCCGAGCTTCGTATCTGAAAAAAGTGAGGAAAATACCTAACGCACAGGAGTGGGCTCATAGCTAAGGAAGGCATCTTGTGTGTAGGGAACATCACAGAACACTTGCCATATAGTTGAGGCTTGCTGAGGGTCGGTTTTCTTCCTCCCTCCCGTCGCTTCGAGCCAAATGTGATCGGAACGTCCTTCGTGAGTGGGGCGGCCAGTACTCTGTGACTGATGCTGTGACCATCTTTCCCATCAACCTTTGCGCCTTCTTCAGGCTTATGACCCTTAGCAGCCGGGAAGGAGTCCACACCGGAGGTCACTTCTAGTGTGCCCATGCCAGGTGTCAATAATAATCTCTGGCATCATCACAAAATTCAAGGCAAAACTAGGATCCAGAATATAATACTTTTTTATACTGTAATGATTTTGGTGTGTGTTTTTTCATATAAGCTGAGCTATCTAGTACTAACTTTTATGTGTTTTTCCAAGTGTTTTTTGGGTTTTTTTTTTACAGAATGCCCCTGAACTCAAATTCATACATGCCAATATCTGGGAATAGTATGTAATTTCATATGAAGGTCTTTCCAATGTCATCGTCTTCTCATTGAAATTTTTAAAAAGGGAATGTAGGGTATGTAAACTAATAAATTTCAAGACCTTTAGCTTAAAATACTAGTTTGTACTTTTAATTAATATGTATGAGTGTGTGCATTTCTAAACGTAAGAAAAAGGTAAACTCCTTGATCACCAGTGACCCCCATTGCAGTCCATTGGGGAATCCATCATCACTTATCTATACAGGCGACCTGTCTTAAAGCAGGCCGTTAATCATTGCCTGCCTGATAGGAACCCAAGAGCTGTTTGCTGTAATTCATCAGGCCCTTTCTGTCGTGAGGCAGGACTCTCCTAAAAAAGTGAATTTCAGAGCACCCTGCTCCAATATTTCTTGACTCAACCAATGTTTTGGGAATTTCGGTGCATTTTATCTTATATCAAAAATTGTTTTTTAACTTTGAAGATTTAAACTGCTTGTATTTGGAAGGTGAGGGTGGATGAAATTTTAAGCAATACAACTTTTTCACTCATTTCTCTCTAAACATGAATCTGGCTAGAAGGAGTGCTCTCCGGATGTGCTGCCGGGCTTCCTGTTTGTGATACTGGGCCTGTAGGCCCGCATGTCTTTGTATCCCTTGTTGCATTCATTTGCTGGGGCCGCCAGAACAAAGGCACACACAGGTAGCTTAAAACAATAGAAATAGATTGCCTCACAGTTCAGGAGCCCGGTTTTCTGAAATCCAGGTAGCAGCAGGGTTCATTCCCTCTGAGGGCTGTGAGGAAGAATTTGGTCCCACCTCTCTCCTAGTTTCGGAGGGGTTGGCAAATATTCCTTGGCTTATAGATGACCATGTTCTCCTCATGCCTCTTCACAGTGTGTTCTCCCTGTGTCTAAACTTCCCCTTTTTATAAGGACTTCAAATACATTGAATCGGGCGCCTGGGTGGCTCAGCCGTTAGGCATCTGCCTTCAGCTCAGGTCATGATCCCCAGGTCCTGGGATCGAGCCCCGGTCCTGCTTCTCCCTCTGCTTCTGCCCCTCCCGCCACCCATGCGCACTCTCTCTCAAATAAATAAATCTTTAAGAAATTTACTTATAAGACATTTTCACATCTATATCTCATGTTGTCCTCAAAAAAGCCTTTTAGATAGATGAGTAATGAGAAAATGTGGATATTAATATTTATTTAATACAGAAAAAAATGTGATAGAGCCTATATCAGATGATAGAGCAGGAGAACTATCGTCCATATCCAGCCTACTAATTTTTTGCTTTTTCCTTTATAATAACTGCACACTTTAATGAGTAACCTTTAGGGATTGCCATTGTCCTTAGTCCTTTGGGAAAGTTATTTCACTGAATGCCATTCTGCTCTACTGATGATATTTGGTCTGTGCACTTGTGTGTGTCTGGTGGTTGTTGAGAAGGTACTTTGATTAGGCATTGCACAATTCCAGAAAAACCACAAAATAGCACATACCTTTAGAATTGTCCACTATGGCATAAGGGCTGCCCCAGGAAATGAATGAGTATTTACTTAGATGTTCCTGATTTATCAGAACGGAACACATTTTTCACCCTTTCAGGCTCTCCTCCCTTGTGGGTCAAATACACAGATAGGAACGTGTTCTAATTAATACTCACATGTGCTCCCCTTTTAGGCTTTTTTTACAGAAAAGTACTTGCAGGAGCATCCCGAAGACCAGGAGAAGATTGAGCTGCTAAAACGACTGATAGCATTGCAGGTATGTGTCGTGGGAGGAGTGCGGCCAGACAGCCTTCCGCAGCGCTCCGTGGGGTGCCACAGAGCACAGCCCCAAGATATTCTCTAGGGCTTAAATCCACAAGCCCGCTTTTAGAGGGTTTCGTTTTGTTTTGTTTTTTACTCTTTGGAATCACAGCCTACCTCTTTGTTTGGCAAAGTGACCCTAGGAATAGCATTCTGTTAGACTCTACAGTGCAGAGAGGGACCCTCCTAGAGAAGAGATTAAAGTCCCCAAATTGCTTTGCTGAGCTGTGTTTCCAGCTGAGCCATGTTGGCCTCAGTCTCTCTCTCTCTCTCTCTCTCATTACTTCAGTGAACAGTGGTAGAAAATGCAGCCATCCGATTCAGCCTAAGGTTTAAAACTAGCAGTGGCTTAGCCACAGACATGCCCCCGGGCTCAGGTGGGTTTGTCTGGGCTGTCAGCCCTTCCCCAGTTGAGGGCCTGCTTGTCTCCTTGTGTGTCTCTCTGTGTCCTTGACCCAAGGGCGGCCAGTGCCCAAGCCCCACACGGAGAAGTAGCGTTCTCATGTGGTCCGTGCTGTGTCTGCCAGCTTACCTGTCCGTCTCCACCCCCATCCTTGCCCAGCCTCCAGATCTGAAGTATCCCTCTTCCTAAACCGTATTCCCTTCCTTTCATGCCCTTTTGTTCAGATGCCCCTGCTGACAGAGGGGATCCGCATCCACGGGGAGAAGCTGACAGAGCAGCTAAAGCCACTGCATGACCGGTTGTCTTCTTGTTTCCGGGAACTCAAGGAGAAAGTGGAAAAGCTCTACGGTGTCATAACGCTGGTAGGCTTTGTCTAAGGAGCTTGTTGATTTTTTCTGTCTCTTTGACAGTTTTTGATCTTGCGGAGTTTTTCAGCTGCCAGATGAGTCAAAATGGTGCAGCATGGAAATACCAGGGGCAGGGAGGAGAGCACATGGTGAGCTTTTGGTGACCTTCTAACAGTGACGTGCTACATAGGGGTTCTCAGACTTGAGTGACTGTCCGAACCACCTGAAAAACACAGACCGCCGGACCACAGCTCCAGAGTTTCTGATAAGAAGTCTACAGTGGCCCAAGGGTTTGCCTTCCTCACGTGCTCCCACGTGGGGCTGAGGCCGCTGGTCTGGGCCCACAGTGTGCGCGCTACTCTCCTAGCAGTTGGGATGTTCCTGCTCCCAGACGCTGATCATTCCTGTCCCGTCTAGCCCAATTCTTAGTGATTTTCCTAGTGTTTATTTTTCATTTTGATGAAAGGTTTCCACTGTTGACGCCTTTGAAGGGGATAAAGAATGGTGAAGTGCATTTCACAATGCATATAGCTGATTTCATCATTTTTTCCAACAGTTCTAACACAGTTCTCCCAGTGACAGTTTTCTTCTTCCCAAGAAGTTGGGTGGGTTGGTACATGCGCTCAATAACCTTTTGTCTCTGGGGCGCCTGGCTGGCTCAGTTGGTAGAGCATGCAGCTCTTGATCTTGGGGTCATGAGTTGGAGCCCCACGTTGGGCATAAAGGTTACTTAATAAAAGAATAAACAATAAATAACCTTTTCTCTCCAATAGTCAATTAAGTATTTGGATGCAGCTTCATTTTTCCATTTTTTTTTAAGATTGATTTATTTAGTTGAGAGAGAGAGCCTGTGCGTGCACGAGCAGGGGGAGGGGCAGAGGGAGAGAGCAAGAGAGGCAGAATCCCTGCTGAGTGCAGAGCCTGACACAGGGCTCGGTCTCATGACCTGAGCCGAAACCAGGAGTCCGGATGTTTAACTGACTGAGCCACCCAGGCGCCCCATGTCTCCTCTTTTTAATATGAGTTCACCTTGCTTTCTGTCTCACTCTTGAACTCCTGATTTTCAAATTCTCTTTCCTTGGGTCAAAGCTCTGAAATTCCTTTCGAGCCCTCCTGCCTCCCATTCCCACACCTCCGTCTTTACTACCCTTTTCTCCAGAATATCTTTGTGATCATTGCTTTTAATCAAGTGTTCAGTCATGTCTAACCTCCCAACCTACTGCCAGTTTAGAGCTTTTTCCTAGGAACATTTATCTTTTACACAAGTTCCTAGATGGGAAGGACTGTGACTTTCACCTAGTGAATAGTTTTTATTAGATCCAGGCCAGTGGTTGCATGTGAATTTGATATGGTGGCCTGTTGGGGCAATCAGTCCTACTGGAGACATTGCTAATGAAAGCAGATCAATATCAATGTTCCTTTACTTCTTAAGATTCACCATTTACTTCCTAAGCATCAGGTCTACGGTTTGGATCTAAAACTTTCTATTAGGCCAGTATTCTATTTTTCTAGTGGTTGAAAGAAGCTAAACTGGAGAAGCAGACTGAGGGTTTTGCTCTTCTATTGGGGGGTAATGAACAGTTTGCTTTTTCTCTCTTATGTGGCTGGCAGCAAATTATGGGGAATTTTTCTCTCATCTTAACAAGGTAGGTTTAACCTAGTTGTGTTTATACTTAAGAATAGGAGTAGCTGCGATATTTAACAAGTGAGGCAGCAGTGGGTGCCAGCCAATACAAATGGCGGCCCCAAACGGATGGGGGTGTGC
Source organism: Halichoerus grypus (assembly GCF_964656455.1). Lineage (NCBI taxonomy): Eukaryota > Metazoa > Chordata > Mammalia > Carnivora > Phocidae > Halichoerus > Halichoerus grypus. Next base: position 157,819,064 of record NC_135714.1, on the reverse strand, counting down.
CAGGCCATATGGGCTGAGTTCCAGGCCAGCTCACCGGGAGATGCCATGTGTTCTTCAGCCACCCACCTTGACTGAGAGGAAGCAAAGCCGCACAGGGTCTATTGTACTACCCTACATCATGTCATCTACACTGCGGAGATTGTCCATCACCTCAGTGACTTCCTCGGTGATTTCCACCTCTTCTAACTCATCCGATAATGCTCCTTCCAGACCAGGATCTGATGGGTAAGGGTTCAATTTTTAATTGGCGGTGGGGTGGGGGGTGCAATTTGCCTAACCTTTGCCTTTTGTCGCCAAAGGGAGCCTTGGTCAGTGTAGATGCATCACTGTTATAAGGGAAATAATTCAGAGTATATGGCTGTTAGCCTCTGGATCATTCTCATTGTCTTCCCTGTGAGATCATAATCACCCATCATCCTGTCACATCCTATCACCCACCCTATCACATTCTGATTTATTTTTTCATATTAATTTATAGTCTGATTTTTTTCATCTGAATCAATTTTCAAAAGTAATTTTAAAATTTATATTTATTTTGTAAACAGGTAATATAATTACATGATACAAAATTCCAAGGTACAAAAGGGATCTCTCATGAAAAACCACCCATCGGTCCTTGACTCCTACCTTACCAGTACCCCTCTGCGGAGGCAAGTGATAGCCTTTAGGTTTTTGGTGCCTTTCCAACAGCTCTTCATACACAGCAAGCAACACCTAAATATATATTTTTCCTCATGCTTTCTTTTTATATGAATGGAAACGTAATACTTTCTTTACCTTGCTCTTTTTACTTACTATGTCTTGACAATCATTCCATTTCAGAATGTAGAGAGCCTCGTCTTTTCTTTGAGGTGCAGACATCTTGGGATATGTCTGCACCCTGACACATTCCACTGGTGCCTATTGGTGGATGTTCAGTTGTTTTCAATCTTTGGCTGTCATAGCACTGTGGCCGTGCATAAGCTTAAAAACAATTTATTCTGTAAATATGCAAATATATCCATATGAGAAAAATTCCAGAAGTGACATTGTTTTGTCGAACATTTATGGTTGCAATTTTCAAAATTATTCCTAAACTGACTTCCACAGACATTATACCAATTTAGAGTCCTACCAGCAACATACAAGGGTGCCTCATCACCCCCACACCCCAAATTGTGTATTATTGGCCTTTTTAATTTTCACCAATCTGATAGGTGGAGAATATTTTCATGGTATAGGGTTTCATTTTGGTTTGGTTTTATTTCTCTTGTTTTGTGTGAATCTGAGCTGCTTTTCATTTTTTAGTAGCTGTTTGTATTTTATGTTCTGCAAACCATGGTCAAGTATTTTGGGTACATGTTTCTTTTTGTTTTTTTTTTTATTTTATTATGTTAGTCACATACATCATTAGTTTTCGATGTAGCGTTCCACAATTCATTGTTTGTGCATAACACCCAGTGCTCCATGCAGTACGTGCCCTCCTTAATACCCATCACCGGGCTAACCCATCCCCCCACCCCCTTCCCTCTAAAACCCTCAGTTTGTTTCTCAGAGTCCATAGTCTCTCATGGTTCGTCTCCCCCTGGGTACATGTTTCTGTTGTGTTTTCTCTGTCTGTAATATTCGTTGAAATGCATCCTCCAGTTCTCCTTTATCTTTTGACTTTGCTTCTCATTTTTTATTTAGTTGTGCTTTTTTTATGCAGTCAAATAAATTAATGCTGGATTTCAGGGCTTCTGGATTTTATATAATTAAAGGCCTTTCCCACTCTAAGGCTGCAAAAAATTAATTTTAGAGTTTCAGTATTCACCACTAAATCTGTGAATCTTTGAAATTTATGAGTATAAAGTGTGAAGTATGAAGTCAACTTTTTTTTTTTTTGGCCATGCAACTAGTCAGTTTTCCCTGTAACCTTTAGTGAGCAAACCATCTTTTCTCTGCTGATTTGAAATGTCAACCTTATTACAGAATCAAATTTTTATATGTTCCTTAGTCTATTTGCAGACTCCCCCCCCCCATTTCTTTCATCTCCCTGTGTGTTCATATACTAGTACTATGTAGTTTTAACTACTGTAGATTTGAAAGGCTTTTATTTTTTAGTTATCCTTTTCAGAATTTATCTGGCAACTTTTACTCATTGCTCACTTTTGGATTCACTTGTCTGGAATCCTATGGCTATTTTTATTGGGATCATATGAAACTTCTGGACTAACTTTGGGAGGACTGATGGCTTTTTGATGTCAAACCTTTCTTGCCAAAAACATGGACTGCCTTCCCATATGTTCAAATTTAAGATATTTTTAAAAAATGAATTTGTAGTTGTATTCTTTCTGTTTAAAATACTATTATAAAACAGTATTTTGCTAATTATATATTTAATATATGTACCCGTAGAAATTTTTCAAAGTACTAGAAACTTAAAAGAAAAATGCTTATCACATCATCACTCAGAAGTAACCACTGTTAAGGTTTAGTTATATAACAAAAAAAGCATATATACATTTTATACAATTGGAAAAGCATCACACATACCATTTTGTGACCTGCTGCTTAATTTAATATACATGATGAGTATTTTTTTTTCTTTTGAGAGAGCATGTGTGAGCGGGGAGGGGGTGGTGGGGAGGGACAGAGGGAGAGAGAAAGCCTTAAGCAGACTCCCTGCTGAACGTAGAGCCCCATGCAGGTGTCTATCTCACGCCCCTGAGATCATGACCTGAGCCAAAATCAAGAGTTGGAGGCTTAACAGACTGGGCCACCCACATACCCTTTTTATCATTTCTGTTGGCTATTTACCATTGCATCCTATGAACGCACCATAATTAATCCTTCTCTTACTATCAAATATTTAAGCTCTGTCATTATTTCTAAACAGGTAATCAGCAAAGTTCATTATAAATTTCATATGAAAACATGTAGCTTCTGTCAATATAAAATGCAATTTTATTATGAAGAATTGTACCAAACATAAGTGCACAGACAGCTTTCCAGTTATTTAGGATGCAGTCTCATATCCCTTCTTGGCCTTTTGGCTCAGATCAAGTGTAGGATGCATTTCTAGAAGTATACATTCCCTAGTCAGAGGATGAGATTCATTACAGTTCTGATGTCAAACAAATACCGATACACAGCGCCATATGCAATGTGAGTACTGGGTATTTGCACTATTTTTAGTCCTTAGTGCAATAAATATTAGATAGTCCTTGATTCATTTATTTTTCTCTTCTATGGTTTTTTTAATGCCATTAAGAGATACTACCTACTCTGTGAAAGCATAAAAGTTCTGTTCAGTGAGACTCTTTTCTTAAATAAATGGTCTCACTCAAAAAAAGAAAAGATCTGAAACAGCTGTTGAACATCAGAGACCCCATGAGTGCTGACACTCAGGACAATAAACAGAGAACAGGTGAGTGGGGCCCTCTTCATGCCTCGACCCAAGCAAGGTGGGTTATTGACCTTGCCCAAATTTCCCCAATGACTGGAAGTCACTGATACTATTTTCTAACATTATTTAGGATGTTTCTTTAAAGCAGCTCAAACTGATTATCAGCTAATGACCCTGAGTCTCCCATTCCCAGTGTCATGCCACAATATTTATTAATGCTTTCATGATGATTATTGGGGGTACCATCTGTAAAAGGCCAGTTCTCTATTGGAAGAAAGTAGAATGTATCCATCCTATCTGGCAAATGGTAGGCCGAGGCACAGAAAGAGAATTACTTTTTGAAACACAGCTCATAGAGTTAAGGGAAGCCAGGAGGCCAACTAAGTCCATGCTTAGAGCACCAGCAAGGTTTGGGACCTAGAACAAAATTGTTTAGAAAAAAACTAATCTTTGATATTTCAGGAAAATCACTGAAGTAATCATTATAAGAAAAAAATAACACAGACCCCGGGGGACCACACTGTAGTTACTTTATGGTTTAGTTTGGTTCCTAATTAGGCCCCAGTGAAACTCGCGTCTTTGACTGTCGACCTAGTGACCCACAGCCTTCATTCTCAGTCTCTGAGGTAAAGTTATAATTGATTCCATATAATCTGGGGTGGTGGTTTTCTTTCTCCCTGACCAATTACTGTTTGAGGTGATCTTGTTTGTTTGTCTGATTTGGCTTAGTTGGTTTTAAGAATAATTAGAGTCTCGGGGCACCTGGCTGGCTCAGGTGGAGGAACGTGCAACTCTTGATCTCAGGGTTGTAAGTTCGAGCCCCATGTTGGGTGTAGAGATTACTTAAAAAATAAAATCTTAAAAAAAATTAAGAATAATTAGTCTTTTTTGGAATTTGGTTCTATATTTCTTTAACCAGTACAGAGTTAAGATAAATAATAATGAGTGGCTTCCCCTTAAGTATATTAATCATTGAAAAATACCAAAGGGGCACCTGGGTGGCTCAGTGAGTTAAGTGTCCAACTCTTCTTGATTTTGGCTCAGGTCCTGATCCCTGGGTCATGAGATCGAGCCCTGTGTTGGGCTCTGTGCTGACCATGGAGCCTGCTTAAGATTCTCTCTCACCCTTGGGCAACTGGGTGGCTCAGCCGGTTAAGCATCTGCCTTCGGCTTAGGTCATGATCTCAGGGTCCTGGGATCTAGTCCCACATCGGGCTCCCTGCTCAGTGAGGAGTCTGCTCCCTTTCCCTCTACCCCTCCTCCCGCTTGCTCTCTCTGTCTCTGTCTCTCTCAAATAAGTAAATAAAATCTTTAAAAAAGAAGATTCTCTCACTCCCTCTCCCTTTCCCCTCCCCACCCTTCACGAGCTCTCTCTCTCTCAAAAAAAAAAAGGAAAGAAAAATACCAAAAAATTAAAAGCCCATACAGTCTTTTAAAAAATAATACAAAAGGAGGGAATAATTTGAAATAAAAAAAAAAAAAAGAAACCACCATCTACAGGCATTTCCCAGTGTGACTGCATGGGCTCAGCCTCACTCAGACTTCCCTGGAACTTTCTCCCTTTACCTTCACAGAGCAAGGTAAACACACTTTGCAGAAACAGAAACCATGCAATATTAAAAGCTTAAAATGATTTAAGCATTTTAACCAAACACAGCGAGTGAATCCTGTTTGGATCTTGATTCAAACAAGCCGCTTCCAAAAAATTTATGAGACAATCAGGAAATGTAAGCATTGGATGTTCAATGAAATGAAGGAATTATTCCTTTTGTAGGATGGATGATGGGAGTGTAATTATGTTCTGAAGTGAGTCCTTGCCTCACTGAGGTATACACTGAGCTATTTATGGATGAGATGGTATGACGTCTAAGAATTGCTTCCAACTGATCCAGTGAGGGGCAAGGAATGTGACTTAGGTGTACATAAGAAAGCAGAATGGCCATGGGTTATCATTATTGACACTGAGTGATAGACACATGGGAGTTTTTCACGATCTTTGCCCCCTCCAGATATCTTGTCTTAATATTTGAGTATTTGATAACTTGTGACACTAACTTTTTAAAATTCTTTGGATTTCCGTTTTCATAAAATACCTATTTATGTCCTTTGACTATTTTAAAAAACTGAACTACTCATATTTTTCCTTTTGGTTTGTAAAAATGTCTTATATATTAAAGATATTTGCCATCTAAAATAGGGTCAGCAGATAGTTTTAGTTTACTAATGATGCTTTCTGCCAAATAGAAGCTTCAATTTTTTTTACTTTTTATTTTTTTAAAGATTTTATTTATTTATTAGAGAGCACAAGCAGGGGGGAGGGGTAGAGGGAGAAGCAGACTCCCCGCTGAGCAGGGAGCCCAATGTGGGACTCCATCCCAGGACCCTGAGATCATGACCTAAGCAGAAGGCAGATGCTTAACCGGCTGAGCCACCCAGGCATCCAGAAGCTTCTATTGTGTTTTTTTAAATACTAAGAGCTCATCTCTGTTTTTATGTTGTCTTATTTCATACCACAGCTTTTGTCTGTGTGTGTGTGTGTGTGTGTGTGTGTGTGTGTGTGTGTGTGTGTGTGTTTTATGGACTTTATTTTTTAGAGCAGTTTTAAATTCACAGCAAGATTAAGAATGTAAAGCAGAGCGGTACATTCATTACCACTGATGAACTTATGTTAGCACATCACAGTCACCCGGACTCCGTAGTTGACGATAGAGTTCCCTCTTGGTGGTGGTGTACATTCTGCGGGTTTCGACAGATATATAGTGACAAGTATTCACCACTGTAGTATCATACAGAATAATTTCACTGCTCTAAAAATCCTCTGTCGTCTGCCTATTCATTCCTCTAAGTTTTCTATTTTTATGGAGCAAAAATCTATCAATTTTTAATCAAACCAAGGCTTATTGAATACCCATCCAGAAGCTCTAAGCAATACCCATCATAAAGGTATAAGATCTTTTTTAACCCTCCTTGGTTTTTTTTTTTTTAAGATTTTATTTATTTTTATTTATTTATTTTTTAAAGATTCTATTTATTTATTTGACAGAGACTGAGACAGCGAGAGCAGGAACACAAGCAGGGGGAGTGGGAAAGGGAGAAGCAGGATCCCGCTGAGCAGGGAGCCCGATGCGGGGCTCGATCCCAGGACCCCGGGATCATGACCTGAGCCGAAGGCAGACGCTTAACGACTGAGCCACCCAGGCGTCTCCTAATCATGATTCTTGAATAAAATAGTTTTCACTATGGTGCTTGAAAATCTGTCATAGTAATAAAAGCATTTCAGGAGCATGCATATATGCTAGACCCTTGTTCTAAGCATTTGTGATAGCCTTATGAGGTAGGTACTATTATTGTCCCCATTTCATAAAGAAACTGAGGTATGAAAAGATTTTCTGCCCAAGATCACCCAAGAGGTAAGTAGAGGTAGGATTTGAACACAGGTTGTCTGTCTCTGGGACATGTGCTGTTCTCCACTGTCTAAAGCTGCTTATTCATCTTTTACTGTATGAATTTTATCTTTGCCTGTAAATTTAATAAGACTTTCTCTTCCTGGGATAAGATGAATGTTCAAAGATATTTTCCTTTCATACTTTGATGGTCTCATTTCATGGATACCTTGAGATGTCTAATTGGCAGTTGGAAATTCAGATTTAGAACCTGAGAGGGAAGTCACAGGCCAGGATGAGGTTGAGGAGTCCTAATCCCTGGTCTTGTGGGAGTACATTTTGACTGCCAAGTGGTCAGTGTTTTGTGATTCCATCCTTGCCCTTGGCTGATAGGTCAATCCTGGAGCCGCTTATGGAGCGCAGGGCTTCGTCAGGTGCCAGAGTTGAAGATCTGCCCCTCAAAGAGGACAGTGAGAACCGGATCAGCAAGTTCAAGAGAAAAGACTGGAGCCTCAGCAAGTCCCAGGTCATTGCAGAGAAAGCGCCAGAACCTGATCTGATGGTAAAAACAACAACGACAACAGGGGGTCAGGGTGGGGGAGGGGGGGACAAGCTGAGGAGCACCAGAGACTTGCTAGTGCTTTCCCCGCAGCCTCAGCCTCAGCCGGGCACAGCGCCCCTCACGGCAGAGCTGGGAGTCACACCCGGCAGCCTGTGACAGTGTCTGATCTTAGACTGCTTAAAAAACAAAACAAAACAAAAGCACAAAGGGAGAATTTGAGTGTCTAAATCAGCAGTGGTGCAAGATCTTGTACCCACAATGTAAACACATGGGCTGATGCTTGGAGTTGTGGTTCTCACCACCATGTCCCATGAGTCAGTCCAAACATTGTCATTTCTCTTCTCTTAACTTAAAAAAAAAAAAGTGCTTTTTCTTCTTCCATGAGCCACAGCAAGTTGTTGAGGGTGGCAAGACCAGCCTTCCCTGAGAATCAGGGTGGCTCCTTTCCAGCCCAAATAACACGGTCTAACCGTGCTCAGAATCAGGCTCATGGCCGGCCGGGAGAGAATGTCGGCTCCAGTGAATCCCCGTCAGTGTCTTCGCCGTGCTCGCCGCATGACCGTGCGGGAAGCTCAAGAGCGGCTTCCGGAATCTGCCCTCTGACAAGCTGGTGCTCAGCAGGCGAGGTTGTTCCGAGTGTTGATGAGCTCAGCCTTTCTCACCGCAAGAATGTTTTGCTGTGCCCCGCCCCCCACTAGAGCCCAGCCCGAAAAGCGCAAAGACCAAAGAGTCTCCAGTTGTCGGACAATCGGCTGACGCCATTTCATGGTTCTTCACCTCCTCAGTCGACGCCCTTGAGCCCACCTCCACTCACTCCTAAAGCCACCAGGACCCTAAGTAAGTTTTATATATATATATAAATACACACACACACACACACACACACACACACAGATGTAGAGAGATATAGGTATATCCCTTCTCTTTGCTTCAGTAGGGAAAGGAGTATGTGTATGGATCTGGACCATATTTGGCCCGAACAGCCACACAGTATATGAGATTATTATAAAGTTGGCTCACTCCATGGTAGAGGGTATAGCAAAATTAGAGTTCGACAAGGAGTCTTTGGGTCTCTAGGATTCATTAACCTTCTCTGTAGAGTGACCCGGAGGGTCTCACGACTCCTTTTCCATTTGTGAAGGTATAAATGAGGTGGAGCCAGACGGGGACCAGACAGGAAGCAAGTAACTTACAAACTACTGAGTAGGTAGCCCTGTCCTTGTATAGGAAAGGGTCCCAAAAAAGGATAAGAAATACACCCGTTCCATATACTGCTTACAGTCAGGCCTGGGGAATCAGCAATACACAAGGCCTGAGAAGAATTCTGAGGTACCCTTGGTACAAAGAATGGAGGGGTAAATCATCGTGCCACATGGGACATGGGAGTCAACCAAGAGTTAGAGAGAATTAAGGTGTCCTGGAGGAAATGGAGATTGCAGCCTTTAAATGATCAAACTAAGACAGCTCAGTTAAATTTAACTAGTATTTATTGACCACTTACTTTGTGACAGACATTTTTTTCTAAGCACTTGGGGTAGGTCAGAGAATAGTCATACCTAAGTTCTAGAAAATGTCTTCTTCTCCAGCTATTGCAAAAAAAAAAAAGGGGGGGGTGGATTTTTACCTCAGAACTTCTTGTGAAAGCTTCTGGTGAGCAAACAGTGCTGCATTTGTCATGAGGGCCAAGAGGACGTTTCCATTCTGTCCATGGAAACTATAGAATATCGCCTTAGCAATTTGATTGGCCAGGTTGGTTTAGGTGTTAAAATGGCAGGCAGAGGTTCTGTAAGATTCCTTGATGAATTCTTCTCTCTGCCTTCATCTACTTTGTCTCATTTCTAGGCTCCCCATCTTTGCAGACAGATGGGCTGATGACTACTACTGTCCCGCCTCCCCCTCCCCCCAAAAGCAAGCCCTACGAGAGCAGCCAGAGGAACTCCGCGGAGGTAGGGAACAACGGCTGGGGTCAGAGCGCCCCACTCGTGGGAGCGCAAAGCTGGTTTTCCAAGCTTTTTGCTAGGCGGGTTTCCTGTAGATTTGTCGCTCTGATCGCTTCTTGACTCATGCCTGCAACCATAAAAAGATAGGGGAGTTTCTAATGGGAAGTAACGCAATACAGGCAGACCTTTTCATCAGATCGAAGGTAGAGCCTTTCTCTGTACCTCACCCTGGGTACAGGTGAGTGAAATCAGTGGGTTCTGGCTCACATGTGAAGAGTTTACTCCTTCTGAGTGAGTGACAGTCATTCTGGAATGGCCTCTGATGGGTTTCCTGCATTCGTTCAATGGCATATCTATAGATACGCCAAGAGGCCAAGTGTTGGGGATATAACATTTTGGTGTATATCTGATTAACCCAAGGAGAACAAGGGAAGTTAAATGAGGGTTGTTTCCCTTTTCTCCTTGCCAAGGCTGCATAGATAGAAGCGAAAGCACTGTGTCAGAAATGTGGAGGAGAAAGTGAATCAGGAGGAAAGATAAGACTCATTTGACTTCCGTTGTGTCTGCTCCCTCAGATTGCCCCTCCACTTCCGGTCCGCAGAGAAGCCAAAGCCCCACCCCCACCACCTCCCAAAGCTCGGAAATCTGGCTTCCTTTCTTCTGAGCCCGGATCCCAGTAAGGATCTTGCCACCCTGTCTCCGGAACTCTGAACACCTTGAACAGCTGAGAGGAGGCCCTGTCCTCATTCCCCAGGGCCTCTGGCTGACCCCCCACCCCCTTCCTGATCTGGGGTCAGCTGCACCAGCTCAAAACTGGTTGTTCTTTGAAAGGCTTCTCTGAAAGAGGCCGAAGGCCACATCTCCTCCCGCCTGCCCACATGAATTCCAGAATTGGTCGGGTCCTCTGTTTCTCAAAGGAGAGATATCTCCTCACCGTGATTAAATTCCGCCTCCAGCGCAGAGGCCACCGCAGCCTACAGAAGCCTGGCTACGTTCTTCTGTGGCGGTCTTGGAGCAGCCCCAGGAACCTCCACTTTGGAAGGATTTCTTGCTTTGCTTGTGAAAAGCTATGCTTGAGACTTGGTTTTCTCACGTGGACACACCATGTCCCAAATAACATTGGAAGAGACGTGCATCAGGGACTTTGGTAGCCAAAATAATCCTATCTTCCTGAAGTCTGCTTGTGTCTCCTTTAAGGAAAAGAACATCTTTGTAATGAAGATGGGCTACTTTCATGTGTGACTGGTCATCGTTGTTGAAAAAACATGGACTCGACTGTGAGGTCCGAGCTCCCGTCTGCCCCCACGCCAGCTACTACGTGTGGTGTGGGAACCCTCGTGGGAGGCGCTCGCACTCCTGACTCACCGGCTGTCACCACACTGAGTCACTCCTTCCTGCTACAGACTCCCTTGAAGCTCTTTCTTTTGCACAGTTTCTTGCCCTGTTACCTCCTCTGAGCGCAAATCACTGGACAGAAGGGACTTCGAAGCCTGGATTCAGCCGCTTCTCTTCCAGATCCCATTTGGATGGCTCAGCGGCCCCTCTCTGCCCCCTGATTTTACCCTGGAGAATACAGTGCAATATCTCCCTTTGATTATTTATTCCTCGTGATTGTGGAATTAATTTGATTACATGTTTATGGTACTAAGTCAGTAGTCCTTTTGGAAGAAGAAATGGGGTGATTTAGATGATCAAATATTACATACACCTACACAAACCCCACAAGGTTGGAGACATTTTGAGCTAGAAGGACCTTAAAGGTCATACAAACAACCCCCTCGTTTTGTAGACAAGGAAAGTGAAGGTAAACACAGAAAATCTGACTACAGATTCTTACTAACAACCCAGCTTGCTAATTGAGGCTCTATCCCCAGATAACACTTAGATCAAGAAGACAACCCTGACATACTCCATGATGAATACCTACCCCTAGTTGGAACAACAGTGGAAATGTCCTGGATATTTCTATACCACTTTGACATTTATGGCAAAGTAGAAAGCTTTATGTGGATCCCCTAGGTCAGCACGTGGGGAAGCTCACCAGGGTCCCTTCGGTAACTGGGCCCAGTCCCCTTCCCCACCTACCCAGCCCCAAGGTAGAGAGAGAGAGGAAAGAGAGATTTCACCTCTGAGAATGCGGATTTGCTTGCCTGCTTCTTTGCGTACCCGTTTCAATACCACCCTTCTTAGAAGAGACCTGCTAATGGTTCACAGAGTCAGGGAAAGACGTGGCCAGCAATCCTCAAGCAGTTAGTGTGCATATTTAAAAGTGGTGAGGAAAAGGTGGTTCTTCACCTCCACTCAGGGGAACCTTCAAAGGGATAGACTAGAGAAAAGCTGGGCTTTGGAAGTAAACCATCTGGTCTCCGACCATCCCAGCTGTGTCATCTGTTAACTTTGCAAATCCCCTAAATTCTTCGCAATCGTCTGAGCCTTCATTTCTTCCCCTTCTGAAACAGGGAACAGTACCTGCCACACAGATGAGATTCAAACGAGATCGGCTGTGTGGAGTAGTAGGAACGAAATGATCCATCCTTTCCTCTGCTCGGCCTGAGTAAGATCTGGAATTCTCTAAGAGCATTATTGATATTTTTTTCCCCCTGAGGTAATTTGGAAAGTGAGTGCAAGTTAGCTGTGTGCATACAATCCCTTTAAAAAAAAAATGGCATCTTTTAGAATCTCTTACATAATTATTTATGACTAAAGAAGAAGTGTTAATAAGAACCAAAAAGGATTTTAGTGGAAAGAACTCAACGAAGAGAAGGAACGGAAAGGTTATACGGGGCTTCTGTGGAGCCCAGAGCAGCTTCTGAGAAGTTGCCTCGCAGACTGGCTAGCGGGGATCTGTAGGTCTCACTCACCCGATTTTTCAGGCTGCCTTTCAAATAGAAAGATGTAAGCTGGTCACAAAAAATACCAAACCTCAAGCATGACCCTTCAGAGCAGTGCAAGTGAGTTCTGCAGTGTGGTCTTTGATCAGGGGCTGGGGAAGTCTGATACACTGGTGCCCAAGTACCTTCCCTTTTTTAATAGAACATTTTTCCATCTGATTCCCCTTCTATCTTAATGAAAATACTAAGTCTCTCCTGCCTGAATAGAAAGGATTCTAGGTAATGGTGTGGATACCAGATTACAGGGAACATGGGGGAAGGCATTGGGTCAGAAAGAGTCATGTTTGACAAAAGATCATAAATCACGTCTGTCCTGAAGTCAAAGAGGAAGACTGCAAGGAAATGCCTTATGATTACATTGCATATAGGAGAGATGAGGGGCCAGGAATAAAAGAGGAAAGAACTGGTCTTTATTTCCCTTGATAAGAACTCTGGAGTATTGAAGGACATTGAAAGTAGCCCCCAAACTGTCACAGCCTTTGTGGATGTCACAACCTTATGGGATTTTTTTTAATCCCTTATTTTCTTTCTCTCTGTTCTGGTGACTTGTCTTCCTTTGAGATTTTTTTTTTTTTCAAGAATCATTTTATTCAACATCTATTAAGCTCTTATTGAATGCCAGACACCGTACGAGACTCTCAGGATGTGGCAATTCAGTGTATCCAGTGGGAACAGCCTGGTATGCAGAGACTGTGTTGTGCTGTGGGGTTGGCAAGAGAGTAGGACTAGGAGAAAGTGAAACCCTCAGTACGGCTGCTGGGCCATGGGCCTCCCCTCTTCCACCTCCCATGTGGATTGCAGAATTGTAGTCCTTCTCGCCTGTCAGGGAGACCCTGCAGATCCCTAAGACAAGAGATAAAGTGCGATTTGAGATAACAATCTACCTTTGTTAACTTTTTCCAAGCTGTGGGAGTCCTTCCCCTCTACTGGCCCCCAGATCATGGGGTGCCTTTTTCCTTTAAAATTGAGGCATGTCTTAACATACATATGGGCAAGTGCACAAATCTTAGGGGTACATACAGATGGATGAAACTTGACCTAGGCATGTACCGCATCGCCACCTCTCAGATCCAGACCTAGACTACTTCCAGAACCCCAGAAGTTCCCCTCATGTCCCTGCTGTCCTTCTGCAAAAGGCATTTAGAAGGCCATTCATAGCTGTACCTTCCTTCCTCTCACTGCTCGGGTATAATGAAAAAAGGGGAAAAACCCCACCATCAACACAGAACAGGACAGTAAAGACCATGTACCGTTTGGCAAGTCGATTTATAGTCAGTCCCTGGGCCTCATTTTCCTCATGTAAAACATATATATCCGAAGCTATGTGATTTTTAGAATCCTTTCGGCCCTCGCTTTCTTTGATTCTAAGTGAATGAGAAAGAGAGAATCAGAAGGCAACGAAGTTTCCGTACAACAGCTTTTAGGCCCACACGCCATTGACCAAGTGGGATTTTAAAATTAGTTGGAAAAGGTAAGTTCCTCTTTGGGTGGGTTGAGCATGGAACCACCAGTTCTAACCTACAAAAAGAAAAAGTTTTCCTTTAAGTTGATGATTTCAGGCTGACCAATGCTGGTCTCCCACATATGCTGCCTAAACTCATCTATTAGTCAGGTTTTGTAAGTTATTCATCCAGACTTTGTCAAAGGCTCGGTTGCCAGGATTTTGTAAACTAGTTGGGTTTCAAACATGGACTGTTAGGAAGATGTGCATTGAAGTAGAAAAATTTTGTTCAGATTTGCTGTTATTTATTTTTTAAATTAAAAAATGGAAATGTATTTTGAAGCTTATCATGTTTAGTCTGTTTTTACCCTTACGTTAAAGAAACGAAATCATTCCTGAACTTTTCTTTATCGACACCTCCTTTGTGACACATCACACCCAGTCCCTCTGGCCTCCTGTCATTATTACAGGTCCTGTTAGTTTAGACTTGTGCTGTGGGGTCATGGAAGCAAGAAGAACCGCCGACCATTTGGTTCTTCCCTCCCCTCAACCCCTCTCCATGCATCCCTTTGGCATCGGAGCTGATGGCTTCTGACAACAATTCATTTAATGCGATGGGCTGTTTCTTCATTCACTGCAAAGGGAAATCAAAGGAGTAGCTAGTAACTTACTTGGGAAGGATAGGAACCGGTTCTCAAACTAGGTTGAACATTAGTATCACCCGGGAAGAGGTCACACCCCAGACCAATTAAATCAATTTCCAAAAGCGGGGAGCATGACCCAGACACCATATTCCTTTTACATCTCCCAAATGTTATTCCAACGTTTGGCCAAGGCTGAAAATCACCACTACCTTAGAGGAAATAACACCCTGAGGAAATCGGTGTTCAAAATGGATATTCATTTCTTAAACTCCCTGCTGGTGGTGTGTCGCACTGGGGAGAGGGGACGGCCACACTTCAATTAGAATAGCCACACTGTTTTAAGTCCTGGGCTTATGCCTAAGATTTTTTTTTTTTTTTTCCGTTTAAGAAAATGTCCCAGTGCTTTTAAACATCTGCCATCTATTGCTTTTCAGGGCAATAATATGCCCCCACTGTGTACATAAGAATCCCTGGCATGTTAAACATGCAAATGGTTTGGGCCCCCGAGACTGAATCAGTAAGCCTGGGGAATCATTTTGGATCTACAGTCCCCAGTGAAAAATACTACTTTAGAGCACCGTTCGCTGTCAAAATGTAATAAGCGCTGTTATTTCATACAGTGAGTCTTGGCTTTTTCCCAGTCACCTCCAGGATACTGCAACTTCCAAACCCGTTGCTAAAATAGTCTATCTTCAAGCCACTCTTTTTGATGCTAGATCATTGAAAGCCGTCTATATTTGAGAACTTATTAAAGGGAGCTTCTGGTATGTTTCCCCACCCTTTCTTTTAAAAGGCTACAGGCCTTTTTTTGAAGTTGCGTTGAGGATGTAGAGAGTTCTTCAAATCCAGGAAGATGTGTAAAATGTTAATAAAGGAGTCATTTGCACTCTCCTCCTTTGGCATTTGGCCATTCGAGAATCAAATACCCAACATGTTCATGTGAGTCGCAAACCCCTGGATGCCATCCTGAGCCTCTCACATCTGCATCAGGTCGCTGCATGAGCGTATTTGTAGCCCATTCAGGGAAGCCCACAGACTCCAACAAAATGTAAAAAATAAGTGACTGAGGGGTGCCTGGGTGGCTCAGTCAGTTAAGCATCTGCCTTTGGCTGGGGTCATGATCCCAGGGTTCTGGGATCGAGCCCCACCTCGGGCTCCCTGCTCAGCGGGGAGTCTGCTTCTCCCTCTCCCTCTGCTCCTAAACCCTGCTCGTTTTTTCTCCCTCTCTCTCAAATAAATAAATAAAATCTTTAAAAAATAAGTGTTACCCTGTTCTTTTAATGTGTTAACTAACATAAAGTTTGTAAATGGTATTTTTTTTAATTTTTAATTTTATTTTTTAAATATGTTATTTATTTCACGGAGAGAACTCAAGCAGGGGGGAGTGACAGAGGGAGATGAAGAAGCAGATTCCCTGCTGAGCAGGGACCCCGATGGGAGGCTCGATCCCAGGACCCTGGGATCATGACCTGAGCCGAAAGCAGACGCTTAACCGACTGAGCCACTCAGGTGCCCCAATGGTATTGTTTTTAATAACAAAAAAATAGTTACTGAGTGATTGGCAGATGGAAGCCCCTGCCTTGTATGTATTGATTAGTGAAAATATGGAGTTTTGCCTTTTGTTCCACAAAGTAGGTTGTGAACTACATCTCTGCTTAATTTTATTAAAGGAGGAGTAAGGGGGTGCCTGGGTGGCTCAGTCATTGAGCGTCTGCTTTCGGCTCAGGTCATGGTCCCAGGGTCCTGGGATGGAGCCCCGCATCGGGCTCCCTGCTCAGCGGGAAGCCTGCTTCTCCCTCTCCCACTCCCCCTGCTTGTGTTCCCTCTCTCACTGTGTCTCTCTCTGTCAAATAAATAAACAAAATCTTTAAAAAAAAAAAAAAAAGGAGGAGTAAGGAAGTTCTTCGATTGAGTTTTAAAGATTCTTCAAATGGAGATATTTGGGGAATCTAGCATTGTGCTGATCTGTATTTAAAAAGGAGGGTTTTTGGACTATTTCTGACCCTAGTTCAAATTCCTTAACACAGACCCTTTTTTGAGATGGAGGGGCAGGGAGAGGAGGAGGAAGGTACTGTCTGTCTGAGTGAAACAGGGAAAGGGCCCCGATTGTTGCCATGTGAACATAGGCTCAGTTTGTCACTGTGACATCAGGCAAATTATCTGAAATCTGAGTTTTTCAAATGGTCTCATAATCACTTGGAAGTTAGGAGGATAATTGAGAACTGGTGTCATAGTGTCTGGGACCCCATAGCGAAATGGCCACCAGTAAATGAAGGCGATACATGAGCCCCAGGATCCTGTTTCAGCTCCAATTAACAAAATATAGCCAACCAACAAAATACATACTGGCTTTCCAGTCTAATACCATCAGCTGTTCTTCCTAGTGCATGGTAGGAGCCCTGCCCATGTACCCTGACGGAACTGAGTGGGTCCCTTAAGCCCTCGTCTCCTCCTTCTAAAGGGAAGACAAGAATAGCTAATTTCCAAGGTCACTGCGAGGGTTAATGAAAATGTTTATGCATCTGTCCCTGCACAAACCTGATGCTGGTCTTTGTGGAGAGTGAATGGTGGCAACACTATTTGACCAGGGTGCACGGGAATACCTGAATTCTGTCTTCAACAGACTCTATGCTCCAAAGCCTTTATCAAGAGAGGTCACCAAGATCTGGCAGATGAACGCTATTATTTTCAGGCCCAGGTCCCAGGCCTCCACCTGCACGGCTGGCTGTGGTGAGCACAGGGGGCCCCATGCAGCAGCAGGAGCATTGGACTGGGGGCCCAGCACAGCCTCCTCTCTCCCGAGGCCTCTCAGGTTCCAGTTAACTTCCAAAGGGATCCGAAGGCAGTCTGGGAAGGCAGTCTGTGACACCCACTGAGAGAGGGTGTCACAAAAATAGTGAGGCCCTACCCCGGGAGGAATTCAAGCAGTCAAGTGGGAGAAATGGCCGTGGCCTCACTTCTGTGGAGTATAGTCAAAAATCAAGCTACAACCCCACAGAAAACTGTTGCTGTATCAGATCTGGGGGCCCGGCCCAATAGGTGACTGTTCTTGGGGCAGGGTGGTGGCGGAGGAGAGCCAGATTTCTTTAGTCAACAATAATGTCAGCTTTATGTTCTCTCCTGTCTCCTAGCCCCACACTCGGAGTTCTCCCCTTTGTGGGCTTATGGTGCCCCTCCCCCACCAGAGTTCTGCCTTAGAGGAAGACTTAACATTTATGCCACTTTATTCACAGCACAGCACTTCACCATGAAATATGTGAATTTAGCGTAAGCATATCTGAAATTCACACAATTTACAGATGTTAAATGAGTCACAAGTTTCAACATCAGAATTATACTTGTCAATCCTTCTGGTTCAGTGGGTTTAAATCCTCTTCTGCCCAGTTTCCTCTTCAATCAGACTTTCCTAAAATATACATGAGCAAAAAATATATCATGGTTGATTTTACTAGCTGAATTTCACTATGCTTTTGATATCTTAATTTCCAAAATATCGATATAGAAAGAACAGATCCATTTATTTTTGTGCACTAGAAAGTCTTGGAGAGCCTGGTGATGGGTATTAAAGAGGGCACGTACTGCATGGAGCACAAGGTGTTATACGCAAACAATGAATCATGGAACACTACATCGAAAACTAATGGTGTAATGTATGGTGATTAACATAACATAATTAAAAAAACAAACAAAAAAGTCTTGGGGAGATATAACAGATCGTGTGTTTCTAAGTTGTTTAATAGACATAAGATCTACATTAATAGTTTAAGGATAGGATGTGAAGGAGGTGAAAGAAAGGTTTGATCTGTTTTTTTTTTTTAAGGATTTTATTTATTTTAGAGAGAGAGCACGCGTGTGAGTGGGGTGGAGGCGGGGCAGCAGAGGGAGAGGGACAAGCAGACTCCATGCTGAGTGTGGAGCCCAATGTGGGGTTCGATCCCACGACCCTGAGATCATGACCTGAGCTGAAACCGAAAGGTGGACACACTCAACCGACTGAGCCACCCAGGTGCCCCTGATCTCAGTTTGTTATTTATTAACCTAGCTTTTGCCTCAATACCTTCTTTCTAAGGTCACGTTTGGGAAATGTCACTGCTTGCTATTATTTTTATTATGTGGTAAGTAGGAGTAGACACAGAAAGCCAATAAAGATGTCTGTCTGCTTGTTTTTTTGAACTGTGGGTGTGGAAGTTGAGGTCAATGGACAAAATGAAAGCCCTAGCTTGTGTTTGTATATGATTTATTCAGGCTTTCCCCGCTCCTGGGCATAGGTGCTAAGTAAGTGCCCCTAACTGCTGCAAACAAGTGGACCACGGGAGCTCAGAGAGCACCAACAGTGAGCTCAAGATTCAGCCTCTATATTCAGCGCTCTGTATACTTTCTTTCTTGTTATCAAAAACCTGCATCAAGTTAGCAGATTCCCATTTTTGGCGGGAATTTGGAGATTGTTAGAATCCAGTCAGAAAACTGGAAATCAAATATGTAGCTCTGAATGACAAATTTACTAGTTTGGAATTTTTTATTCCAAAGGGGGGAAAAAAATAAACTAGAGCACCATTTTTGATTTCTACATTTTTCCAGGGAAAAACCATGTCATACCAAGAACACTGGTGAAGAATTAAGGAATGCCGTGGAGAGGTGTGGATTAGCCTAGATTAGAAGAGTCGGGCGGTGGGGGGGGGGGGGGGGACAGTGGTCGATGAATATAAGTGAAGAACTGACATGTAACAGTGGGAAGAAATGTAATAGTCATCCCAAAGGATAGAACCAAGGGTACCCCCAAAGGTTAGGGGGTAAAGGTTACAGAGAGATTTCAATTTAAGGGGGAAAATGTTCTAACCATTAGTACTGTCTACCCACTGAGAGAGGGTGTCACAAAAATAGTGAGGCCCTACCCCGGGAGGAATTCAAGCAGTCAGGACGGTAAGCCCCACAGAGGCCGAGAGGTGGTTGTCCTAAGTGGCACAAGGACCTTTCCATCTCTAAAGCTCCATGTTGTTACCGCTGTAACTCACCAGAGCTCCTTTCAGGTCCCTGAGGGCAGATCGGGGCTGGTGGATGGTGCATTCCAAGCGCTGAGGTTCTGCTGGTTGATCAAGCTCTTTGGCTATCTGAGGAAAAAGAACGTGATTCTTGCTGTTGGAGATAAATGGAATGGAACGGTATTTTCCACTTTCACCAAGAACTGTGTGTGGAGAGTGAGGTCAAGGGAATTGTGGGACGAGGATTTAGGAACATAGATCCGCCCTGAGGCATTTATACAGAGGGGTGGGATGTTCTGGGGGTAGTGTTAGTAAGGAGAGAATATTTTCTCTCTAGAGATGATGAGAATGAAGTACTTTGAACCTCATGAGGGGATAGTATACAAAAAGTCCAGGAGCTTCTAGTTATGAATAGGGGTGATTTTTATTTTCTAGTTTTTACTAAATATGTCATAGTTAAATAAGAGTTACTTCACATATAATCTATGGAGAGGAGACTTCAGATTCCAGGGCATCTTTATTTCATACTAAATTATCTTTGTTATTTCTCCAAAAAGAAAGCTAAATGATTTTAAGTTTTTCTAGTTTCCTTTTCTCGGCACTATATTAAGTGTCCCAGCCCCGAATTGCTCATCCTTTAGGTTCTGTTCGTTTTCCATTAATTTAAGAAACCAATAACAACTATTTTTATTAATCCACTATCATTTTGGGGGGTAGCCAGCTAATATCTAAGGCCTCTCTCATGTGATCCTTACATGACCCCAAGAAGTCTCATTTTATAGATAAAAAACCATGTATCCTATGTTAGTGCTGGTACTAGTACTGAAATCAATGTATATGAAATAAAATCCAGGATATTTTCCAGTATATATTTTGTGTCCTTGAGCTTGCTAACCCTATCCCCACTAGCAGCCTCCAAGTTCTTTGCCTAAATGCCCGTTTCAGTAAAGAGAAATGATAGGGCATGCACTCTTGATAAGAGTACTTATTTATAAGTTATGAGAATGTACACTGACCTAGTATCAGAGATACTTTTAAAAGACGAAATAAGAAAAAAAAAATAATAAGCAGAAGTTCTAAGATTTTCTTTCCGAATCCCAAGGAATCATCTTGCTCTGGAGACCTTGGGTCCATCCCATCGTTTCGAATTCCTTTGGCAATTCTAGATATTCAGAGTGCGACATGCTACTTCACACCTTTTGCTGTATTCTCTAGGAATTGTTCCTGTCTGAATAGAAAGCAGGGATGGGACTTGCCTTTGCACATGTCTCATCTCCCCCAGAATACTAGGGGTACCTGGAGCCCAGCATAGCACGTTTGGGGCACACACAGAATGTTCACGTGGACTGAATCACATAAGCCATGTCTTATTTTGATGATGAAAGATCCTTACCTCTTGGAAAGAATCAATCAAATTTTCAGCATTCCTCTTCCCCCCAGGACGTAGTCCATAGGACCAGTGTTGGCCTTGGCAGCCCACCACACATAAGGTCAGCAGGAGAAGTCCAGCTACAAGTTTTGGAATCGGCTCCATTCTAAGGAACATCAATGCAACAGTGAGAATAGACCCAGACTGGGTTGAGCGAGAAGTCAAGACCTTTCTGGTGAGAAGCCTAACGTTTCTATGCTAAGCCTGCAGAAGGCGGAAGTGGCAGTTGCCTGCTTTCACACGCACGCTGAAACACACATCCCCATGTGTTTGCCTTGGGTTTCTTAGCCACTGGGGAGAAAGGCAGTACTTGGAACTTCCATGCTCAGTACGTTTTCGTACTAAGCTAGTCTAGTTTTATTTTTAGTATTTATTTGGTTACACAAACTCCCTGATTCCTACCCTTATCAAGTTCACCTTTTTTGCCTTAACATTCCCCCACCCCTCCCACACACACACAACTCCCCCATAGATTCGTTTTCAACTGTATCAGTTCCTGAGATAAAGAGAATTGGGCCATCTGCTTGGAAAGGTAGATCCTGCTAGGAATCTCTGGCTAATATAAAGTTGTATGACATCAAATGCATACACTGTGGCACTAATTACATTTTGCTGAGTGTCTTCCACGCGGACGTGCTGGCCGGGCCATCTGTGAGCGTGAGAGAGAACTCAACACCTCTCAAAGCACCAAGCCCCAGGCCAGATGCCTCCGTGGCCAAGGCGGCCGTGAATTAGCTAATGACAAGAGGAATTCTCACAATGTCTTCAAGTTAATTTTCATCTGATGGGAAAGAGACTAAAGACAAAATCAAATACTGGTCGATGAGCTGCTGTAATTATTCCCCAAAGCCTGGATCCTCTGTGGCCCTGGGTGACAAGGACCACGAAGGTCAAGGTTTCTTTAGATACCGTCATGCCTGGATTTAGCCCTTTGGGTGTAAAATGCCCTATAGACAGACAAAAGCATGTGGTCTCAAAACAACTGCTAGAAATACAAAGCGTTTTACCTGTTTGCGAACAAAGAGCCAAAAGAATCCCGAGCTTCTTTTCGAGTTTGTAGAGTACTGTGATTTTTCATTTTCTTAGCTTCCTTTTTATATGAAACTTTTCCAGGACTGAAATCTTTCCTGCTGGTAAATTATACTGCACATGGACTATGGGGGTTTTTTAAACAGTAATTTTTTTTTAATCCTATTCACATAAAGGCCTTTAATAGTGTATGTAATTGGAACACCCACTGGTGTATCTATTAAATGTACTTAAATCTTGGCCATTAAAACCTCAGCTAAGACTTTTATAGCTGAGACCCCAATTCAGAGATTAAAATCTAGCTAGGTTGTATTCTCTTGAGGAAACTGACAGACCCATCCAGAGCGGAGGGAAAATAGCTGTCGTACATTAAGTGATGTTAAATGCGCACAGAAAACCTTTCACAAAGGAGGCCATTTGGTAATTAGAGAAAGAAGCTGAGTCAGGATGCCTGGGAGCTGGTCTCAGCTCTTCGATTCTTCATTTGTAAGAGGAGCTGATTTATAAATAAGAAGTGATTATTGGCACTACACCTGTACCCATATAGCATCCTACAGTAAGTAGATCGTGTGAGTCTGCAAATTCCCGTCTCCTCCCCACCAGGTTCCTGCCTTGACTTATCTGTAAAGCCTTCTATAGCATCAGAAAGCTAAGGAGAAACATTGTAGTTAGAATACACTAAGCCCAAGACCACCTGGTGGGTGGACAGTTTGACTCATTTCAGTAGATATTTATTGAGTTAAAATATACAAATCACTGTGCTAAAGACAGTGGGAACACCAAGGTGAGAAATAGTAGTTAACTGGCATGTGAATGAGACCAACCTCTCTCATTACAACAGTCCTGCCAAGTGGGTATCATTATCCAAATTTACAGATAGATGTTCCAACCCAGTGGCGGACCCTTGGGATATTTTATTTACACAGTATAAACATTTACCAAAAAAAGATAGAGCCATTACTCTTTATTACATTTATCTGAATGCATGATTGTCTTCCCCTCATCTACCCCTGGGTTGTAACTCATGACAGTCAAGGATCCCATCTTATCTAAACACCTGTTAAATCCCTAACATTTAGTCAGCATTCAATAAGTTTAAGTTTGAATGAATGAATGAATGAATGAAAAGTAAGGACCTTTAAACCAGATTAGGCTTAATGCTTCCTCTATTTCTGCACCAAAGATGTGTTTTATCTGACATAGAATTAAACCTTCCTGTACAATTGTCTGTGAGGCCTATTACATTAGCTCAGTAGTAAAATGGTTAAAAATCACTGGCTATTTGTTCGCTTTAGAGCTGGGATTGGCAGTTTCTCCTCTGGTAGGATCTGAACCAATCAGTCATTGCCCAGTGTTTTCTGGACCGATTACATTTGCAAGGATGTCAGCATAAAGAGCAATGTGGAGGGCAAATTAACTCCCTGCTTTCCCCAGCCATTTCTGTGGCGGTTGTCAGAGTCTCACGATAGGGTAGAGAAGATTTCAAGTATACTTGCAAGGAGGGGAATTAAAAAAAAAAAAAAAAAGTGATTTATTTCATTTAAATTATTTTAATTATTTCTTTAGACACTGAATAATTTAAGTGCCATTTTGACATGAGACTTACCTCACTGTAATACAAAGGTAGTGAGAGGCTCTTTTTCAGCAAGAGTTCATTATGTTTGAACAGTGTTCAAATTGTCCAATTGATTTTCTATTTGCTGACAGAGGTGTGCTTCTAACAGTGTTGCTTAAGCAGATGTGGTCACTGGACAGGACTCAGGAAATGGGAGTTAACACGTCCTACCCTTACTGTAATGTTAAGCACTTATCTTTGGTTAAGCATCGGTGGATTTCTTGTAGCTTATTTCTATCAGTTGGTATTAAACTTTTGAAACATGTTTTGAAATTTTTGAATGAACATAGCCACATGGAGTATGCTCTATGCCAAATCTGTGTCGTATTCTTAGGGCACATAGACAAGGGCAAAGGCCAGATTTATTTTCTACAGTATCAAGAGATCAAATATGAAATTAATGGAGTTTCGATGTTTAGTGACAAACTTTGAACCTTTTCATAGTTCCAAGGATAGATCCCGTTTATCATGAAGCTTAATTTAGTAAACTGGCTTTAAGTAATTGGATTTTATAGTTGTCATAAATTTTTTCTCAATTTAGAAATTTCCAGATCTTAAAGTGTATGGCTTTAGAGGGAAAATGGTTTCATTTTCAACATTATTAAAAGAAACACCTCAAAACTATTAAAGTGCTACAGTAATGATTCTGTAATCTTGATGAGTGACGGATGCAAGCCTCTTTTTTGCCTAATGTAAAATCTCAGCAGGAGGAATCCATGGTGAACTCCTGCTGACATAAAGGTTGTGAAAGGCTTTCAGAGAATTAATCCTTGCATAAGGTTCTTTGTACAGAAAATGTAACCATGTTTCTTCACAGAGGTGTACCTTTTAATTTTAAAGATAATACCTCCTTGGAAATTTAATGAAATTCTAGGGCTTTTCATTAAACATGATTTGAAGTTGACATGGGGGTAGATTTACAGTATAAGTCACCAATTCATAAAATGAGCAACTGGGGAAAATATTCCAAGACCTGATTTATGTAACCTTTATTATTTCCTACTAAAATTTTTTTGAAACTGTAGTTGGAAGAACTAGATTATATTACAACATAATACCCATGGCTCTGAACAATTACACAAATACTGAATTTTATCCATGTAGGTAATCTAATTAGGTTAAAATTTTTTTCTAGTCCCCCACCCCAACTGTATTTCTACCTGTGTACAGACATGTTCCATCACTAGGTTTAATAGTTTTACTATTTTGAAACTCCTCCCTCAAAATTTTCTCTCCCAGGAGTCAGGTGAGAATGTTTTGGGGAAAATGTTCTTAACCTAATAAAGCTAACTTGTAATGTTCATCAGCTAAAGAGTAACCCAAATTAGATGATTTATCGGGAGGCAGTCTTGTCATTTCAGAATTAATGAAATCTCTTTGTGTTGTTAGCATAGTGGATTTTAAAAAGAGGGTCATAAAATAATCACGCTTTAAGAAGTCAATTTATTTTAATGGCACTTTCCAAGAGACTAATCGGTTATAAGTGTTGCATTTCCTTTTCCACCCAGATCCGTGGGGTTGGTCATCAACATATGTTGAAGAAATGTAAGCAAAATATGGTAAAGTGCTGATTTTCAAAAGCACGACAAGAAACTCCTTTTCAACATTTCACATCATTTATTAATGCAGTGTACATTAGATCCCAAATCCGCAGTTGCTAAGCAAACCACGTTTAGATCTTTCAGATTCTTCTGCAGTTTTCAGTTACGTCTACAGAGGTACCCTTAAGTAGATGAACAACACATTCTATAATTCTTGAAAATATATAGTACAGAGTGAAATGATTTAAATATAATTTAGGCACATATTGATTATGAAAATAGATATCTCTCAATACAATACTTCTCTGTCTTGGTAAAAATAATAAAGCAAAGAAAATAATTCATTTCTGAAGTTGCTTTCCCTCACTTGTAAAGGTCCGATCTCCCACTATGCATGTTGTACCCTTTACTGTTAAGGAAAGCTTTGCATATGTATATATAGAAGAAGAAGCGACGTGAATATTGAAGACATGTCATTCTCCCAGAGGAGACAAAGTAGTTTTTAATGATTCATTGCTTCAAACTGATGAGTCTGTAGAATTCAGAACCTATTTGGACACAGCTTATATCCCTGCTCTTGGGGCAGACATAAGGACACGGGTTAATGGCAAGGGAGGACAGGCCCTGTCTCTGCTACCGCAGAGAGGACTCAAGAAAATCAGGCTAGAATTTCTTTAAACGAAACCAGAAAATAGAAGTCAAAGACCCACAGGTGCTGACTGATTGGTATTACATCTTGGACCAGCCGAATGCCTTTATTCTTATTTCAGTTTTTGATGGCTATAATCAAACTGTCAGTTTAAAATCCTCTCATTCCCCATTGCAGGGTTTTAGCTGCAGTTATGTTGAGGCCCAAAAGATGACTGCCATATTCATTCATATTTTATAGTTTGGACTGGGATTTATGAATACCTATTTCTAAGCTGGCCCTGTTTAAACTATTTGGCATTTGAATTAAATTAATAACGCACCTTGGCTTTTTGCTTTTGACCTATCTTCCTGTGCTTGTCTTGACTGTACAGGAGGAGACAAGGCTAGTCGTGTAAATTGGATAAAACTGCCTGGTCTGGCGTTGAGTGGAACTTGCTTCAAATGAAATTCTGATGATGCTCATTTAAAAGCTGTAGCAATAGGTTAAATTCTTTGTCCATCTGGAGAGTTCCACCTTAACTTGAGCTGACAATGATGTCTTTCCTTTCACTCTGTCTCAATCAGTAAGAACCGAGGATTTAATTTAGCTACTGCTTTGTTCTAAAAAATAAACATGATAAAAATGAACCTGAAAAAGAGAGCCTTGGGAAATCTGATCTCACCATATTCACACGGCGTGACAGGTATTTAAAGTAGGGGAGTGCATCACTAAAGCTATTAATAAACCTGAACTCTGCAAAATTTTCATAAAGTTTAACAATTTAAATATCCATACTGCATTTAGAGATTCAATAAATATAATTGCATATGTTGTGCTTTTCATAAATTAAAATCCTCAAGTACATTTCAAAACAAGATGGATTTCCACATCATGCCTATTTAAAAGCAAATATAATAGATCCTATTCCTGGTCATAAAGCCAGGCAAATCCCCCTACCTCTAGTCAAAAGGCAGCAAGCTAATCTAGCTTCCCTACATCCATTACATGAGTGCTTCTCTGTTAAAATCAGAATGTGGAAAAAAGTCACTTTTTTCCTTTATGCACCGCTGAGACAAGCATAATCCTCTAAATTTTTTTTTTTTATTCCCTTACAGTGTTATTTCTTCTAGACAACTGAGTGGGTGGAGAAAAAAAAAGTGATCAGGAAAACATTTTGCATCTGGGACTCCTTCCTCCAGCCCTGAAATTCTCATCGGACACTTTGTGACATGTGCAGGGGCGTCAGCATCTCTTCAAATATAGCCCCCTTCACGTTGGAACCTCTCAGGTTGGCTTCTTGAAGATCACAGCCAGACAGATCACAGTTCTGCAAGACAAAAACAATATTCACGAGATTCAGATGGAGGTTTAGGGCCTTCTCTGTTCCCTCTCAAAAGGATTCCTGGGGCACATGAAAATCAGTTATTTCTGGAAAACTTCTGTTTTAGGAAAGAAGTCAGATTTTTCTTCGACTGGATTTGTTTTCTCTAGGTGATGCTCAGGCTGACCATTACAAATAGAGATAAAGGTTAAAGAGGAAGCATGTTTCTTCCGTTCATGTATTTTAGAATCAGTCATTTAAAACCCAGAATGAGGGGCACCTGGGTGGCTCAGACGTTAAGCGTCTGCCTTCGGCTCGGGTCATGATCCCAGGGTCCTGGGATCAAGCCCCACATCGGGCTCCCTGCTCAGCGGGAAGCCTGCTTCTCCCTCTCCCACTCCCCCTGCTTGTGTTCCCTCTCTCGCTGTATCTATCTCTGTCAAATGAATGAATAAAATCTTAAAAAAAAAAAACAAACAAACCCAGAATGGACTGCAATGTAGTAAATATTATCTATGCAAATTTACTACAATCCAACAATGACAACAACAAAAGGCATGAGCAGGGCTGGGAAACACTATTAAAAAAAATTTGAGCAAAAGAGATTTTACTTACTAAATTAAATTATGTAAGAGATTTTTGCCATTCCTCAACTCAAACATTTTTATAGCAGGGAACTGCCTTTTTTTTAAACCCCCAAATTATATGCACAGTTCAATGATTTTTAGCAAATGTTATACAACAGTTAACTACCACCACAATTGGGAGCTGTTTTTAAATTTCTCTTGAGATCACAGAATGGCAGATGAGACAGATTTTGGATAAGTCCCCGGGGACGGTGGGCAATGGCACAGAACCTTTGAGGACAGAATGTCACCAGCTGCCCTTCAACAGTCAACCTGATTGTCTTTGCAATCAGTTGCAATCAGGAAGACTTTGACGACATGGTTAACTAAAACTAAGAGGGGACAAATCATCATCTTTGGTCTGACAGTACCAATAATAAAAAATTAAATAATTGTGCTTATAATAGGTTTATACTTTTGGCCTTAGACCGGTTCTTTTTCCTTTAAGTTTAATGGGGCCTGCCACTCTGTTGCTAAAATCTATCAAGAGAACAGGCAAAAACATTAAAAGAAACAAATCAGTAACAAGCCATATTTTGACCTCCTATTCTCTCCAATCCAACCCAGGCCAGGTTTTCTGGGACAGGGCTGTACTGTTCAATATGATGGCAACAGCCACACATGGCTATTTGTATTTAAATGAATTAAAATGAAATGAAATAAAATAAAAAATCCATTTCTCGGTAGCACTGGCCATATTTCAAGTGCTCAACAGCCCTAGTAGCTGGTTGCTACTGTACTAAACAGATTTAGAACGTGTCTAGCATTGCAAAAAGTGCTACTGGACGGCACTGAGAGACCCATCAACAGCGCTGAAGTCAGCTAGCTGCATTCACAAGTCAAGACAACATACAGGATTCTGATGAAAGAGATGCATGGACATGAGATTCAAAAAGAATATGATTCTGATTTAGAACAGGCTTTCTTTGAACCTGATTTCAAACCTGGATATCTTTTAAATTTCTCAAGTAGTTAAAAAAAATAATCTGACCCCATTTAATTCTGTTTGGAATTAAAACTTAAGAAAAACACAATAAGGGGCACCTGGGTGGCTCAGTCGGTTAAGCATCTGCCTTCAGCTCAGGTCACGATCCCAGAGTCCTGGGATTGAGCCCCGCATCGGGCTCCCTGCTCAGCGGGGAGCCTGCTTCTCCCTCTGCCTGCTGGTCCCCCTCCTTGGGTGCTCTCTCTATCTCTCTCTGTGTCAAATAAATAAAAATCTTAAAAAAAAAAAACCACAATAAGTCAGATTAATAAAAATACCCATCAAACTGATCTACTTGAAGGAGAGCCAAGGAAAAGAGGAGAAATGAAATCAACTTAGAGCAAACGTCAGATGAATCTTCAAATCGGAGACTGGTATCTATGACTTGTGTAACTGACTCCTGCTCTGGGGTTCCAATTGGTTGAAGCAAGCAATCGATAAAAAAACATCCCTCCAGCTGTGCTGGTATGCCACCTGGCAGTTTTTACCAGCCAACTACTTTGTTTATGATTTCAATAAATTTTGCATGAGATACTCCGTAACTGTAGATTAACAAAAACTCTTTAGAAATTGGTGACTCACCTCTAAATCAGTTCCTGCCAGAGTTGCTCCTCTGAGGTTACAGTTCTTCAACTTTGCATTTTTTAAGGTAGCAACTCTCAGGTTAATTCCTGTCATTTGACTTCCTTCCATATCCACACCTTTCAGATTAGCACCTAAAGTGAACATATTTGGGGGGCAGTTGAACTTAAAAATATTTATAGTCATCTACCTTTAAAAAAACCACAGGATGGCTTAATGGAAGTGAATGATGACAAGCTCCTTTAACTTTTGGAAAGAATTCTGTGAACCATAAATCTCAGTCTCTCAACCAACTTCCACATGGAAAGAGTTCATTGTTAAAAAACTGTTTGCTTATACTATGAATTAAGAATATTTTAGTCTGTATTTTTGAGGGAGGAATTCAATTCGGTCTTAAGATAAACACTTTTATAACAGCTTCCATAAGTTTATGATAAGGAAGGTAAATACCCTGTATTCTAAACATACAACTAAACAAAGTGACCAGTTCACTGACACAACAGAGCAATAGGAATTCATAAACAAAACATTAAATCTAACAATGACAAAAACTGCCTGGCTTTGTGCAAACTGAAATTCATTTTAGTCAGTGTAAGAGTATGCTATGTTTAGTTTCAAAGTTTGAGATGCTGATATTTAATTCTCCAACTAAAGCCTTATTCAATATTAAAGGCTGGATTTTTCCCTAACTTCTTGCGTGGCACATGACTGAGACCAAGATAGGACTTACTCTTGTTCATTCTCCAAGTATGAGGAGAGAAGAAATCTATATCCCCCTATAGTGGTCATGACTTTCCCGTAACAATTATTTTGTTGGGCTTTTTACTTCATGGTGTTTTCACCTTAGAAAACGTAATTATAGATAGAAGCTCACCTTCTAAGTTGGCTTTAAGACCAGAAGGATCTTCAAAATTACACAGTTTCAGGGATGCTCCTTCTGCATTAGAACAGAGCATCTTGACTCCCTGGAGATTTGCACACTGGCAAGGAAAGGAGAGAAGTCCATGTTTTAACCTTCAGAAGTTTGTTTGGATAAGAAAAAATTGGCTCAAACAATAAAAGAAAAAATAGACAAGGGGTGGAAGCTCAATTCCATACACTCACCATCAATTATTTTCTGTTTACAATGAAGACTTTTCCAACTAGACTCAGTAAGAACTGAGAACTATTTTAAGAAATAGTTCTTTCAAAAGAACCATTTTAAGAGAAAAAAACAGCCCAATTAACAATAGCATGTCCATTTTACACAAAACTTAAGAGTTTAGATAAAAGAGTTGGAGAGTCGGGACTATGACATCCTAGTTCTATTTTCAGGAACAGCCCTGGGTATGACGTAAGAGCTGAAATGTGTGGGCAAGGAAGGCATAGCCTTGTCAGGGGTAGGGATTTCTCTTCCTTATTTCTGTAGGAATCAACGAAATTCTTGATGTTCAATCCTGCTATTAACTACCTTCATTTCAAAGGTCAGAATACTAAGGCCAGCAGTTCTAGGCATCACCTGGCTACAAAACACTACAAGTTGTTTGCTGGGTCTTTCTGTACCAACCACTGCTACACAACATGCACAACCTTGACACCCAAATTACAGCGCAAAATACAAAGAGTCAAAAACCAGAAAATCTATGTTAGAATTTTAAATTATGTTAATTTATCTCTGAGGATTCAATGTCATCGGATCTGAACTCCAACGGCAACTGGATAAGACAGGAAGCTATACAGGTGACATTAACATTAGAACTTCACAGATTGTGACCATCAAAGTAGATGATGAATGGAAAGCTGTCTTAAAAATTGTAAGGCACTATATAAATGACAATTGTAGCTGTCATTAAAACTACAACAGTGAGGATTCTAAAATCCTAAGGCTGATCAAGTTATGTTTTTGCCATACCTAACAAAAAAATCCTGTTTTGTAAGTGCAATTTCATTCACCCTATAGTCAATTCTGTGGAAAGGGAGATACACTACAGATCATTTCAAATCACAGCAAACTGCGAAATGCACACATACTTTCCCATCTGTGCCTTTGCATTTACACAAGGTGGTACAGAAGCTCAGACTGAGAGGTAAGATAAGTGAGGACCTGGAAAGACCAAGATAACTAAAAGACCTTATTTTAAATACTTGAAAATATTAACAAGACAGGAAGCTGCGAATATGAAAATAAATGTCTCTGGTTCTCTGTGGTGTGCACCCAGGTAAAATAGACTGTAACTATTATCAAAAGCTCCCAAGGTGACAGCACAAGGAGAGCACCCTGCAGTTAGGTGTGACTGCAGCACCAGCCACCAGGTTGGGGGCTGGCATCTGGGCTGACCCAGCTATAAGCCCAAGGTGGCCCCAGACTGGCCCTTTGCAGCACAGGGACCAAACCCTGCCCACGACAGAAAGTGCACTGCAGCAGCCAACTGCACCGAAGGCAAAGGCAGCTGAGCCACAACAGGAGGGCACACGTAACACATACAGGAGACACCTCTGCCCCAAGTGCCCGGTTCTGGGGAACAAAGGCCACTAACTACAGAGCACTACAGGACCTCTTCTTCATCAGGCCATGACTTTTAAGATCAGGAGACACAGCTGACTCTCCTAATACATGGAAACACACAGAGAGGTGGACAAAATGAGGAAACAGAGGAATATGTCTCAAATGAAAGGACAGGACAAAATCACAGCAAAAGAGCTAAATGACATGGAGATAAGCTACATGCCTGATAGAGAATTCAAAATAATGATCATAAAGAGCTGCGAAGAGTGAAGGATCTCAGTGAGACCCTTAACAAAGAGAAAATATAAAAGAACCAATCATAGATGAAGAACTGAAATTAAAAATACACTAGAGGGAATAAACAGTAGACCAGAGGAAACAGAAGAATGGATCAGTGAGCTGGAGGACAGAGTAATGGAAAGCAACCAAGATGAACAGCAAAAAGAAAAAAGAATAGGTTAAGGGAACTCAGTGACATCAAGTGTACTAACATATGCACTGCACAGATCTCAGAGAAGAGACAGAAAGGGGGCAGAAAATTTATTTGCAGAAATAAAGGCTACAAACATCCCGAATCTAGGGAAGGAAAGAGAAATCCAGATCCAGGGGGCACAGAGACCTCAACAGAATCAACCCATGGAGGTTCACACCAAGAGACATAATAATTAAAATGGGAAAAAGTAGTGATAAAGAGAGAATTTAAAGGCACCACGAAAAAAAAAGTTATATACAAGGGAAACCCCATAAGGCAATCTGCTGATTTTGCAGCGGACACTAGAGGCCAGAAGGGAGTGGCATGACATATTCAAAGTGCTGAAAGGAAAAAACCTGAAACCAATTATACTCTCCCCAGCAAGGCCATCATTAGGAATAGAAGGAGAGAGTTTCCCAAACAAAAGTTAAAGCAGTTCATCACCACTAAACCAGCTTTACAAGAAATGTTAAAGGCAATTCTTTAATGGAAAAAAAAGGACATAATCAGGAGTAAGAAAATTAGGAAGTATTTCACAGGTAAATGCAAATATAATAAAAGTAGTAGATGAATCACTTATATATAAAACCAGTATGGAGGTTATAACACCAAAACATTAAGATCAGTTATACCCATAAAAATAAGTCAAGGGATTCACAAAATAAAAGGATGTAATATGACACCATCTACATAAAATGTGTGTGTGTTGGGGGCCGGGGAGGCGAGTGAGAAAAAATTTAGTGCATTTAAGATGGGTTCAAACTTAAGCAACCATCAACCTTATATAGATACCTATACACATAAGATGTAATATATGAACTCACAAATCAAAAACCTGTAACGGATATACAAAAAAATAAAAAGAAAGGAATCCAAGCAAATCACTAAAGAAAGCCATCAAACCACAAGAGAGCAAGAGAAAAAAGAAACAAAGAAGAATTCCAAAAACAACTGTAAAACAAGTAACAAAATGGCAGTAAGTACATACATATCATTAATTACTTTGAATGTAAATACACTAAATGCTCCAATCAAAAGATATAGGCTGGAGTGCCTAAGTGGCTCAGTCAGTTGAGCATTCAATTCTTGGTTTTGGCTCAGGTCATAATCTCAGGGTCCTGGGATTAAGCCCAGCTTCATGCTCCACGTTCAGCGCGATGTCTGCTTGAGGATTTTCTCTCCCACTTCCTCTGCCCCTCCCCCCTGCTCATTCTCTCTCTCTCTCATAAATAAGTAAATCTTAAAAAAAAAAAAAAAGATAGAGGCTGACTGAATGGATAAAAAAAGCAAGAACCATCTATATGCTGCTTATAAGAGACTCATTTCAGACCTAAAGATATATCAAGATTGAAAGATAGAGAGGTGTCTGGGTGAAACAGTCAGTTAAGCATGCAACTCTTAAAATTAGGTCATGATCTCAGGGTCTTGGGATTGAGCCCCACATCGGACTCTACCCTCAGCAGCGAGCACGGGGAAGGGCTCGCTCACTCTCTCAAATAAATAAATAAATCTTAAAAAAAAAAAGAAAGTGAAGGGTTGGAAAATCATTTACTATGCAAATGGAAGTGCAAAGAAAGCTGGGGTAGCAAAACTTGTATCTCAGACAAAACAGACTTTAAAACAAAGACTGTAACAAGCAACAAAGAAGGACACTACATAATGATAAAGGGAACAATGCAACAAGAGGATAGAACAATGGCAAATATTTATTTGGAGTGACTAAATACATATAGCAATTATTAACAGACATAGAGGAAAAAAAATTATTGTAATACAGTAACAAGTACAGGACTTTAACACCCCACTTACATCGATGGATAGATCATCCAGACAGAAAATCAATAAGGGAACAGTGGCTTTGAATGACACATTAGACCAGATGGATCTAAAAGTTATTTCAGAACATTCCACCCCAAAACAGTGTAATACACATTCTTTTCCAGGTGCAAAGGGAACATTCTCCAGTATAAATCATATGTTAGGCCACAAACAAGTCTCAACAAATTCAAAAAGACTGAAATCGTATCATGCAACATTTCTGACCATAATGGCATGAAACTAGAAAAAAGTGGAAAGAACAAATACATGGAGATTAAATAACACGCTACTAAACAGTCAGTGGGTCAACCAAGAAATCAAAGAGGAAATAAAACACATTCATGGAGAAAAATGAAAATGAAAACACAATGGTCCAAAATCTTTGGAATGCAGCAAAAGCTGTTCTCAGGGGAAGATTAGAGCAATATAGGCCTACCTTAAGAAGCAAGAAAAATCTCAAACAACCTAACTTTATACCTAAAGGAACTAGAAAAAGAATAAACAAAGCCCAAAGCCAGTAGAAGGAAGGAAGAGTAAAGATTAAAACAGAAATAAATGAAATAGAGACTAAAAGAACAAGAGAACAGATCAATGAAACCAGGAGCTGGTTTTTTGAAAGGTTCAATAAAACTGATAAACCTTTAGCCAGACTCATTAAAAAAAAAAAAGAAAGAAGACTTGAATAAAATAATGAAAGAGGAGAAATAATAACTGACACCACAGAAATACTAAGGATTAAAGAGAATATTATGAAAAATTATGTGCCAATGAATGGGGCAACCTAGAAGAAATGGATAAATTCCTAGAAACATAATTATTTCTCCCAAAACTGCACCAGGAAGAAATAAAAAACTTGAACAGACTGATTAGTAGCAATGAAATTGAATAAGTAACTGAAAAACTCCCATCAGAATTCTACCAAACGTTTAAGGAAGAGTTAATACACATTTTGTTCAAACTATTCCAAAAACTAAAAGAGGAAGGAAAGACTCCAAATTCCTTCTATGAGGAATTATTACCTTGATACTAAAACTAGATAAAGTGACTACAAAAAACAAAAAACAAAAACGAAAACCACAAGCCAGTATCTCTGATGAACACAGATGCAAAAATCTTCAACATAACAGGAGCAAACCGAATCCAACAATATTTCATTAAAAAAAACTGAATTCACCATGATCAAGTGGAATTTATTCCTGGCACACAAAAATACAAATAATATTTGCAAATCAATCAACATGTATCAACATCACATTAACAAGAGAAAAGGTAACAACCATGTGACCATTTCAACAGATGCAGAAAAAGCATTTAGCAAGTACAACAACCATTTATGATAAAAAACCTCAACAAAGTAGGCTTAGAGGAACAAACCTCAACATAATAAAGACCATGCATGAAAAACCCTCAGCTAACATCATATTTAATGGGGAAAAACTGAGAGCTTTTCCTCTAAGGTCAGGAACAAGACAAGGATATCCACTTGAACCACTTTCATTTAACATAGTACTGGAAGTCCTAGCCATAGCAATCAAACAAGAAAACAGAAATAAAAGGAATTCAAATGGGTAAGGAAGAAGTAAAACTTTCACTATTTGCAGATGACATGATACTCTATAGAGAAAACCCAAAGGAGTCCACCAAAAAATCCTAAAACTTTTAACTGAATTCAGTAAAGTCTCAGGATACAAAATCAATATACAGAAATCTGTTGTATTTCCATACACTAATAATGAAGTAGAAGGATGAGAAATTAAGAAAACAATCCTACTTACAATTGCACCAAAAAGAATAAAATACCTAGGAATAAGCTTAACCAAGGAGATGACAGACCTGTACTCTGAAAACTATAAAACACTGATGAAACAAACTGAAGGTGACACAAATAGAAAGATATTCTGTGCTCATGAACTGGGAGAACCAATACTGTTAAAATGTCCATACTACCCAAAGCAATCAAGAAGTTTAATGCAATCCCAATCAAAATACCAACAGCATTTTCCACAGAACTAGAACAAATAATCTTAAAATTTATATGGAAACACAAAAGACCCTGAATGGCAATCTTGAAAAAGAACAAAACTCAAGGTATCACAATCCCAGATTTCGAGGTATACTACAGAGCTGTAGTAATCAAAATAGTATGATACTGACACAAAAACAGACATACAGCTCAACAGAACAGAGTCTAGAAATAAGCCCACACTTTTATTGTCAATTAATCTATGACAAAAGAGGGGCGCTTGGGTGACTCAGTTAAGCGTCTGACTCCTGATTTCAGTTCAGGTCATGATCTCAGGGTCATGAGATTGAGCCCCACGTCAGACTCCACTGGGTGTAGAGCCTGCTCAAGATTCTCTCTCTTCCTCTCCCTCTGCCCTGCCCCCCTCAAAAAAAAATCTATGACGAAGGAGGCAAGAATACACAATGGGAAAAAGACAGTCTCTTCAACAAATGGTGCAGGGAAAACTGGACAGCTTCATGCAAAAGAATGAAACTGGACCACTTTCTTATATCACACACGAAAATAAACTCAAAATGGATTAAGGACCTAAATGTGAGACCTGAAACCGTAAAAATGCTAGAAGAGAACACAGGCAGTAAGTTCTTTGACATCAGCCATAGAAATATTTTTCTAGATAAGTCTCCTTTGGCAAGGGAAACAAAAACAAAATTAAGTTATTGGGACTACACCAAAATAAAATACTTCTGCACAGCAAACGAAATCATAAACAAAACAAAAAGACAACCTACTGAATGGGAGAAGATATTTGCAAATTACAGATCCAATAGGGGGTTAATATACAAAATATATGAAGAACCTATACAACTCAACACCAAAACAACAAATAATCCAGTTAAAAAATGGGCAGAAGGTATGAACAGACATTTCTCCAAAGACGACATCCAGATGGCCAACAGACACATGAAAAGATGCTCAACATCACTCATCATCAGGGAAATGCAATTCAAAACCACAATGAGATGTCACCTCATACCTGCCAGAATGGCTAAAATAAAAAACACAGTAAGTGTTGACGAGGATGTGGAGAAAAAGGAACCCTTGTGCACTGTTGGTGGGAAAGCAAACTGGTGCAGCCACTCTGGAAAACAGTATGGAGGTTCCTCAAAAAATTAAAAATAGAATTAAAAAATAGTGGGATCCAGTAATCCCACTAATGGGTATCTACCCAAAGAAAATAAAAATACTAATTCAAAAAGATATATACGTACCCCAGTGTTTATAATAGCATTATTTACAAGAGCAAAGATATGGAAGAAACCCAAGTGTCCATCGATAAACGAATAGATAAAGAAGATGTGGTAGACACACACACACACACACACACACACACACACACACACACACGAATATTACTCAGCCATAAAAAAGAATGAAATCTTGTCATTTGTAACAACATGGATGGAGGTAGAGGGCATAATGCTAACTGAAATAAGTCAGAGAAAGAAAAATACCATATGATTTCAACCTCATGTGGAATTTAAGAAATAAACAAACAAATGGGTGAAAGAGGTGAAGGGGAGTAAGAGTACACTTTTCATGAGGGGCACCTGGGTGGTTCAGTCCGTTAAGCGTCCAACTCCTGGTTTTGGCTCAGGTCATGATCTCACGGTCATGAGACTGAGCCCCGAGTAGGCTCCGTGCTCAGTGCAGAGTCTGCTTGAGATTCTTTCCCTCCCTTTTCCTCCCTCTTGGCTCCTCTCCCACTTGTGTTCTCTCTCTTAAATAAATAAATAAAATCTAAAAAAAAAAAGTACACTTATCATGAAACTAATCTAACACTGTATGTTAATTATGCTTTAAAAAAATAGGGCTCACCATAGCACATGAGAGACAATGGACTCTGAAAAACAAACTGAGAGTTCCAGAGGGGAGGGGGGTAGGAGGATGGGTTAGCCTGGTGTTGGGTATTAAAGAGGGCACATTCTGCATGGAGCACTGGGTGTTATGCACAAACAATGAATCATGGAACACTGCATCAAAAACTAATAATATAAGGTATGGTGATTAACATAACATAATAATAAAAAAAACAAGCAGAAGCAGAAATAGATGGAAGTATAGATTAGACCAGCTGGTCTAGATGAATGGGTGATTGGTACATGGGGGATTTTTTAAAAGTAGTATTTGTTGTTTTAAATATAATAACAACAACAATAATAATAAAGTCCCAAGGTAATTTTAAGTACAGCTCTATACTGAAAGCTATACACTATGGAATCTCACAAAGAAACAGATTTATAAGAAATCCAGTGAAGTTTTCGATCTTCAACCACAGAAACATTCCCCCGCACCCCCCTTAATCAGTGGTAAAGCAGGTCCCCAACACTGAGGGTACAGAACTCAGCTACCCAGTAAACCAGCACGGCAGCTGTAAGAGTTTTGCTATCTACTCTATCAAGGGGCAAAGGGCTTTGATGAAAGCAATTCAGTTTTTACCATTATTTCTTAAGTATGGTATGACGATTATGTTTTTAAAAATGGTCTTTATATATTTTTTTAAAGATTTTATTTATTTATTTATATGAGAGAGAGCAAGAGAAAAAGAGCACAAATGGGGGTGGGAGGGTGGGGGGGAAGGGCTGAGCGAGAGGGAGAAGCAGGCTCCCCCCTGAGCAGGGAGCCTGCCTTGGGACTCAATCCCAGGATCCTGAGATCACGACCTGAGCAGAAGGCAGACGCTTAATCGACTGAGCCACCCAGGCTCCCCAAATGGTCTTTATCTTTAAGAGAGAAACGAAATATTTACAGGTGAAATAATGAGTTGCTTCAAAATAACGGTGAAAAGAGG
Source organism: Halichoerus grypus (assembly GCF_964656455.1). NCBI lineage: Eukaryota > Metazoa > Chordata > Mammalia > Carnivora > Phocidae > Halichoerus > Halichoerus grypus. Next base: position 157,780,509 of record NC_135714.1, on the reverse strand, counting down.
TACAGACAAAATTGTTTATGTGCTGATGATGTATGTCGAAGCTGAGTAATGGAGGTAACAAGGGGGATTCATTATATTGTTCTATTTTTGTATGTTGGACATTTTCCACATGAAAAAGTCATTAAAAAAAGAAATAAAAAGAAAACACATGCTGTAGAGTCTAGCTCCAACTCTGCTAACAAACTAGCCTTTTTGGGCTTGGGCAAATCGCTCGGTTTGTGTCTCAGTCTACCAAACAAGAGGGTCATATTTGATGACCATCAAGGTCCCTGTTACCATTTATCAATCTTGGATGGGAATATGCAATGGATACGTACCAGCTGAATTTTTACACCAGCTTCTACGCAGCAGGCTGAGGTCACTGATGGCAGGCAGAGTATGCAGAACAAACACTCTAAAGCATGCTGACAGAAGAGATAATGTGGCACAGACTTCTGCTTAACAGGGAGAGCAACTGCGATCACCCTGGCTGACACCAGAATCGCATGGCTCCTATGGAAAGGCCTCACAGCCTGTGAGTGATACACTGGGTGAGAAGTTCAAAAAGAGTGGTGGACCCATTAGGTACATCTTGTGTGGCAGAGAGCTTAGCACACATCCTATTTTGTGGATATGACAGCTACTCATTAGCAATCATCCTCAAATGCCAAGGACAATTAGCAATTAGTTTTGACTTCACAACCTATACACCCTGGGCAATGACTCTTCAACATGTGCCACTTCCATCATTAGTAATTAAACTTACAATTCTACAGCACTTCAGTTTACCAATTATACAGTATGGGTAGAACAAGTATTTACAGATAAGAAAATTATGGTTCAGGTTTGGTGTATTACTACAATTCAACAGAACTCAAAACCAGCTATACTGAATGACCCAGTCTGTCTTTTTATCTTTTTTTGTTTTGTCCTTAACAAAATCCACACGAGTGGTCTCTCAACATTTCACTAAAGACTAGGTCCTTCAAACCTTTCCTCTGTGCTAATAGTCTTTTGCTTATTTTGCTACCAATGTTGTCCTTCCTCATAAGATGAGACAAGGAGAGTGAAAATACTGGAAATGTATATTGGCAGATTTTTTTATAGATCCGGTATCATAAACTTCATGGAAAAATAGGTTGCAAGTAAGGAATAAAACTAAAATTATAAAATTCAATGAACATTTATTCAATGACTACTAAAAGCAAGGTACTGGGACGCCTGGGTGGCTCAGTCAGTTAAGTGTCTGCCTTCGGCTCAGGTCATGATCCCAGGTCCTGGGAATGAGCCCCACATCGGGCTCCACACTCAGCGTGGAGTCTGCTTCTCTCCCTCCCTCTGCTCCTCCCCCTGCTCGTGCTTGCTCTCTCTCTCAAATAAATGAAATCTTAAAAAAAAAAAAAAAGGCAAGGTACCATGTTAGGTATTATTAATTCAAAAAACCTATAGGCATGGGCCTTGGTATTAAGGAAACTGAAGTTGTTTAGAAGTTAGATTTCACTGTTGTTTCTGCATCTATTCTCTAACCCCAAATTAGCACAGGTAACTGTTACATAAATACATGATGTGCATATGTACAGACACACACCTATATATATAATTGACCCTTGAACAACATGGGTTTGATTGCACAGGTCCACTTATATGTGGATTTTTTTTGACAGAGAGAGACACAGTGAGAGAAGGAACACAAGCAGGGGGAGTGGGAGAGGGAGAAGCAGACTTCCCGCTGAGCAGGGAGCCCGACGCAGGGCTCGATCCCAGGACCCTGGGATCACGACCTGAGCCGAAGGCAGACGCTTAACGACTGAGCCACCCAGGCGCCCCCTTTTTTTTTAAGATTTTATTTATTTGACAGAGAGAGTGACAGAACAACAGCAAGGGGAGTGGCAGGCAGAGGGAGAGGGAGAAGCAGGCTCCCCCTGAGCAAGGAGCGGGATGTGGGGCCCGATCCCAGGATTCCAGGATCATGACCTGAGCCGAAGGCAAACCCTTAACTGTCAGCCACCAAGGTGCCCCAATTCTTTTTTTAAGTAGGCACCACACCCAGCGTGGAGCCTAACATGGGGCTCGAATTCATGATTCTGAGATCAAGACCTGGATGCTTAACCAACTGAGCCACCCAGGTCCCCTATATGTGGATTTTTAAAAATCAGTATAATACATTACTGTAAATGTATTTTCTCTTCCTTATGATTTTCTTTTTTTTCTTTTTTAAAGATTTTTATTTATTTATTTGACAGAGAGAGACACAGTGAGAGAGGGAACACAAGCAGGGGGAGTGGGAAAGGGAGGAGCAGGCTTCCCGCTGAGCAGGGAGCCTGATGCAGGGCTCGATCCCAGGACCCTGGGATCATGACCTGAGCTGAAGGCAGACGCTTAACTGACTGAGCCACCCAGGAGCCCCCCTTATGATTTTCTTAATAACATTTTCTTTTCTCTATCTTATCTTATTGTAAGAGTACAGTATATAATACATATGACATACAAAATATATGCTAACTGACTGTTTATGTTATTGGTAAGGCTTCTGGTCAACAGCAGACTATTAGTAGTTACGTTTTGGGGGAGTCAAAAGTTATGTGCGGATTTTTGACTGCACAGAGGTCAGTGCCCCTAGCCCCAGTGTTGTGCAAGGGTCAAGTGTATATGTATACATATATATATATATATATATACACACACACACACATAAGTATATATACATAGAGAGGAGGAGAGCCACCAAGATGCTAACCTGCACAGACTGACACACATCATGTTTATTTCACAGTATCTCTGCCAAATACCTCTAGAGCAATAACATTTCCCCACTCCAGAAATGAGGCTGAATAGCAGATCTCAAAGGTCCTTTTCGGCTTTACCCTCCTAATTCACTGAAAATAGAAGTCCTTCTAAAGTACACTATATTGAAGAGATGAGGATCTAATTTCAAGATTTAATTTCTTATTAGTTGCTAAATCTTTCAGGTCTTCGTTTATTGAAGGATATCAAAGTTGCAAAACCAACACATTTCACTTTCAGAGCCTTGGGTTTTATCAACTTAATAAATTATCTGTTTTCAAGTAAAAGCTCTCATAAGAGAGAGAGATCATTTCTGCTTGTTGAGACTGTTCAATAGACTAAACATTTAATTATCTCTTATAACAAAGAAAGGATTCTTACATCAAGCACTGATCCAGAGAGATCAGCTCGTTCAAGATTTGCACAGCAGAGATTAGCATGTGCAAGATTGCAGCGGCTTAAATTGGCCATTTTGAAGTTAATGTATCGAAGGTCCAAACGAGAAAGATCAGCACCACTGAAGTTTAAACCCTAAAATTAAAAAAAGACAAATTGTCACAAAATTCAAACCATCTGTTATATTACAGTTAATGACTAGCTAACCCCCAAGCTTCCTGGAAGCAACTGGCAGGTCAGTCAGTTGGAGTTTATTAGAAGACAGGATCAGATAAAACTCAGATATAAAACCAGCATCCTTAATGGGTTCTTAGTAAAAGAACCTCTAAACATAATATTAGAATCCAGCCTGGCTATACTTCATTTATGTGCAGAAATTTCTAAAGAGTGATCTCTGTTGGCCATGTACCTACTGATAGGTATTATTTATATTTTTATATATTTTATAAGTATTCAATAATTCAAGGTAGTTTTATTGAAAAGTGAGTACTGAGGTTTTTAAAATCTTTAATGTCATAATACATAAAAGTATCTGCCAGTGACTGGCCATACATAACAAATGTACAAACAATTGACTTTTTATTTTAATTGCTGCAATTCTGATGAACTACTCAAAAACTGCTACATGAAGCATATTAGATAATAAAAAAGGCCATTACATCTCTTTTTTTTGCAATGCTATCACCCATAATTAAATTCTATCTTGCATGAAAAAGGAATGTAAGGCAAAAAAAAAATTGTAGAAGAATGTAAAGCTTTACTCACAGCTTTGCTGACACAAATAACTCATGTAAAAATCTGCTTTAATTACCTGGCAACGCAATTCTGATTTGGTTGGCGTGGCTAGCAGAAATCGGACAAATTCCTTTCGAGATATTGGCGAATGATCCTCTGGTGGTTGAGAATTCTTGAAAAAGATATTAAAAAATTAATGGAGCATTTTCGGAGACAGCTGCAATAACTGTAATACTGGCTAATGTAAAAAGAGCTTTACCTTTATTGCCACTTCCAGGTGTTCAATCAATGAGTCAATACCAAAAAATCTGGCTTCTTCTAACACACCTATCATAATAAAAATGATGTGACTTTTATAGAAAACTATTCATTTTAATATTTATAAAATTCTTTGTTAAATCCTCACAATACAAGTGAAATTCAACAAGCAGGCGATCAATATAGAAGAAAAATAACTCGTGTAGAACATGTATACAGAATATTTTTAAATATTTCTAACACAAAGTTTTTCTAAATAGTTTACATTCAGCAAAAGAAAAACATAGAGAACTAATGAATTAGAATGAAAGCCTTCTATATTTCAAAATTTTCTGACAATCACTTTAAATAGGCCACAAGCAAAAACTCCTAATTGCACAAGTTCCTAAAATAATTGAAATAAATTTGATTGTGAATCTAATATTAAATGACTAGTTCACCTCATCTTAACATTTCATTGACTTCAATGGAGCAGATCTGAATGGGTTTGTCACAATTATCTCTTACTTACTGCATCAGAAAATTATAGAAATGAATAAAAGTAAATTAGTTTCCAAATAAGTCAACAGAATGACTCAGAAACCTCTCTTAAGGAAATTCAATTAAAAAAAAAAAACGATTTCTAAATGATAAAAGGGATTTTATGTATGCTCAGCAGTTATCTGGGAAGATTATGACCTTCTCAGGGAAAGCCCAATTCACCTCTAATATTCCAGCTACAAAACAAAGGTCATCTGATGAACAGCACACTGCTCAGGCAGCTGCTCTGGCACAACACTTTCCAGCCCACGCCAGAGGGGCCTCATCTCTGGATTCCTCTTGAAGGGGCAGCCATATTTCCTATCTGTCCCTGGTAGACGCCCACCATACAAAGGGGTTTCTAGTGGGCTTCACTCTCAGTGTGCCAAGATCTTCTGAGTCAGTCAGAAACCCCCCAAGGAATAGAGTAACGACTTTTTTTTTTTTACTTCTAGGTTCAGAACCAAACCTTAAAAACTTCTGGAAAAGCCTTAGAAATACAAAAGGCACCTATGGGAGACAGTGGAGAAACTGAAGTAATATTTAGCATATTTTTCTGTCAGCACAGTAGAAATTAGATTTGAATCTCAGTTCTGCCACTCACTTCCTTTTTTGTCTTAGAGAAGCTACTTAGTCTTTCTCTTAATTAAAGTTCCTGTTTACATTTGTGAAATGGGAGTATTATCAGCTTCTTCACAAAGTTGACATAAGTATTAAAAGAGATATGCATATATATTATTTGGTATAATGCCTGGCACTTGGTAGGTCCTCAATAAATGATCACCTTGATCATTATTAAATTGCATGTTTTCTGACATTTAAGACCATTCTCTTTTTACTGTATCAAACTGGGGTTCAGAAAATTTATGTGAACTTCAAGGAAATAAATACTGAAATGCTAGAAAAGTTTTCAAGTTAGAGAATAATTGGATTGAAGTGAAATTTACCTACAAGGTACGGAAAGATGAGTTAAAGCAGAAAAAAGAAGGGTGCCTGGGTGGCTCAGTTGGTTAAGTGTCTGCCTTTGGCTCAGGTCATGATCTCAGGGTCCTGGGATCGAGCCCCACGTTGGGCTCCATGCTCAGCAGGGAGTCTGCTTCTCTCCCTCCCTCTGTCCCTCCCCCTGCTTGTGCGCTCTCTCTCTCAAATAAATAAAATCTTGAAAAAAAATCAGAAAAAGAAGGTTTTGAAGACAAATGAAAGCAGAAAAGGAAGACATGATTCATTGGAAAAAGTGAAGGTCATTAATGGCAGAAAAATAATGAAAGCAAGCAAAAAATATATTCACTGATGAAAGCACAAATAAGGAAGAGTAAGAAATAAGGTCATGTAAGTAAACAGAGGGGAGGTAAAAAACTCAGTGTAGATTATTGTAAAGCATATAATTACTTGGGGCAACCTACAGATATTAGTAAAGAGTTTGGATAGATTTTGTACTAATTAGAAGTAGTAATGCTTTATAAAATGAATCCAGTACAGAGCTCTGCTTGCTGAACAACTGAATAAATAAAGCAACGGCCGAGAAACCTGAAAAAGGAGCAAGCATTGCTTGGCAAAGAGCCTGTAGTGCTGAAGTCTGGGAGAGCATGGATATGTATTTCTGATGTTATTTCCTAGGCAGGGAGGATATGAAAGGCTATCCGTGATACAGAGAAAAATTAAACTAGGAAGCATCAAAGAGCCCATAGGACGCCTACGGTGAAGTTTAAATGTCCTCAGAAGAAAAGAGGGGCCGCCAGAGTGTAAGCAAAAGTGATCTAGCTGCTGAAAAGCAAAGGATTGTACAAGAGAGGACCACTGCTTATTTTTCTAATGATAATTTCTGAAGAATGAGTAAAATAAAAATAGGTTATACAGGGTTTTAAGCAACAGTTGGTAGGTAAAAAATAAGAAAGCAACAAGAATTTGTAATGAATATGTATGAAGTTAGATGAAAGGTCAAATAAGGTCATTTTTTGCAATGGGTAAGCTTTAAAGGCAATACAGACTTTAATACAGCAACAATAAAAGTTACTGAGTGCTGTCTATTATACTCCAGGGATTGTAAGTTAGCCCCTTTGCCCGACCACCAGCCCAGGCTGACTATAATGTATTTGGCATGTAGTATTTTCAAAATCAGAAGATTTCACATAAAATTTTAGATTTCCAGCTTTTCTTTAAAAATCAAGGCTCTGATACCCTATGCCCACACACCCACATGGCAACAATCTGTGGAAGCTGAGTAGGAATGTGCACTCAAGATCGCCACACACCCCCCACCACTCATCAAGTCAGACCAAATTTAGTCACCCAGAGGCCCATGAGCATTGAATATGCATCTACTGCTTTATAAGGGCTCTGGCTGACATCATCTCCATGATGTGAAAATCCTGTGATGTAGTCAGGGACGAGTATATTTTTAATACTCAGTTTTCAAAGGAGACTCAGAGAGACTTTCCCCAAGTTAATTTTCTAGTAAGTTGTACAATTGAGATTCTAATCCAGTCTTATGATTCTGAAGTATAATTTCCCCTTTTCATGACTCTACATCTCAACATGATGGGAAGGTCCATAACTTGAAGTTAAGTCACAGTCACAATTCAATTAAAAAAACAACAAAATCCCTTAAAGTCCCTCGTGAAAAAATCTATATTTAGAATCTAAAATCAGAATTTATGGGTTAGACATACACCCATATACACAAAGGCTATCTATCTGTGCCTACAACTATTTCTATATCTATATATATTCATATATATATAAAAATTTAGTTTTAAAAGTGGAAAAGATAGGGGCGCCTGGGTGGCTCAGTCATTAAGCGTCTGCCTTCGGCTCAGGTCGTGATCCCAGAGTCCTGGGATCGAGCCCTGCGTTGGGCTCCCTGCTCAGTGGGAAGCCTGCTTCTCCATCTCCCACTCCCCCTGCTTGTGTTCCCTTTCTCGCTGTCTCTCTCTCTCTGTCAAATAAATAAATAAAATCTTTTTAAAAAAAAAAGTGGAAAAGATATATTTTCCCTTTATGAAAATATACTATGTTACTAAGCAAGTGAAAACAAAATAAAAAAATCCTAACATTACAAAAATATGAGGAATCATATTAAAAACTCACCCAATAAATTAATGCCATCATTTACAATGAGCTGTCCATGACGCAAGTAGTTCAAAATGGGTTCAAAGTACTCAGGACTTCGGTCAATTAAGAAAGCTCCTCTATGATCTTGCTTATTTCCCCAGACACCTGTGTCACCATTACAGCGAAGAGAACCCCCCCCAAAAACAAAACCCAAAGTTAGAAATTTAAAAATTGTGTAACATACTAAGTTTTTACTCATGTAAAAATTATTGATATCATTAAAAAGTACAGAAGGACAAGAGATAAGTCAATACAGCTACAAACAGATCACACAAAATGCGAAAACAATGTGTTGCACTCACCTTTGTCCTTAAACATGTGGGCCAGCATACTGTCGGGTTCTTTATTCACTAAAGTGCTCCTAAGAATTCAGGGAAAAAAATTGATTTCTCCATTTGTCTTTATAAACAAACATATTTAAGTCAAGAGTATACTCGATCCCAGCTGCTCTCTCAAAAAGATGCATGCTATAACCTGGTAGGAGTGACGCTGGGAAACAAAAACGTGCAATAAGTTGCCATTTGTCAAAATCCCTTCTATTCTGGCATTTCCTTTGATTCAAATATTGTTTTAGGTTCCTTTAACTTAAACACTAATCCATCCTTCTGGCAAGCTATTATATCACAATATTCTTGACCTAAACTTACATTGTTCTTATCCCTTTAACATAAGCAGTTGTAGTTGCTACAAATTTCAGTATTGTTAATTTTTACTTGTGTTGCATGTTTATTATCTGACATCTAAAAAACCTGTTCTAAAACCCTAAAATACTTGATACCTAAAAAACATGTTCATACCTTTCGTGCTTTCTTTGGAAGAACTTGTGAATCATTTTTCTACTCTTTAAAAAAACTTTCTAAAAAATGGTTTAAGATCACATAGTACTGGAGTCTCTTCTAAGGAAATGAGCAAAACTGAAGGAAAGAACAAATACTGCATAGTGTCCTCTAACACACACCTGTGCACACATTCACATGCACCTACCGTGTAGTTGTAAAGTACCGCCCTCCAACATTTAAGGTTAGCCAGTCTGTGTGAGATCCTGACAATCCTTCAGGTAGTTTAGAATCTGTCTGAGGATCTAGAAATGACATGTAGAAAATAATAAAAAAAAGTTAAGATTTGATTAATGGGGAAGATGGCAATAAGCTTCATTTTTGACACTAAAAACACACATAAAAGCATACCAGCGCTACCAGAGACCCATTGATAGCATTTAAGACAAATCTGGTAAGGTATTCCCACAGATACAAGAGGACCATGGTATCAGCATCTTTGAAGAAAGAAGCTGACAGAAACAACAGGGTATGTGATGAACCTAAGAATTCCAAAGTAATCCATACTCATTTCAAAGCTCAGCAAGTCTATTTGAGAATAGCAGACTGAAAGTGGAAGGGCTATGTCCAATCCATGGGTGGATGATGCAAGTAGTTTGCAGTAAGATCTGAGGAGGCTGGAAATGAACCTCAAAACCCACCAGCCAAAACTCCCTTCTAGGACAAAGCCCAATATACTAAGGACAAGATGTTGGAAAAAGAATCCAAGTTGAACAGAACAAAGACAACAGAGACAAAAGAGAAAGGAGTCCAGATAAAAGTTAAAAAGGTCTAACACAACCAGAATATATGAGAAGGTGACTTCCATATTTTTTAATACTTCACACAAACAACAGAAAAGGGAAATTCAGAGCCATGAAATTAGAAAACCTTTCCTAAGTCAGCTCTCCCTTCTCAAGTTAAAGAAACTAATTTTCCACGTTAAATGGGCAACAGAAGATCCCATACAAAAATTTAAAAAAAGAATTACATCCCTACAGACAATGAAAATATGCCAGAAAGAAATGCCCACAAAATAGATAAAAACTATAATCAAATATTCCAAACATGCTAAAAGAAGTAAATACAAAATATGAAAAGAACAACATAACCCAGAATTACAAAATTCACAAATGAGGTGAGAGAACTCAGGAGAGAATTAGAACTACAATGAAAACCCAATTCAGAAATGAAGATTAAACTAGAAGAACCAGGAGAGAATAAACAGGTAACACCTTAAGGGAAAGAAAAGATGAAAAAGAGGAAACCTTTAAAAATCAATAAGAAATGAAGGAAGAGATGAAAAGGATTTCAAGGAAGATTTCCAATATAAAAGACAGGTGTAGAAGATCCAACATACAAACAATAGGAGTACTGAAAGGAGAAAATTAAAGCAAGGGGACAAAATAAATGCATAATTTAAAGTTCAAGAAAACTTTTCCGAAATTAAAAGAAGATTTGAAAGTATGTATCAACAGGGTTCACCACATATCAGACAGAGAGAATCAGCTCAGAACACTCAGAAAGAGCCTACTAAAATTACCATTTTTTAAAGAAAGAGAATAATCCTTTGAGTGATCTAGGAAAAATAATCATTATGAATGATCAGATTTTTTGGACACGAACATTTTATGCCAGAATTAAGATTGAGTACAACATATTTAAGATACTTAAAGAAAGAAAATGTGAACTAAGGATTTTTTTTAACAGCTTAATTGAGGAATAATTGATACACAATAAACCATACATTAAAGTTTTCAATTTGTTCAGTTTTGACATATGATTTTATATCCAGTCAAATTGATTTTCAAGTACAGAAGCCACAAACTGTTATTAACATGTGAGATATCAGAGAACATTGTTCTTAGAAGTTCTTTGTAAAGAATCTACTATAGAACAAGTTTCAGACAACCACTGGAAGCATCAACGTAAGGATTGGGGGTGAGCATTAAATACATTTGAAAGAGTAAAGCTAAGTGACAGTTTTAAGAGATAGTATAGTATATAATGGCTATGTAAGCTGATAATGTAGAAACGATACAATTATTTTTTAAGTAAGGATAGAAAGGAATGAGCATATGCAAAAAATGTTTAACTGCCTTTAGCAGTCATATTGGTACTGAAAGTATTGGAATTGTTACTGACACTCTTATGTGTGTTTTGTGTGGGATGAAATGAGTACTTAGGACATAATTCTATCATTCCCTATGTCCCTGAAAACCAGAATTATTGATATGGAAGAAAGGAGACATAGGTGTAAGACAGAAAAAGTTAAATAAAAATCTTACAATCCTGATATAAACCAAAGTAGGAGTATGAACCCAGGAGATATTTTACCTCTGTATAATGTCATATATCATATAAACCTTCATATCATATAATATATATTACACATAAATTTCATCTCTATAGCTAGTTACGTATTTCCAACTCTGTCCACCAAAAAGCCTAGTAAAAATAATGAACCCAGTAGCAATGAGCCTATCTGGCACCCAGACTGTGTTCTGAAATGACATTTCCTACTAAAAGAAATTAAGGCTTCTTGGAAAATGTATTGATCTGGGTCTGCGACAGAAGTATAAGATGAATACCTTGTTACTCCAGATAGTAAGGAAGCTATAAAAGACCAATGGGGTTGTAATAAAAGGAGTTGAAGAGGTTTCCACCAGCCAAACATAAAATAATGTGGGCATCAATAAACGCAGAGCATGAAAACATACCAAATATTTTTAAATCCAAGAGTTCGAAACGATAAGACAAAAACACTACTTGATTACTTTTTGTTTGTATGTGTGCAAAGAACCAATTAAGTGACAGCTGCTTGCTAACTACTTTGTTAAGCTAATGGATAAAAGCTGTGGAAAAATTTGTGCTCATCATTTTAAGGTAGAGACAGAGAAGAGAATGTACTTACTTCTAAGTTGGCAACTGCTTGTGTGATGATCCTGAGAACTCCCTCTACTCACCAAATACAATTACTGTGATGGCTTACAAAAATTACTAAATATTCAGGGTCAGATTGTATGGAGCTAAATATATCAAATACTCATTAAAGAACAGTGATGTTATCTAAGCCTTAGGCTCTTTCTCTTGAGATGCACAACTGTATAAGCTTTCTTCCAAATCAAAAGGTAGCGTATGTGTCCTTGTGTGTAGTTGATACCAAGTCATTTTGACTGATTTGATCTGACCACTGTGAATGATTGTCAAATGCTAACTTGTGCAAGCAGTACACTCTAAAATCTGTAACCTAACACACAGGAATTGCGACAATTACTATCAAGGAGAACATATCAGAACAAAAGTTGTAGTTTCCACAATCGAAATGACCTTAACATGTCATCTTTGATGAATCTGTGTACTTCCAGAGCATTTTAAAGGCATGTAAAAAGATGAGGTATCCATACTAAAATATGATAATATAATTCAAATTAAAACTTTACTTCGACACACACACATCCGATTTAGAATCAAAGGTATGAAGATCAGAATGCTGCCATGAGATCCTTTTCAATATTAAGCTTAGTAAGTGCATGTAAAATATTTGCCATCTTTTTCATTTTGGCAGACAAAATTGGCTTGTAAGGAAGTCACTTACCAATAAATGGTTCTCCTTCACACACAAACAAAACATCATCATCCCTGGGGAAATCAAAATTTAAAAGCCACCATCAAAATCCAGAAATCACATTAATTATCAGTTGACTAGAGGACCTATACCTTAGAATTATGTAGAAGGCAGGTTTTGCTATCAATCTATATTGCAAGGAAGTTGACTAAGTTTCCAGTGCTTTGCTTAACTTCTTGACTTGGCGGTCTTTGGATTTAAATTCAAATAAGGTCCTGCACATGAAAGAACTTTTAAAATGGCAAAAACAAAACAAAACCCACTATGCTAATTATGTGAATTCAGCTTTCTCATCAACTGAAGAACACACTCTCAGGCTCAAGGGATATGATTAAAGCCATGGCAATTCTTTTTTTACTTTAATTCTGTAACCCTCAATAAATTATTGGGGTTTTCTTCTAAATCATCAGCTGCTCTGTGCTTTGGAAATGAAAATACATTTTTATGTTACATCTAGGAAGAATATAATTTTCAAGTAGAACTCTGCTATACAAACTTACTAACACCCACCACACCCCCCAAAGGTAAAATGATTGCACATAATCCAAAATTCTAGATTATCAGTGTATATTCTCCTCCCCTGCCTCAACATATCTCACCATTAGTGCAAATAAGTGGTCAGAGTTTACACTGTGAGCCACAAATTCTTAATCAGGTAGATATTTTCTAGTTCAGAAGGCTTCATTTCTGACCTTCTATGTTGTAGAAATTTTTATTTCCTGTAAGGCATCACAGGAATGCATTGAATATTTCTTAGAGGCAGCATCTGGGTTAAGGAGAAATTTAGCTTGATGCAAATCATCCAACAATGAGACTCAATTATCTATCGAAACGGAAAGAAGCTGGGAGACAGATGCTGAAAAACTAAGAAATTCTAATTGATTTGGATTTTAAAGCTACATCTTTTAAGTCTACAATCTTTTCTACTTGCTCACTATGCCAATTAATTTTTAAGACAGTATGAACATTTGTTTTCTTCTCATTAACAAAAATCAACTACTAAACTGTGTGACTCAGGTAAGATATTGAACTTCTCAAATGTTTAGTTTCCTCATTTATAAAATGAAGAGATTAGAAGCGATTACCTTCAAAAGCAGTGTATTACATTGAAAGGTCATTCTGACCTGAGTTTAAACAAAAACTAAACTTTGTATTAGTTTTGTAGTTTTGTATTAGCTACTGTAGTTCTGTATTAGCTATTGTAATTTAGCGCATCATTATCTTCATACCATCAGTTTAAAAGACCTCATGCCTCGCCAATTAAATGAAGTGACTTGGGCAGAGCCAATACAAGGCAACGGGCAAAGTCAGTTCTTAGCGTTCCCCTCCCATCTTCTTTCTTAAGCCTCTTGCTCCTAAATTCTATGAGCCTATGAGAATGGAATGAGGTGAACTAACACTTGTTTTAAAGAGATAAATCTGCCTGGGATATTTAAAAAACAAAATCAAAACCCAACAAACAGAAAGTCACTATTGTGGAGGATCACTGGTGAGTTAACCCTACTTAAAGCTCTACCTTATTCAGCAAGTTTTTACCAAAATAGGTCTTTGTAAGGTTCATAAAATTCAAAACATTCTTAGGAAATGAATTGAACAATAAGCAGTAGCATTTAAATTAAAAGAGATCAATCAAATTTCTAACATTAAAAAAATGCATGTCCTCAGAGTCAGACGTTCTAGGCATCTGAATTTTGAAACATGCCATGATATTAGCCAAACCCAAATTATAAGCGGTGGGAAAAGAGGTAGAAAAGATGTGGTGAAGGGCACCTGGGTGGCTCAGATGGTTAGGCATCTGTCTTTGGCTCAGGTCATGATCTCCAGGTCCTGGGATCAAGCCCCACATTAGGCTCCCAGCTGACTCAGCGGGGAGCCTGCTTCTCCCTCTCTCTCTGCCTCTCCCCCAGCTTGTGTGCTCTGTCTCTCTCTCAAATGAATAAATAAAAAATCTTAAAAAAAAAAATAAAAAGATGTGGTGAAATTAACACCTGGAAAACACTCGGCAAATTGGTCATTCGACAAACTGATTTTTGGTGAACTGGCTTTGTGTAAATTAGTCATTTAGTGAATTGGCCTGCTTCTCTGTGAGGGCTGTTTTTATAACAAGTAGAGAAGAATCAACATTTTAAATTTATCTTACAAAAACACATGTTCAGAGGCAATCAAGTCATGAGTTAATGTATATACATCAATTTTGTTAATACGAAAATAAATTCTGACACCCCTCCCAAATTGCATGTCTTATTAGATCCATCTCTAATAACAAAAAAATTCCTTATAGCCATGTATGAAATATGCAGAAAGACTATCAGAATATTGGAATGTACTGAGGATTTTCTACCTTATAGTAGAAGTCCAAATTACTTAAATTCTAAAGAGCAAATTTTAGGCAATCATTTGCCAAAATTCTGTATTCTTACCAGTAATTAAACTACTGCTTAAGGGAAACAGCACAGCACCAAGATGCTGAGGGAACACTGTAGACAGCTTATAAGAAGGTGAAGGTTACCTGATCAAAGCAATATCATCGATCAGTCCACCTTTCCCATTATACACACTGGTGGCTTTTATGCCGAGTTTACTGCTGGCCACAGAAAGCAAATCAGATAAAGTTCCATATACAGCGACCACCTGTGAACACACCAGATTAATTTGGATAACTTATATAATGAATTTCATTACTTACAAATTATAAACCACCATACTATAAACAGGACTAAAAATCAGACTATCAAATAAAAGGAGATTCTGAGAGGTTCTTACATCTAATATTGCTGAAATCCAAAAACTAGAGTGTAAGAAATCATCTCTGCGTGAAAATAATTTACAATCTTATGTATGTTAAATAACGCTCTAGTTCTGAAGACAGACCCACACCTGAATGTAGATTATGACATTTTCTAGCTGTCGACATGAGCCAAATTAACCTCTTTGTGCTTCTGTTGTTTTAACAAGAAATGCATAAAAGTCACACCTATATCAGGTCATGAGGATGAAATGAGTTAATGCATGGCATGAGCTTAGCAAAGTGCCTGAGACCTATTAAGTCTTTATAATGTTGCTTTTACGTTATTCCTTTGTTATAGGAATGGTTTATTTTAAAAATAGGAATGATTTACTGTTTATGATAACATTTATTACATCAACCACCACGTGAAAGGTAACAACTTCCCACTTCATTTATTTAATTCTTCAGCAACCACTTATAATTATAAAAGCCAGATTTTAGCTAACATTCTAAATACAGCCAACAGCTGGGATACAGTGAATTGCTCTCTCCTGCTTTACATCAGGCACAGTCTGATATATGCATAAGCAATGCAAATGCTCAGGTAGGGGGCTGAGAATCTCTACATGTAGTTAAGTTTTTTTTTTTTTGCTCCAGTATAATTTTAACTATGGGTTCCCAGTGGCTGAGTTGTATAGTTGTACTGTTATCGGTTAGGATTTCTGAAAATTACGAATAAAACATAGATGAGGGGCTGAACATGAAGAACAAACAGCCAATCAACTTCCCACGGGATACTGGATCAAAGTGCCATATGAAATAAGAAACAAGGCTGATCCTTTGGTTACCAGTGACTGGAGTTTAGTAGACCCTGAGTTTTTAGTTAAATAAATGTAACGAATAGCAGGGTATGGAGGGAATTGCTTGTTAATATGGGAATGTGCAATCTTCATGGCAGAGTACTCAGATCCCCAACTGTTTTCTCTTGGATCATAAGGATGAAAGGACAGATAAGTATTGCAAGCTGGGAAATCCTAGGGAAGGGTTGTAGGCAAGCACAATTTAAAGGGAAGTAGGTGGATTAAAAGTCATACACAGTCCAAGTGTCCTTAAACGGATGAATGGATAAACAAAATGTGGTATATACACACAATGGAATATTATTCAGCTATTAAAAGGAATGAAATTCTGATACATGCTACAACATAGATAAATCTTGAAGCCATATGCTAAGTAAAATAAGCCAGACACATAAAAGGGCAAATATTATGTGATCCCACTTATATGACATACTTAGGCAGAAAGTAGAATAAAGATTACCGGGGTGGAGGGTGAATAGGAAAGTCATTGCTTATGGGTAGTTTCTATTTGGTATGATAAATTTTGGAAGTAGTGGTAATGTTACACTGTGAATGTACCTAATGCCAATAAATTGTATGCTTAAAAATGGCTAAAATGCTAACTTTTGTGTTATGTATATCTTGCCATGGTGAAAAAAAAAAAAATAATGGAAAGCACTTGGCACAGTGTCTTGACAGAGCAGACATGCCATAAATAACTGAAACTTGAATAAAATGTGTCTCCTTTATTTCCTATCATTTTTTCACCTCCGTAATAGAGCCTGGAATTCTGTTACTGCAGATACATGTTCCTGGGAGAAAAGGAAGAGAAAAAATATAAGGCATTAGGTGCAGCAAACCCACTTGTGCTAAGAGAGAGGGTGTGGAGAGAAAACAAAAGAATCAAAAGCATAGAAACACAAGACACTGACCAAAGCAAATGCAAATCGACTTTTACAGCCCGGAAACTGTCCGGGGAGAGTAAGAAAATCCTTTCCAACATCAGCATTCTTGTCATAGTTGCTATTATGTAAGAATTTTCTAATTGACCTTTGCTTCTTATATATTTTTACATGGCTTTGGTTAGCCTGACATTATCCCCTCCTTGCCAGAACACCAACTTTCTCCCCCAGCATTTCTTTTCACTTCTCTCCCTCAACCAGCCATATCATAAAACGGATGGAAATTTAATGTATCTATGTTATGCAATGGACACTTTCCTTTAAATAAGATAATCAAAAGGCCATCAATTAGAGAAAATAGTAGTGAAATTACTGCAAGAAATCTTACAGTTCTGTAGATTTGAAAAATTGCCCTTAAGTTGGGCTACCACACTTGTTTTTCATTTGGAGGGCATTTTTGGCATTTGTTTTTTAACTAGATCACTTTAGCTTTACTCTCTTGAGCATACTAACAAATAAGAATTATATTGCAAACATAATATTCAAAATCTGTCTTTCATATAAACCAATCAGAATATCTGATTTAAAAATAGATATATACCAACATAAAAATGTGATAGGCTTGGAAAACATTTTAAGTTGGTAAGAAAGTCTCTAATAGACTGGCTCATGTACCTTTCTTTATGTAACAACTTTGTTGGGGAGAAAGCAGCAATGGAAATCTTGTAATATCATAGATTTGAGCTGTAATTGTTATATAATAAGCTTATTTTAGTCCTCAGAGAGGCCAAGCATTTGTAAAATGATCATGCTAAGAATGGCTATATGCTTCCCAGGGTGGACCTGGAGTTCCCATGTTACTGGGATTATCTGCTTTAATAAACAAGGCACTATACTTAGAATGGAAGCATTCTATGGCGTAAATTGAGAAGTGCATCTAGTTAAGTTAATGAGAACCATATTACGTTACTATTTAACTTAACCCTTTCTAAATTTCAGACCCTAAGACAAGTGAAAGCCATCTACCAACTGGGAAAGTAAATGTTATACTGTGCCTACGAGGGCGTATCAGTTTAGTGAGTTTTAATTTGCCTTTAAACACCATTTTCAAATTGTAACCTGTGTTACTCAAATTTAAAAATTAAAACCCGCACATGTACTTAAAGTGTTTTTCCTTACATGCCCATATTATCTATTAACTAAGACACTATCAATAAATACTTACTCAATTTATGCAGGCTGATTTACCCAACCAAACTATCAATCACAATTACTAAATTTACTCTACCTACACTTTTAGTTTAATACATTTAAAATTAGGGTTTTTTTAAATTTAAATTTCAGTTAACAGTTTAATATTAGCTTCAGGTGTACAATATGGTGATTCAACACTTGCATACAACACCTGGTGTTCATCCCAAGTGCACTCCTTAATCCTGATCACCCATCCCCCCCACCTCCCCTCTGGTAACCATCAGTTTGTTCTCTATAGTTGAGGTTTTTTTCTTGGTTTGTGCCTCTCCTTTTTTTCCCCCTATACTCTTTTGTCTTGTTTCTTAAATTCCACATATTTTTAAATTATTTTGTTCCTAAAAAAGATAACATAACTCTAGGTCAAGAAGGCAAATATTAAAATATTAAATATTAAAAAGTCTGACAAAATCAAGTGTTGAAGAGGATTTGGATCAGTGGGAAGGTTTATGCACTGCTGGTGGGATATAAATTACTGCAATAACTCTGAAAAACAATTTGGCATTTGAAAAAATTAAACATTCATATACCTCACATCCAATACAGTTGACTCTTGAACAATGCAGGGTTTTGGGGCACCAACTCCCCCTCCCCTGTGTATTTAAAAATCCACATATAACTTTTGACTCTCCAAACACTTCACTAATAGCCTACTATTGACCAGAAGCCTTACCAATAATATAAACAATACATATTTTGTAAGTTATGTTACTCTATTTTTACAATAAAGTGCGCTAGAGAAAATATATAATACTCCAGGTATTTACCGAAAAAAAATCTACACATAAGTGGGCCCATGCAGTTCAAATCCATGTTGTTCAAGGGTCAACCGTTAGGATAACTTATATTCACCAGAGCATTGGTTCTCAAAAGTGTGGGCCCTAGGGGTGCCTGGGTGGCTCAGTGGGCTAAGCAGCTGCCATCGGCTTGGGTCACGGTCCTTGAGTCTTGGGTCTGGGAAGGAGCCCCGCATCTCACTGGAGCAGGGGCATAGGAAAGTGGAGCCAGCTTCTTCCTCTGCCCCTCCCCCTGCTCATGTTCTCTCTCTCTCTCAAATAAATAAATAAAATCTTAAAAAAAAAAGTGTGGTCCCTAGATTGGCAGCATTAGGATCACCTTGGAAATATGTTAGAAATTCAAATTCCTAACCCCATCCCAGATCTACTGAATCTGAGCTCTGAGGGTGGGGCCCAGCAATGTGTTTTCTCGATTCCTCCAACTGATCCCAATGCATGCTAAAGTTTGCAATCCACTGCCCTAGAAAAATGCTTGCATGTGTGTACCAGGATACATACACAGGAATATTCATGGCAACACTTTCAATTTAATAGCAAAATATAAAGAAATAAACAACCCAAATGTCCACTGACAGGAGGACAGATAAAATGGGCTAGTACTTATATAAAATGGACTATTATAAAGCAGCAAAAATAACTAAATTATGTGGGACATTATGAATGTAATCTTAGAAATATTATATTGAATGAAAAATGTAAGTCCAAAAAGATTACATATGACATCCATTTAGGTTATGTCCCGAAGATGACAAAACAATATATAATTTAGTTATACATATATATATGTGGCTCAACTATTAAAGAGACATGGCAAAGAGAAATACAGCATTCATGAAATTGGCTGACTTTATGGATAAGCAAGGGAATAGGAAAGTGAACAAGCACATTAAGTTTTGGTAATACACTTTTTCTTGCCTTCTGTGGCAGGTTTACTGATATTTGGTATATTATTTTTGTCTTAATTTTTATGCATATTAATACTCTTTATATGTATCAAATATATTTCTTAAATGTTTAAAGTTGAAGAGCAAAGTTCTTATTAATGTTTAGATTTCAATAAGCAAAGGTCACATAGATTTCACCTTCCTTCAACTTAATATAACGGATTCAAATCTGGATACTTAACACCAACAACATATTTCTGACCTAATATCAAAGCCAGAAGAAAACAATTAAGTCCTGGACTAAGAGTGTAAACATCAGGACGGAAGATCTATTTCACGTCCCATTATATCTGCAGTGAGCTGGCATGGTTCCTTGTACAAAGAAGGTAATCAGTTAGTTTTGGCTGAATAAATAATGTATACAAAAGGTCTATGACTTGCACAGCCTATTCCTGAATATTCTTTAGTTAAAGCAACTTCTGTTTAAGAGGTACAGAAATTTTGAACTGACATCAGGTTACTCAGAAATCACTCACTACATTCAGATGTCTGAGTCCTCATTTCAAATTCCTTAATGCTATTTACAGAGAATATCAAAAAGAGAAAAATGGGAATTCCGAGGCATATGGAGAAAGGATGAGAGGATACAACTGATTCTTTTGGAGCAACTAAAAAAGATAAAATTTGAAGATCCCAATTTTTTAGAATTATGGCCTTCAAATGTTTTGACTATGTACCCCATCAGTAAAACATTTTTGGGCATGTGCTCAAACATTTGTATATTTATTTACTTATTTATAAAGTTTATGCCACAGTCAGAAAAGAATATGATTTCCCAAAAACCTTTATCGACTTAGAATATGGAGCTGGCCAGTAAAAATCCCCTAAATATTTACCATTAAAATTAGGGAAATCCTGCCAAATATAAAATTGATTTTAAACACTGAAAAGGAACAAGAAAGGAAAAGAAAAACATCTCAAATTGTCTTCATATGTTGGAAAATATTTTTAAACATCTTGCTAATTAGGATGACCTCATCTCATCATTGGCTAATGTTTCAAAGAACAATATACTCTTAGGGAGTGGCTTATTGTTAATAGCAGTTATTAAATAGGACTTCAAATAATCTTCTTTAAAATTCGGCACTTTTTGGGGTGCCTGGGTGGCTTAGTCAGTTGAGCGTCCAACTCTCGGTTTTGTATCAGGTCATGATCTCAGGATCATGGGACTGAGCCCCAATTCAGGCTCTGCGCTCAGTGGGAAGTCTGCTTGAAAGATTCTCTCCCTCTGCCCCTCCCCCCCCACTTGCGCACATGTGCGTGCTCTCTCTCTCATAAATAGGTAAATCTTTAAAAAAATAAAATAAAATTCGGCACTTTTTGACTTCTCAGGTCCAGAAATCCTTTCCCTGCCCCCTCTTCCCCCAAGTCTCATAGTTTATATTTGGAGAGGTGGTAGCTCTGCCATTTTCTCATCGCTTACTTGTGTTCACGTAACTAATATTCTTCGATCTGCAGCTTCTTTGAAGGAATCTTTTAAAGCCACTTGGCATTTTGGTGAAGGTTAATTTAGTTAAAACTGGATAATGCAAATCTTAACCCGTACTTGTGTGCCTCAGTACATCACAATATACCAAAGTGAACCAACCAGTGAAGAAGTTTTCACATGTGAACGCACTCCCTTCTCTCAGTAGACTTGAGACCACCTGACACATTCAGTAATTGAAAGCACTTCTGTCTTTATGGATTAAAAAATCAAGTTTTGGGGCGCCTGGGTGGCTCAGTTGGTTAAGCAACTGCCTTCGGCTCGGGTCATGATCCTGGAGTCACAGGATCGAGTCCCGCATCGGGCTCCCTGCTCGGCAGGGAGTCTGCTTCTCCCTCTGACCCTCCCCCCTCTCATGCTCTCTCTCATTCTCTCTCTCAAATAAATAAATAAAATCTTAAAAAAATAAAAAAAAATAAAAAAAAAATCAAGTTTTAATATGATTTTATATTTCTAAGTAAAAATATAAAGTATAATATTTCTTCTTAAACTCCCCTGCGTCCTCTTGCATACCCTCTGTGGTGTACTGTCTCACTCTGGAAAGCACTGTTTTAGAGCATGCCCAGCCCTCTCTACAACTACAACATCAAAGCATGCACTAGTGACACTTTTGTTTATTCAGTATACAGAAAAGTCATGGTAAGCATATGTAGTTCCCTGCAGTAACTCTGTGCCTCTCCAAGCCCAGGCTTTATGGCCCGGTCTGGAAACCACTGAAGAAGCTTTATAGGAGGGAAACTTATTTGAAAAAACAGACACTTATCTTATGACCAGGAAGCAAAAACAGAACCTAGGTTAATAAGGAGAGATTGAAAGTGACAGATATCCTAACTGCTGGATGGAAAATTAAACTCTAATAGTAGTGCTCTGTTTCAGCATGTTTTTCATGAACATCATGTCACGATCATGCCAATCCTGGCTAGCTCTAGTCACATTCTTTATATAAACATGCAAGCTGTTATGTATTATTCTGTGATCTTTTGTCAAATAAGAGTAATTGTAGTTTTTTTTTTTTAAATCAGCTGGAGAGGACAGGAAACAGAACTTTGGCATAGAATATGTTTTCCAATTGAGTAGTAAGGATTAGAGTATGATTTTTTAATATTGAATCATACTAGTATTCTCCAGTTTGGATCTTTATGATCTTCACAACATAAATATATTTATCTTCATTTACTTGAGATGGGTTTTTTCCAATCTTTTGAGACTCCAGAGAAAATATTTTTGAAACAAAAATTTTAAACCCAAAAACCTAATCTAGTCAAAACTAGACAGCTTAAAAAATACATATGGTAAGACTAACATAGCCGATCTTTGAAAGAACAAAATTCAGTGGTTTCAGAGGAGATTTAGAGCACAGTTAAATATTTATGACTGAGTCTAAACATCTTGTCTTTCAGAGAGGAACAATGAGATGCTGGATAAAAAGGTCAATCAAAGGTCTGCTTTTGAGAAAATATTACAATTGTTTGGATATACTATTTTTTTCTTCCAGTAACAATAAGTTTTAGATTCTTAGTAGCTAACAGACAACACAGGTTTAGAAAAAGTTAATGGTCAGAAATAATATAAACCTTGTTAAGTATATTTTGAAGTAACATTTATGAAAACTCAAGAACTTGAATATATGCCAGTTGTTTTTATGTATTGAATCTCTAAAATCAGAATAACACAAAATTATAGTCAACAAACTAGACCGTGGTTCAAATTTTTAGAGCAGATTTATTTAAAATTTCAGAGTAGTTGGAAAGCCATTTTTTATACCGGGGCACAATTACACTATTTAAAAACATACTGTTTCCAAAATATGCAGGAAACGAAGTACTGTATTCTGGCAAATAATACAGTGAGGTCAATTTACCTTTACCTTAAACTCTAAGGCATCGTTACTTCTAGATGTCATTTAGCCACATCATAAATGTCTGCCTTGAGCAGTCAAATTTTCCAAAGAAGCCGAACAACTTTCATGGGTGGGGCAAGCGGCTTGAGAAGGAATAGGATTCATTTTGGCTTGCTCCAGCCTTGGAAAAAATATTTGGTACCACACCCTCAACAAAGGCCGAACACAGCAACTAGTAATGTCAAATCAATCCATTTTAGTCTATTGTGACAGTCTTTCTAAGGAACTAAAACAGGGCGAAATAAAGTGAGTACGTAAGTTTGGCGGCAGCGGGGCTTGGGGCGCCTAAAAGACAGAGGTAGGAACCATCAAGAAAATGTCCCTAATTTTCAATTTTCTATTCACCCTACGATAGAAGAATATTTTATTTATCCACCGATAAACAGTTTCATTCTTTCTACCTGATCAACCTTCCGTGTCTGCCTTAGTTGTTAACCACCACTTTCTGGAGCAGACCATTACTCAGCACGAAGGTGGCAACAAGCGCCCTTCTACAGCTAGGGCTGGGGGGCAGCGGGGTCTTCGGGGTGGAGGTGGGAAGAGGGACATCAGCACCAAAGGCTCAGGTGACAGCGGCCCTCCCGTCGCCCTCCGAGTCCTCCGCTTTCCAGGACCCACACCTGGACGTGGGAACGATAAAGCACAAGCTGACCTGTGCTGGCCCCCAGGGCGGCTGGGGAGTCGAAGGGCGGGCTCGGGTCAGGAATCCCGCGGGTTGGGAGGAGGCCGCGGGGACCCGACGTTCACCTCCTGGACGCCCCCCACCCCGGCGCACGCCCACCTCCCTGCCCCTCTCCCCAACTTTAGCCCTCCGCCCTGCCAGCCCGTTCCGCGCTCCGCTGCCCTCTCCCCCAGCAGGCGGCCCGCCTCCTCCCGACCCCCTTACCTTTCCATTCTTGGGGCTGCCGTTAAGGAACAGGGTCACCCGCCTCATCGCGCTGCCCCCACTGGGTCCTGAGTGAGTCGCCACCCTCCCGCCTGGCTCTCCTCCCACCTTCTTCTTCTCCCGCCCTTCCCCTCCCTCCACCCACTCGGACTCTCCTCCCTTCGCCACCTTCCTTCTCTTACGGAGACACACACGCACGCACTCTCGGTCCCACACCCCAGGGTTGGCGGGTCCTCCTTCCCACCCCGCCCCTGGGCTCCTCAGTCAGCCTGGGACCCTTCCCCCACCTCTCCCAGACTGACTCTAAGCTCCACCAATCAACTGGCAGCGCCGGACAGAACTCAGCCAATCCTCGCCCTGCATTGGGTGGGCTCATACTAACCCAGCCCGGGTGGAGGGAGGGAAGAGAGGTTGCAGTCTTGCAGACGGGAAGGGTTATCAGCCAATCAGCACAACCTGGAGCCGAACGGCGGCTCTAGGCGTTACTGAGCAGGCGCAAACCCAACACCAGGTAGAGCTCATCTACATAAGGAGGAGGGGTTGGAAGGAAAGAGGTGGAGCTCTAGCAGGGACCTATACAAGTCAGCTCCCCCTCCCACTCGCTCAAACCACGGACGAAACGGCTGCTGTCTGGACTGGATGATTGGGCAAGAGCCCTCCCGTCGTTCTTGCCAGGATTGGTCCAAGGATTCTTTTCGAAGTTTGCAGCATCCAATTGAAAGACGGGGGCGGAGCTAAGTGATAACCGAAGGGTTCCTCCGCGAGACTCTCACGGAAAGTAGTCCCCCCGGATACAGGTTAGCCTCAGCAGGTCTCTCTGGTCGGCGCGTCACCCGCAGCTAGTGGTGGCTTCTCTCGAGCTCACCAAGCCACTCCTGGTCCTGGGACGACGAGGTAGAGGCCCGGGAGAATTCGGGGTGCGCGTGGACACGTGTGGACAGCGGCGGCGTAGAGATTCGTGGAGTAACGCCGGTACCGAGGAGGCGGGGCCGGCGATTTGAATCTGGCGGCGGGCGGCAGGCAGCGGCCGGGCGGAGGAGAAGGTAGGGATCGCGGGCGGCGGGGTTGGAGTTCCTCGGGCCGAACGAGGCAGCTCCGGGCGGGCGACTTAGCGGCCGACAGTTGCCTTCTCGAGCGAACCGTCCGCACCTGCACGACACTCACCCGCGGTGGAGCGTTCCAAATAAACCCAGTGGGAGGAGAGCCAAGCCGCGGGAGTGAGAGGTAGGGCAAGGACCCTGGTCCAGCAGAGCTGCTTCTGGGGCGTGCTTCTCAAAAGCGTGTTCTTACTTATCCTGCTCCACGGAGATAGTGGTCCTCCTGCTACCTGCGCCGGGCCGCCCGCGTGCTTTCTAAAATGCAGATTTCTTGGAGCCCAGCCGGACCTACTTAATTAGAATTTTTGGGAATCCGCAAAGCTGTGTCTATAACAGGGTACCCAGATGATTCAGATGTTCGCCCAGGTTGAAAAGCCATGGCTTCTAGTGTGAGGTCTGCTTTGTTTCATCCTCGACAGCAGTTTCCTCCATTTCTCTCTTTTTTAAAAAGCTCTCAAATACTCTCGACATCTATTTTCATGCCTGTATAGGTTGTATTAGAATTCAGTCTTGAATGAGAATCTTGATCTAATCGTTAACTTGGAAATGAGGGTTTTTTTTTCTTCTTTCCTTTTTTTTTTTTTTTTTTAGATGGATACCAACTCAAAAGACAGCGAGCCTCTTGAAACCAAGGAGCCTGGTATTCGTGATACTGGTATGTAGTGATCTGTTGCCTCCTTGTGAAATGTAAGGTTTAGGTATTTGTTTTCATAATGATGTTTAGCCCTCACAATATGTTGTCTATTTCAGAAAATACCTCTTTCATTTCGGGAAACGGGAGGCTTGTAACTCCTCGGAAGCATGCACCTGAAGGGACTCCTAATGGTTGCACACCAGATACTTTCAAGTCACCTTTGGATTTTAACACAGTAACAGTAGAGCAATTGGGAATTACACCTGAAAGCTTTGTAAAGAACTCTTCAGGTAAAAGAAGTTGTCCTTCTATTGCAGTGCTTTTAAAGTTTAAAAATAACTTTAACTCAGTTTTGTTCATCTGCTTGATCTCATTACTTTGACTCTGCAAACGTTCGATTAGGGACATTTCTGTGAATATGTACCATGCATCTAGCATAGCAGAATATCAGGTTCCTAGGGCACCCAGCATGATAACATTCAACAGTGTGCTCTGTGCCCAAACTGGAAAAGAAGACGTATGTGAATCACTTTTTGACCTGACTCATGAGATATAGGATATGTTTACTCTAAGTAGTAATAAATTTTATGCTCACATATGGTAAAAATAAGAGAAAGTTGAAGAGCAATTAAGAAAGATTGGGGTATGCCTCTTTCAAAATCACAAACAAAATTGACTGGGGTTAATCTTCAAGGAGTAGAAATGAAATTCACCTGTGAAGTCAGATTTAGCTAAGATAGGAAATAAACATGGAACTGGGATTAGATTGGAGAACAGCATTTAGAAATGGAGAGTGAGGGAAGGCTGGAAAGTCAGAGGGCACTAGACTGGATAATGCATGATGTAGACAAGACCACAGTGGTGTGCCATTCTGTGTTCCCTTCTCAAGAACATTATTCATAAACCTTTAAAGAAAAAACTAGATTTATTTTGTGCTCTTCAGCATATGCAACATAGTGTGCAGAAGGTGGATTGGTATCTCAGAGAAAAAAATGATCTTGAACAATTGAGAACCTGGGAGTACATGTGCCTAAGTGGAGAGCTTTCCTTTCAGTTCTTGGGGATAAGAGGACTAATTCAGAAAGAAGAGAAGTTCTTAGTCCAAAGCAAGCTATTACCCATCCCTGTGTGCAAGAAATATGAAACAAAAATGGGAACTATTAAAATGTGTTCACGTGTTCATTCCATAACTCACTCTGATCAATGCTTTCTATATGCCAGACACTTTCAGAATCATGGAATAAATCAATAGACAAAGATCCCTATCCGACTGACCATGTGTGAATAATTTCGTCTATAATACTCTATTTAGATTTCTGTAATAGGTGTTTATGTGTTCTCTCTTAGGCTGGTATATTACAGGGAATTCAGTACATGATTACCAATGATTGCCTTGCTTTGTTCCAATTTAAAAGAGTTTTCGTTACAGGAAAGGCCTCATCCTACCTTAAAAAATCCAGACGACGCTCTACAATCGGCGCTCGGGGCTCCCCTGAAACAAACCATCTTATTCGTTTCATTGCTCAGCAGCGGAGTTTAAAGACGGCAGAGAAATCTTCTTTGACACAGAATTCCCCTTTTCTGGTATGATATTCTTCTAACTTATGTCATGAATTCTCTGGGGAGAATGTTTTGTTCTGTTACAAAGCTTTTGTACCGTGTTTCTACCTTCTTGTGCATCTCATCTGTTTTGGATCTGGGGAGATAAGGTTTTCTCTGTCTTACAGAGAGTGTTCAGTTTGCATTGATGGTGATATTGAGCATGGCTAGGTTAAGAATTGGGAAATCCTGGATAGAAGTGGTTTTCTAGAGGAGCTATTTTATTTTGCAGGGGGTTTTGCCGGTTAATGTTTTTCTCTACAATGAAGTGAGGCAGTGTTTTTCAACCTTTTTTCTTTTAATATTTTTTCTTTAAGTGTCTAATTTTTTTTGACTCCTACATGTTGGCATGTAGGAGTAAGAGTTCCCCAGGACAAAATGTATTTGGGATAACCTGGCAAAAAGGAAAAAATTACTTGTCTGCTGATGAGGAAGGATGTAGCTATTTTTGCAGATTTTTATCAGAATAATCCATGTTCCTAAAAAGTCAAATAGTGTACAAGGGTTACAATGAAAGACAGTTAATGCTCCCTCTTCTTGAAGGACAGCTATTTATATTGTCTCTTTTGGTCCTGGCCTTCCTATTTTATTTTATTTTTTTAAGATTTTATTTATTTATTTGACAGAGACAGCGAGAGAGAGAACACAAGCATGGGGGAGTGGAAGAGGGAGAAGCAGGCTTCCCTCTGAGCAGGGATCCCGATGCGGGACTCGATTCCAGAACCCTGGGATCATGACCTGAGCCCAAGGCAGACGCTTAACAACTGAGCCACCCAGGCGCCCCCTGGCCTTCTTATTTTAAAACGTACTTATATAACCACTTTATTTTTCGGTTTTAGACACTATGCCCAGGCTATGTAGTGTGGTGGTTCTCAGAGATTATCTGCCCATCCCTGGGGATCCCTGAGTCCCATTCAAGAGGCCAATGAGGTTAAAACGGGTTTTTGTAATAGCACTGAGGTGTTTGCCTTTTTCTACTATGTTGATGTTTGCACTCACAGTGCGCAAGCAATGGTGGGTAAAACTGAGCGCACCAAGCTGTCATTTTCCACATTGCTAAGCCTTCACGGGAAATGATAATGCCAGGTTCATTTAATATCCTTGATGCAGTGAAAATTGTAAATTTTATTAATTCTCCCCCCTTGTGTATTATGTGTGATTGAAATGGGAAGTATGCATCAGGCACTTCCAAAGTACATACAGAAGTATGATGGATGTTTTGAAAAAAAATCGTGTGCATGATTGTTTTGAGCTGTGATCTGAACTCTGGCCACTTTTTTTCATGGAGCATCATTTTTACTTGAAAGAATGACGGACATCATGGTTAGTCAGACTTGGGAATGTGAACAGTATTTTCTCAAAAGGAACCGTGAACCTGCCACTTCGAAGAGAAACTGAAATATTTCTTACTGATTAAAAAACTTGAGTTTTCAGGAGAAAATCAGAATTTTGGAAAACTTCTAGGCAGCACCGTGAGCTTGAGAACTTCCCACTGGCTAGACTTTTCTGATGAGATCAGTGGAGATATTAATGAATTTGATTTTTTGATATTATATAATAAAAGGGTATCAATATTTAGAAGATCTGCAGAAGTAAGTGAACCAATATTTTCTTAATGACCAGTGCATGCAAAATATACCCTCAAATGCAAGAGACTCACAGATTTTAACATAACAGAATATGAGAAGTTCATTGATAGGATTTCATATTTGACATTGCAACTAACTTTTAGGAAATCTTTGTTGAGTTTTATGTTCCATGAAAGGAAGAATAGCCACAGTTCTGAAAAGCCTGTTAAAACATTCTTGATAGCTATAATGCACACGAACTAGGAGCCTTTGGTGTTTTCAATAATTTTAAGAGTGTAAAGACTTCCTGAGAACTGCTGTTAGGATAGGTACGAACATGGACTGTGGAGCTATTTGCTGAGGTTTGATTCTTGGCTTTATTATTAATTAATTGTGCCTTTGGCAAGTTACTTTTCTTTCTTTCTGTCTGTCTTTCTGTCTCTTAAGATTTTATCTTTATGTAATCTTTACACCCATTATGGGGCTCGAACTTAAACCCGGAGATCAAGAGTTGGGTGCTCTGTAGACTGAGCCAGCCAAGCACTTCAAGTTTGTCTCAGTTTTCTCACATATAAAATGGGGGTGATAATAATAGCAAGGTTTTTAATGAGGATGATTAAATTAGTAGAGATGCAGTACTTAGAACCGTGCCTGGAACATGGTATGCATTGGATTTACTATTGTTGTAGTTATTTCTGTGAAAAATGCGGATTTTGCTCTTACACCTCCTAGCCATAGCTGTCCTAACACTGTCCCCTGTCCCCATCCTTCCAATACAATTATAATGTTTGTTTAAATTAGGACTTCGTGTGTGTTATTTAACCATGTAGATATTTTTCACAAACTGCCAGGTAGTATGCTATGGTCCCATTTCTTCTCTTACACAACTTTTGTTTTTCCTCTAGTTAATAAGTACTTTTTATTATTTTTTGGTTTAGTCTTTTATCACATAATTTCATCCCCAAACTTTGACAGATCTGTAAACCCTAAGCGTCTGTGGGTTCTTTTCTTTTTCCTTGGTGTTCTCTGTCTTCTGTGGCTTGCTTGCCATCTGGGTCTCCTGGACAGCTGTCACTGTGATTTCCTTTTCTTCTGTTTGGATTTTTCTGTTTCCTTGACCTAATATCTCTCTCTCTTCTTGTTTTACTATCTCATTTTTCTGGAGCCTCTGCATATCTGATGAAGTTTACTCCACTAGCACATTTAGATTTTGGTTTGTCTTAGTATAGAAATCTAGGTTGCACATATTTTCCATAAAAATTTTGAAGGCATTGCTCCATTGTTATTTTAGCTTATGGAGTTGAAGAATCCTATTCATTCATTCATTCATTCAACACATATTTTGATTCCCTATCTTTTGCATGGCCTGCTTTTTCATTTGAAGCTCTGTTCTTGATATTAAAGAACACTGTGGGCAGTTGGGGACATTATATTTTTATGGATGTTTTCTTCCTCCCCTTGCAGGATCTCTTTGCCTTCAGGTTCCATGTTGCTACCTAATTAGTTCAGGCTTTGTCTCATGCTCAAATATTTCTTCAGATGTCTGGTGATCCGTGACACTGTTCATTTTTAAAAGTGAGTCACTTTAAAAACTTGACTGAGAGCTCAATGTGCATGGTCTGGTTTCATCAACTGGTGGATTTCTGTGTAGACAAGGCCACTTTTTCATTCCCAAGTATCAGAATTCTGTGGCTCTTTTTTTTGGCAGATCTGTTTTTTCTGAAAGGAATTCCTGGGGATATAAACCTGAGCCCTGGGACTCAGGAAGTCAAGTGTCAAAATGAGGGTCAAACTGTTCACTGAGAAGACTTGGACAGGCTCTGTTTTCAGTGCAGGCTCCTCTCCTCAGCTGTTTGTGGAGTCTTAAATCTCATGGAATCCTGAATCTCTGTGTTCCCTCCAGAATGTAAAGGTCCTTTCTTCTTTATGAAGAGACCTGTGGGTTCAAGTGCTACTGATACCCTGTTCTGAGTCCTGTCCTTGACCCTGGTTTTCAGAAATACCTGATGCTTTAAATACCTGAGCCTTTCTGGGGTCTGCTGCTCTGCTTGTTTCCTTTTGTCAGAATGCCCTAAAGAATCCCTGTCGGTTTCAGCTTTCTCTGACCTAAGTCCCTTTTTGTTTGTTGACATTCCATGTCTGCTGTTGGTATTTCTGTTTTTTTTTTTTTTCCTTAAGGGTATGCCTACGAATATGTGTGTGTGTGTGTGTATGTGTATGTATATAGAAATGTACATATGAAAACACCCCACACCCATATCATGTGATTATATGTAGTAAAAGAATTCCTTGAATGTATAGCTCTAGTATCTAGCACTGTTAAAAGTAAGGGCTTTCCACTTGAGCAGTTTTTATGGACAATCAGTGCTGTCCTTTGATCTTTCGAGATTTGCCTCTATAGTAAATACCCTTAGTGGCTCTACTCTTTCAGTTCTCACCCTATCTCTTCTTCCCTTACTCAACAAATTTATTGACTGCATAAATAATACTAGTTTACATGTTCTAATTTACTGAAATGTTCCGCAAATATACTAGTAGTACTTGTTTTTTTCTTTTTGTAAAGTGTAAGGGCCTCTATGCTTACATAATTCATCTCTTATTTTCTCCACCTTCTCTTGCTTTGTTTTTTAACTATTTTTTTTTAAGATTTTATTTATTTATTTGAGAGGGAGAGAGAATGAGCAAGAGCGCAAGAGCAGGGGGAGGGAGAAGCAGACTCCCCGCTGAGCAGGGAGCCCAACGTGGGGTTCGATCCCATGATGCTGGGATCATGACCTGAGTTGAAGGCAGATGCTTAACCAACTGAGCCACCCAGGTGCTCCGACCTTCTCCTGTTTTAGAGGAAAAGTTGAAGGGCAGCCGTTCTCCATCTTTTCTCCACTACTCTTGCTTTCATTCTTGACTATTTCAACAAGCACATGGATGATCATCCACCATCCCGGCAAGTCAAGCTTCTTGACTTCTGTAGCTCCTATGATCTTTTCTACCTCAGGCATCCGCTTATGTGGTTCCTTGCTACGGTATCACCTTTGAGATCTTCTTGCAGCCCACCTCACTCTGACCCACATTTCATCTTTCCAGTTTACTTCACAATTCTCTCATCTTATCGAAGCCTCCAGACTATTGATCTTACTGCACCTGTACTGTCTACTGCTCACTTTGTCTCTCTCACCCTTACCCAGTCTAGATCTATGTTCTAACACTTTGAAGTTTTCTTACAAACACGTTTTTTAAAGTTTTAAAAATTTATATAAATAAAAATATTACATATGCACATTGTTTAAGGAATCAGTTAGTACTTGAGGATTTATTTATAAGAACAATGGTGTGCAGCTACCTTTTTCCCATGTTTCCATTTCTGAGGCTCTCATTTTCAACTTTTGTAGCTGTTGCTTTGATAGATGTTTTCATATCTCTTAATAAAATGCTTGTTCTGTTTTTTTTTCCTTGCAATTCCTTTTTTTTAATTGAAGTCTAATTGAAATACAACATTGTATTAGTTTCAGGTGGACAATGTACTGATTCAAAATTTTATACACAGTTGAGCCTTGAACGATGAATGTGGGGGTTAGGGGCACCAACCCCCACGCTGTCGAAAAATCTTAACTACTTGTAGCCTACTGTTGACCAGAAGCCTTACTGATAACACAGTCGATTAACACATATTTTGAATGCTACATGCACCGTGTACCATAAAGTATACAATAAGCTAGAGAAAGGAAAATGTTATTAAAAAAAATAATAATAAGAGGGCGCCTGGGTGGCTCAGTTGGTTAAGCGACTGCCTTTGGCTCAGGTCATGATCCTGGAGTCCCCGGATCAAGTCCCACATCGGACTCCCTGCTCAGCGGGGAGTCTGCTTCTCCCTCTGACGCTCCCCCCTCTCGTGCTCTATCTCATTCTCTCTCTCAAATAAATAAATAAAATCTTAAAAAAAAAACCAAAAAACGAGAAAATACAGTAACAGAATTGTATTTATTGAAAAACAATCCACATATAAAGTGGGTACTTTCAGTTCAAACCCATGTTGTTCAAGGGTCAGCTGTGTTCCAAATTGATCACCACCATAAGTCTGGTTAATATCCACCGTATAGTTACAAATTTTTAGGTGTGTGTGATAAGAACTTCTAAGATCTATTCTTAGCAACTTTCAAATATAGAATATAGTATTATTAATTCTAGTCACCATGTTCTACATTACATCCTTATGACTTATTTTATAATTGGAAGTTTGTACCTTTGACTCCCTTTACCCATTTTGCCTACTCCTGCTTCTGACAACACCAGTCTCTCCTCTGTATCTATGAGCATCTTCTTTCTTTCTTTCTTTTTAAACTTTGAGATTCTGCATGTAAGTGCGACATTACAGTATTTGTCTTCCCCTGACTTATTTCTCTTCGCTTAATGCCCTCAGGGTCGGTCTATCCATGTTGTCACAAATGGCAAGATTTCCTTCTTTTTTTCTGGCCGAAAAATATTCTATTGTGTATATATACCATATCTTCTTTACCCATCCATTCATTGATGGGCATTTAGGTTGTTTTCATATCTTGGCTATTGCAAATAATGATGCAGTGAACATGGGGGTACATATATCCTTTCAAGTTAGTGTTTTCATTTTCAATGGATAAATACTCAGAAGTAGAATTACTGGATCTTATCGTCATTTTACTTTTAATTTTTTGAGGGACCTCCATCCTATTTTCCATAATGGCTGCATCAATTCACATTCCCACCAACAGTGCATGAGGGTTCCCTTCATATCCTTGCCAATACTTATGGCTTTTTTTTTTTTTTTCTGTAATAGCCATTCTGATAGGTGTGAGGTGATATCTCATTGGGTTTTGATTTGCATTTCCCTGATGATGAGTGATATTGAGCATCTTTTCACATGTCTCTTAACCATCTGTGTCTTCTTTGGAAAAGTACCTATTCACATCTGCCCATTTTTAAATTGGATTGCTTGCTTTTTTGCAATTGAGTTACATGAGTTTTTTTTTTTTTTAAAGATTTTATTTATTCACTTGACAGAGAGCACAAGCAGGGGGGAGCGGCAGGCAGAGGGAGAAGCAGGCTCCCCGCTGAGCAAGGAGCCCGATGTAGGGCACGATCCCGGGATCCTGGAGTCATGACCTGAGCCAAAGGCAGATGCCCAACTGACTGAGCCACCTAGACGCCCCAAGTTACTGGAGTTCTTTATGTATTATATCAACCCTTTATCAGATATGTGATTTGCAAATATTTTCTCTCATCCAATAGGTTGCCTTTCTGTTTTGTTGATGGTTTCCTTTCCTGTGCAGAAGCTTTTTAGTTTGATACAGTAAATAACATTTGTTTTCACTTTTGTTGCCTTTGCTTTTGGTGTCAAATCCAAAAACTCCTTGCCAAGACTGATGTCAAGGAGCTCACCACCTATTTTCTTTTAAGATTTTTATGGTTTCAGGTCTTTCAAGTCTTTCATCCATTTGAGTTAATTATTGTGTCTGGTGTAAGATTGTGGTTCAGTTTCATGGTTTTGAATGTGGCTGTCCAGTTTTCCCCATTTATTGAAGAGACTGTCCTTTCCCCATTGAATGTTCTTGGCTCTTTTGTCTTCTGTTAATTGACCATACACATGTGGATTTATTTCTGGACTCTTTGTTCTGTTCCATTTCTCTGTGTGCCTGTTTTAATGCCAATACCATGCTGTTTTGATTACTATTGCTTTGTAATATAGCTTGAAATCAGGGAACATGAAGCTTCCAGCTCTGTTCTTTTCAAGATTGCTCTGGCTATTTCACAGTCTTTTGTGATTCCATACAAATTTTAGGATTGTTTGTTGTATGTCTTGGTAAATGCCTTTGGAATTTTGTTGGTAATTGCATTGAATCTATAGATTGCTTTGGGTGGTACAGCATTTTATTTTATTTTATTTTTTTAAAGATTTTATTTATTTATTTGACAGAGACACAGCGAGAGAGGGAACACAAGCAGAGGGGGTGGGAGAGAGAGAGCAGGCTTCCCGCCAAGCAGGGATCCCGATGCGGGGCTTGATCCCAGGACCCCGGGATCATGACCTGAGCCAAAGGCAGACGCTTAACGACTGAGCCACCCAGGCGCCCCTGGGTAGTACAGCCTTTTAATGATATTCTTCCAATCCATGAGCACAGAGTATCTTTCCATATATTTATGTCTTCAGTTTCTTTCATCAGTTTCTTATGGTTTTCCGTGTACAGGTCTTTTACTTCCTTGGTTAAATTTATTTCCAGCTATTTAATTCTTTTTGATGTAATTGTTTTCTTAATTTTGGTTTCTGCTAGTTAATTATTAGTGTATAGAAACACAACAGATTTTTGTATGATGGTTTTGTATCCTGCAACTTTACCGAAATCATTTATTCTAATGGTTTTTTAGTGGAGTCTTTTGTTTCCTATATTTAATATGCCATCTGCAAATAGTGACAGTTTTCCACTGTGGATGGTGGAGAATTAGCCTTCTTTCTTCCTTATACTTTCTATCATACATCCACATGTGTACTTCCCATCCTCTACAACTTCCTAATAGTTGGGTTACATAAGTATTCAAGTGTTTATATTACTGTGACCACATAGGTCATTCTGAGCTCATTTTTCTTCTGCAGTTATGTTATCCTCCTTTTCTTTTGGGTCATTTTCCATTAGTACAACAAATCTTAATATCTCTCTTTAACTCCTCCTAGACCTCCATGGCATCCCATTTCTGTGCCTCTTCATCACAGCAAAACTCGATGAACGTGTTGTCTTTCCTGTCTTGCTCCTCTTCCCTTCTCCCATCCCCTCTGCGACTGCTGGCCACTCCAACTGGGCTTTTGTTTCTACCACTAGGTCAAGAAGACTCTTGTCACCGTTGATCCCTTGCCAAGACAAAGATTAAATCTAAGTTTGCATCTTACTCAGCCTTTCCCCAGCTTTTGATACATTCGACCACTCCCTCCTTGAAACACTTTCTGCACTTGGTTTCTGGGATTCCGTACTGACCTAATTTTCCTTCTGTGTTGTTGGTCATTCCCTGTGTGTTTCATGTGCTAATTCTACCCCTTCTAGTTTTTCCTCAGAAATGCTTGAGGGCCCCACGGTTCCCCTCTGCCCCCTTTTGTTTGCTTTCCTTAGTCAACCTAATCCCTTCCCGTGGCTTCCAGCATCAGCTGTAGACTGACTCCAAAATGTCTAACTTTGGCCCAGAGCTTCCTAGAACTCCAGACTTTGTGAAATATTCAGTTGCCTATTCAACATCTTCACTTGGGTGTTTTAATAAGCATTTGGCCCCAACCAAACTGTACATTTCTTCTCTCCACCAGATCCTCCAGCCCAATTCCCAGTCATAGTACGTGCCACCATTATCTAGTAGTTCAGGCCAACTACCTATCAATCTTCCTGGTTCCTTTCTTCCACATCCAGCCCATCACTACCTATCAGAAACCTTTCTGTAAGCCCTCATGTCCCACAGCTCCACTGCTATAACCCTAATGTGAGTCCTGCCTAGATTACCAACTGCTACGTCCTAACTGGTCTCCTCAGTTCCCTCCCTTCCCTAATCCACCCAGCATCCCACAGAGCCGTCAGAGATAGACTAACTCAGATCATTTCTTCTGCTGCTTAAAACCTTCCAATGGCTTTCTGTTATGCCTTGAATTAAACCCAGACCCCTTCTTTGAAGCCTCTATCACCCTTCCTGATACGAGCCTTGCCTGCCATTAGCCTCATGTCCCCATCTCCTTCCGTTTCCTGGTCATGGTGGCTTTTTTTCCTGCTGTATCCTGTTTCCATCTTAAGCTTTTGTTATTGCAGAATGCCTTTCTCCTCCTATATCTTTGCTCCACCACCACTTTCTCATTGTTTTGGTTTCAGCTCAGCTATTGCTTGAGCTAGGATGCTCTTCTGACTCAAGTCAAAGCAGCACTTTTACTTCATCATGTTTCTTTTTCATCTTCTCACTAGCACTTCTTGTACCTGAAACTATATTAATATGTTTTCAGAATTTCAGTCCAGAATGTAATCCCCCACCACCTGTGTCCTGAGCCCTTGGAACACTATCTGGTATGTGGAAGGAATGTTGTTGACTGACAAGGTTCATAAGACAAAAGAAGAAAGCAATACATTTTGAATGTTTCGTTTCCCTTGTATATTCCTGGTCTCCATCAGGAAATAGAGAAAAATGATTCAAACTAGGGACCTTTCATTTGTTTTAGGCAGCATTTCAGAGTGCTTTAAATTTCTAGGACATTAAACCTACCCCTACCGTGTTCACATAGGAGTACAAAAAAAAAAGCCCATTGGAGGTAAATTGTATGAGTTTGGGATAATCCGTTTCTTTTCTCCATATCTCCTGGGGAAGAGTTGGCCACCAGCTTTTTATGAGTGTTATGTGTTATGTCATAAAGGTTTTACATCATCAAC
Organism: Halichoerus grypus; assembly: GCF_964656455.1. Taxonomy (NCBI): domain Eukaryota; kingdom Metazoa; phylum Chordata; class Mammalia; order Carnivora; family Phocidae; genus Halichoerus; species Halichoerus grypus. Next base: position 157,743,239 of record NC_135714.1, on the reverse strand, counting down.
CATATTTGGATTTAAAATACTCTATTATGTAACAGTTTGCTTTGTGAATGTATTTAACTGGGAATAGAATCAAGTGTGTGAGTAGATCCAGCATCAAACATGGCTTCAAGCTTTTAACTGCTTTTCCTCCATATGATATCATAAAGGGAGGTAATTTTTTACTTTTGTCTGTTGGTGTAATTTTTAAATTGTTACAAGCTCCAAATTAGTGGAAATATGTTAGTCTAAATAGTAAAGGGGGGAAAAAACCTGGATAGAGAACTTAATGATATATGGGTAACAGAACTCTTCAATTATATGTTACTTGCATGTATCTGGCACTTCGGTCCCTGCCAGTGTCAATTTCATTTGATGACTCCTTGGCTAAAACCCTGTTAGCAGAGTTTCCAGAGCGCTCTTGTGCTTAAACCATCTAACTGTTCGGCTTTGTGGTTTTCGCGAATGGTCAGCGTTCAGCGCTAAGGAAGTAAGGTCCCATGAAATCAGGAAAATTTAGCTGGGGAGAGGGTAAGTGTGAAGGTGGGTATCTGAGCTGCTACAGAACATCTGTGTCTTGTCCCGGCCTCTTGGGGAGAGGGTGTGTATGGATGGAAATAGGCAGTCAGACTAGCTTGGATTGAACATTTTTGTGCTCAACTTCTTTTCCTTTCCAGTTTGATTCGCTGAGGCTGTCTCAGGTTATAGACTCTAAAAGAGAGGCCTTAAGCTCCCCAGAAAGAATCCTTTTAAAGAGTTGTTTAGCCCCCAAATATCTGGGGATGTGTTTTGCACGGGTGCTTTTTTAAAGCTCTTCCCCACCTACTCCAGACTTCTGTCATGTGCATGGCCTGACTAATAACGGTATTGAGCCAGGCTGTAGCTACACGTCTAGACATACCACACAGCTGTTCTCTGTGCTCGGGTTAAAAACCGAGGGAGGAGCAGAGGAGAAACTAGGATGATGGCAGCACCCGAAATACTCAAACAGAATATACGTGATTCAAGGGAGAAGAGGCTCTGCAACACTCATTTATTACCTCTGATCTTCAAATAGCCTTTATGTATTTTGTCCTGGATGCGGTGGTTATAGGCCTAGAATAGAGACACTGTGCTTGATTTCATTTATAATACCCTCCATGTCTCTGTATTTTAACAGGGCAGTCCTGTACTGTATCGAAATGTTAATTCTTTAAGGGAGCGAATGTCGGCCTTCCAGTCCGCTTTTCACTGCATAAAGGAGAATGAAAACATGATTGACCGTCCTGGATTCTCAGAGGCAGAAGGAGAGTTTGAGACAACAGGCTCGAGTGAGTAGAAAGAATTTAGTCCATTTGGACTTCCGTATTTATTCAGACAAGCGTGTGAGGTATGAAAAAGATTTAGTTTTACAGTGTGAAGGCAGTCTTTTCTAAGCAGAGCTGTATTTTTAAATGGAGCCTAACATTTAAAACCTGGGAAATTTCACACAAAAATTTAGATTTCTGGTTTGTCTTGAAAAAACCTGATTTTTCAGGCATTCCTGAGCCTACAATTCCGCATGGCCATAATTGAGTTTTAAATGTTAACGGGTCAGAGCCGGTTGGTTGGTTTCATTGTTAGAATAAGGGCATGTGACAAATTTGAGCATTTAAACCTTGATTTTTAGAGGTTGCTTATTAAGCTTGGCAAGCATTTCTATGAATACCAAACACCCAACCCTGATGTTATAAAAAGATATATCTAATCTGACATCTTAATAGCCTGTCCTCTTCTTTACCATAACTTTTAGATTGTAATTCATTTGGTTACTTTCTCCTGTCACTTCTGATCTTCCAATCACAAGGCATTTGAAACACCAGAATTAGACAAAATCTTGGCATTACCATAATCATCATAACCATTCCTCTGGTGTTTTGCACCCTGAGGTTCCAAATGATTTTGTTTTGGTTTCTTGAACCATCTTCAAGTACATTTCAACACCTCCTCACGTGCAGTGCACTGTTACTCAAGACAAGTCCCGTTCATCTACCTCTCCAGTGCGTGACCCACTCCGACGTACTCATTTGTGTTTGTAGTTTGTAACTTACCTATTCACTTCTGACCTGCATTTTAAAATATTTTACTGACATGATTGCTCTAGTTCTGCAGACAATTAAATTCACTTTTTGTAGCTGGGAAGAACTGAGGCACATTTTGGCTGTATGTTTCATAAAATCATACACAGTCAAAGCAGAACCCGTATTAGAACATAACCACATCCTTTAAAATGTTCAAAAGAGGGGCCCCTGGGTGACTCAGTCAGTTAAGCATCTGCCTTCGGTTTCAGGTCATGATCCCAGCGTCCTGGGATTGAGCCCCGCATCGGGCTCCCTGCTGAGTGGGGATCCTGCTTCTCCCTCTCCCTCTGCCCCTCCACCTGCTCACATGAGCTCTTTCTCTCAAATAAATAAATCTTAAAAAAAAAAGTTCAAAAGAAAAGGTTTCACTGTAAATTTTAAAATAGAGTGAGATGATATATCAGAAATGGAAATGCATATTAGCATATCTTTGTACGTTTTTAAAGTCTAAAAAAAAATTTTAATAATGTTTATTATCCTTTTAGTAGTGATGTTCTCTTACCTTTCAGTTAGATTTCTTCTGAATAGAAAAATGTACTTTTAATTGATAAAGTATTTAGATTCAAGCATTATATTTTACTGAAATTATTATGTGCAAAATTTAAAAGTGATATAGTAAAAGAAAATATTTTTGCCTGTGTTATGTTTATACATATAGCCAAAAAAGAAAGTCTTGGTGAATGTCAAGAGTCTGAGTTCCCTGCGAACTTATCATCCAAACGTCGAAGGATATCCTATCAGAGCAACTTTGATGAAAATCTAACTGATGCAGTTCATCTCCAGATATTCAGTGGTGTCACTTCTCCTAATACAGGCAAAATGTGTGCTGTTGAAACTGCTCCTGCAGGGTTTTCTGAGGTAATTCACTGACCAGAATCCTAGGAAAATGAAGCTTTGGTTTTCCGGCTAGACCGTTTTAAGACTGTCAGAACCCTTTTTCAGCAATGGTACCTTGTATTTTTATATTGTAGCTGAGTTTTAAAGTATGCTGTGTGTGTATGTATGTCCTACTTGTTAAATTTTTTTTTACTGGTGGTTAGCTTATTGGTTAGACAGTTTTGATTAATATGTTGCTTTTGGTTATGAAAAACACTTAATGAAAATATTAAGCCTTGTGGTCTTCTGCTTGCGAGGTATTGTTCTAGATACTGATGGTACAACTGTGGGGGAATCATGGTCCTGCCCTTGAGCAGCTTTTAGTCCGCTGGAGGAGGCAGACACAGGAGCTTATTATTTACACAACTGGCAAATCAGTTGAAGATTCTGTATGGGCTGTGCAGCTCATGTCTGGGGGGTCTTGCACTTCCGGACTTTCTGCCCCTAACTGGTTTAAAACTGGTGCTATTTAGCAATTTCTCCTTTGCTCTGCTCACTTCTTTCAAGTAGATGTAGGGATTTTTGTTGTTTATAACTACCTAAAGCCTGTTAAGATTTTCAAAAGATCTTAAGCAACATGAATTAAATACTACTATTGAGGATCCTTGACCTTCACTCCCACGTAAACAGGAAGCTGGTTCTCTCATCACTGGCTTTCCTTGCTTTAGTTCTGGTGTGACACAGCTGGTTCCCATGTCTTTAGTGAGAGGAGACCCCTGACACCATTAGATCTGAAACTTTTTTTCTGTAACTTCTCTGTCACAAAGATTCAGTACATATCCTATTGATCTTATTTGGACTGGCATAATAAATGTTTGATAGTAAAATTCTTCGGGGTCCAATAAGTTTTGTTTGTAGCTTAGAGTCACTTATAATCTCTGCTCCCTCTGCTTCTTTCTAGTTGATATGAAATCATCATCCGGCAAAACCAATAGTTTCTCATCAGAACTTCGATTATTTGGACATACACCATGATTTAGAAATGGTGTCCACATTAATAAGAATGTGTTTTCTATCCTAGCCATTAATGATTTTCCTATCCTAGCTATTGATACCTTTTTTAATAATTGCAAAACATTTTTTGTTATTTTTTTTAAGAGTTATTTATTTATTTTAGAGAAAGGGTGTGGGAGAGAGCACGAGTGGGAGGGGTAGAAGCAGAGGGAGAGAGAATCTCAAGCAGACTCCACACTGAGCATGGAGCCCGGCATTGGGCTCGATCTCGCAACTCTGACATCATGACCTGAGCCGAAACCAAGAGTTGGATGCTTAACCCACTGTGCCACCCAGACACCCCCATTTTTCGTTATTTTTGAGAATTTCCCCCTTAAAAATTAATCAATATAGTTTTCTAGACTTCAAACAATGAGGCAACAAAAACGTGCCCTATAAACTTTTCCTAGGGAGCTGAAATTTGTTTAGTAGGATGTTTAGGCTGCAGTTACAGTGAGTCCTCTGTTTTTGGTTCAATTCTTGTATGCTTTCCTAATGGTAACAAATGATTGATTGGTTTAACATCAGATTCCTAGATAATCTGTAATGCTTAAATCTTTACAAAGATCTCAGTACTCCTGTAAGTAATAAGACTTAATATTTCTTTAATTTTATCCCCCCCAAGAAATCTTTTGAATCTGGTTTAACACAGTCTGGATATTTAGTTGGAGAGTCTGTTTCACTTTCCGAGCTCACAGAGGCTTCATGTGGTAAGTATTTAATCTTTCCTTAGTACCCGTGCCAGTTCACCTGTTGAAACATATGTTCAACAGACATTTATGGTTGGTTTACCTATGTGCTAAACTTCGGGAAAACTGAAGCAGTGCCCTACATTTTAGGAGCTCTCAGTCTAGTAGAAATGTTTCAGAATTCTAGTTATAGGAGAGATGACTTTTTTTTTTTCTTAAACTGCAACTGATAAGAGTGAGTGAAATATTTCCAAGTTGACAGAATCTGTTATAAAAAAACAGGATGAACGTGTAACATGTATTCTGTAAGAGAAAACACTACATGTGTGTTGTTTTTGTTGTTGTTTTTAAGTGTGTGGAAAGGGACCAGCATTCAAAACTTTCCCCAAATCAGTATGCTTGTATTGAGTGAAAGTCACCAGTAAGGTATTAGGTTTACTATCGACCTACCTGTGTCTTTATCTTTAAAGTAAAACTTAGAGACATATAGTTAGGTCTTGCTTTTTTATCCATTCTGAGAGCCTCTGCCTTTCCATGGGGGTATTTGGCCCATTAACCTTTCAAGTCATTATTGATATGGTTTGATTTATAAATCTACCGTTTTTGGGGCGCCTAGGTGGTTCAGTCGTTAAGCGTCTGCCTTTGGGTCCTGGGATCGAGCCCCGCGTCGGGCTCCCTACTCCACGGGAAGCCTGCTTTTCCCTCTCCCGCTCCCCCTGCTTGTGTTCCCTCTCTCACTTTCTGTCTCTGTGTCAAATAAATAAATAAAATCTTAAAAAAAAAAGATCTATCATTTTTTCATGCATTTCCTGTTCTGATTTTTGTTCCTCTGTTTCCCTTCTCCTGTCTTTTTTGGGGTTTATTTGAAATACTCTTTTTGGAAATCCACTTATCCATTATCTTTTATTTATTTTTTAATTTTTTTTTTTTTTTTTAAAGATTTTATTTATTTGACAGAGAGAGACACAGCGAGAGAGGGAACACAAGCAGGGGGAGTGGCAGAGGGAGAAGCAGGCTTCCCGCGGAGCAGGGAGCCCGATGTGGGGCTCGATCCCAGGACCCTGGGATCATGACCTGAGCCGAAGGCAGCCGCTTAACTGACTGAGCCACCCAGGCGCCCCTATTTTTAATATTTAAAATTTTTTAGAGTAAGCTCTAATCCTCACATGGGGCTCAAACTCATGTCCCCGAGATCAAAATTTGCTGTAAGTAATCAAAAGTTGCTGGACTACTGACTGAGCCAACCAGACGCCCCTACACATTACCTTTTAAACTATACCTCATTGCATCTTTTTTGTTAAGGTTACCCTAGGGATTGCAAGATACATCCTTAACCTTTCAGTCCACTTAGAGTTGATATTGTACAACTTTATGTAAAAGTGTGATATAATGATTTATAAAAAAGTATATATTGGTTATCTAAATGAATATTGAATGAATAAATATTAATAATATTCAGATGACCAAATACACAGTTTTCCAATAGATCTGGTCTTCATCCACAGTTCCTGAAAATACTTTACAGCTATAAAGGTGACATGGGTGTCTTACTACTACTAATGAAGGTGACTTTTGGACCCCACGGCGGGGCGGGGGGGCTGGTTGCCAGGAGGACCAAACCATGTGATTGGAGGGTGGAACTTTAAGCCCCACCCCTGACTTCTGAGGAGGGTACTGGGGCTGGAGGTTGAATCAGCCAATGACGTTATCGGTCATGGCCATGGAATGAAGCCCCTATAAAAATTCAAAAACACAGGGTTCAGAGAGCGTCCTGGTTGGTGAACACATGGAAATGTGGGGAGAGTGTTACTTCTAGAGAGGTCATGAAAGCTCTGTACCTCTTCCACAGACCTCTCCTTTGTTTTCATCCTCTGGCTGTTGATTCGTATCCTTTCTCATTTCCTTTAATAAACTGGTAAACACAGTGTTTCCCTGAGTTCTGTGAGCTGCTCTGGCAAATTAAAAAAACATTAAAAGAGCCTCTTTTTTTTAATTATTATTATGTTAATCACCATACATTACATCATTAGTTTTTGATGTAGTGTTCCATGATTCATTGTTTGCGTATAACACCCAGTGCTCCATTCAGTACGTGCCCTCTTTAAGACCCATCACCAGGCTAACCCATCCTCCCACCTCCCTCCCCTCTAAAACCCTCAGTTTGTTTTTCAGAGTCCATTGTCTAAGAGAACCTCTTGATTGATAGTCACTCAGTCAGAAGTTTAGGTAGCAATCTGGACTTGTGACTGGTATCTGAAGTCCAAGGAGGAGGTTGTTGGAACATCCAGTCTGTAGCACGTCGGTCAGAGGCACAGGTGACAGCCTAGGACTTGGGACTGGCTTCTTAAATGGGGGTTGGGGAAGTTCTTGTAGGACTGAGCCCTAAACCTGTGGAACCTGATGCTATCTCTGGGTAGGGTCAGACTTGGGTTGAATTCTTGGATACCCTCCTGGTGTCTGAGAATTGCTTGGTGGCACTGTGTAGGAGAATCCCTTCCCCCAAGTTAGCATTGGGTCCTGGAACCCAAAAAGAGTTGGTGTTAGGGGAAATAGATCTAGACAGTTTGTAAAGTTTCTGTTTCCTGTCCGCCCACCCATGTCTTTTATGGTCTTTTACACTATAGATATCCTCTATATTACTTTTATATTCATTTTAAATCCCACAGTGTTTTTGCTTTACACAGTATAAGTATGTTTCATGCAGTGTTTTTCTTTTATATCAACATACATACACATAAATAATTAGATATAATTCAAAATTGACCTGGGCCTCATGGATTTGTATTTGCTAAATCTGGCAGCCCTAGTCAGGAATGACTGAGATAAAGTTCCCTGATGCCCCTTCGTCGTCCCTGGCTGCTTCTGTCACCAAGAGAACGAAAGATGTCTGAAGCAAATGGCCTGGGCCACTCACCACCACACGCTAATGCAGCTCCGAACAAGCGTGCCCCTCCCCCCTTTCCTCCTGTTATAGTAGATCCTCTGTCCTCTGATCCAAGGCCAACCCCTTCATGGTGGTCCCTTCCCTCTTTGAGGACCTTCTGCCTGAGGTGTCCCCTCTTTTCTGAGTTGTTCATTTCTCCTATTAATATACAATGTGCTTTATTATCTGCAGTCTTAAACTGGCCCTTGTCCCCGGATTTCCTTCCAGCCAAAACTCCCATTTCCTTGCTTTCCTCTATGGCAGAGCTGCCTTTAAGCACAGGTTGCACTTGGTCTCCTCGCCTCCCATTCTTGCTTGCTGCAGCTCCAAACGGGCCTTGGTCACCTCTTCATTGCCATCCTATTAGTCACTCCAACAGACCCTCTCCTCAGAGTCCCAGCATGGCAGGCAGAGCTGCCAGTGCACTCCTGGGAGAAACCATTTCTTCACTGGGCATCGCGACACCATTCTCTCTTGTTTTCCCTGTTTAATTCACCATTCCTTATTTGTCTGTTTTTTCTTATTCCTTCTCTTCCATCCTTTAACTGTTAAACATTTGAATGCCCTGGGTTTGGTGCTCGGACTTTTTCTCTCTGCACTCACTCCCTAGGTGATCATGGGCATTCCCACAGCATTCAGTACTGTCTGCATGCTGTTGACTTCAAAATTTAAATACCTGTCCTTGGCCTCTTTCCTGAACTCTTAAGTGCCCAACTGCCTTTTCTGGTCTCCATAGGAATGTCTAATAAACATCTCAGACTTAACATACTCAAAGAGGTCTCAACTATTTTTCCTTCCCCAGTCTGCTCATCTCTTTTTTTTTTTTTTTGGTCTTTCATCTCAGTTCACCCAATTGCTTGCATCAAAAACCTTGGAGTAACCTTGGCTCCCCCCTTTTAAAGGTTAAACTTGCAGGGGCGGACGGGTGGCTCAGTCGGTTAAATGTCTGGCTCTTGATTTCGGCTCAGGTTGTGATCTCACAGTCCTGGGATTGAGCCCGTGTTGGGCTCCACACTCAGCAGGGGGTCTGCTTGAGTTTCTCTCTCTCCCTCTCTCAAATAAATAAAGTTAAACTTCAGTCCCATTAACAAATGCTGTTGGTTTTATCTTGATGGTATATCAAATGTTCAACCACTTCCCACCTCCTAACTATTATCACTGTGGCCCAGGCTCCCATCTTCTCTTGCCTGGGTTGTTTTGTGTTTCCTCTTATGTGCTTTCCCTACTTCTATCCTTGCTGACCCCCCTCTTTAGAGTCTTCAACATGGTGTCAGGGTGCTCCTTTTAAAATGCTAGCTACACTATGTCATTCCCCTTCTCAAAATCTTTCATTGACCTCCCACTGTACTTAGAATTGTACCCAGTCCACACCTGACCTAGTCCTTAGCCTTCTCTTGGAGCTTCTTAGCTCTCTTCTCCTTGCTCACACTGTTCCAGCCACACTGGCCTTGTTCTGCCTCTGGTGTCTGGTACATTACCATCTCAGATCTCTGCACTTGGCTTCATGCATGTAAGGTTCTTCCCTAGATATATGCATGGCTCACTTCCTCACTTCATTCAGATGCCTGCTTGATCCCTGAACATCTCAAAACAGCAGCTCCCCCCTCCCTCTTTATCCGGCCATATCCGCTTAATTTCGACATTATTTCCTTTAAAGGCGCATATTACTACTTATTACCTGTACATTTCTTTTACTTTTTATTTTGAGGTGACTGTAGAGTCACATGCAGTTGTACAAAAATCATATCTAAAGGGATTCAGTGTCCCGTCCCGCCAGGTTCCCCACGGGGTAACATCTTGGGTAGCGGTCATACAGTGTCACAAGCAGGAAATTGACACTGATACAGTCCACTGACTTTTTTTCAGATTTCACCCGTTTTACGTCCATTCATTTATGTGTATATTTAGTTCCATGTAATTTTATCATGTGTAGACTCATGTGACCACACTGCAGACAAGATCGAGAACAGTTCCAGCACAGGGGTCCCTCACACTATGCTTCCCTTCAACAGCCATAGCTCCCTCTCGCCTTCTCCCCCTCCCAGGTGTTTTATATTGTCTGTCTGTCTCCCAAAGTATCGGAGATTTTTGTGTTTTATTCATCGTTGTCTCTCTAGCACCTAGAAAAGAGTGCCTGTCACATCATAAGTGCCCAATATATATTTGTTAAATGTTGATCATAAGGAAGTTCTCTCTTGTGAGAAAAAATATGCAGCAGGAAGCCTTGCCTTGTTTGAGAGCACACACAGCATATACAATTTTGATTTAATCCTCTTTCTCCTCACCTCCCATCTTCTCCCTCCTACCACCCTTGCGTGCTGAAATGCCTCTGACCCCAGCAGTGAAATTGGTCCTCCTTCATTGCTCACCTCAGGTTGGTTTTCTGGTGCCAGGCACAGGGGTCTCGAGGCCTGGGCACTTCCTTAGATTCATGGGAGCCAAAACTCCTTGCTTACCTTTACCCTCAGTAGTTAGATTTGAACTGAAAGCTATGGCCAGCGCCACTTCTCTTCTTTATATATCCAAATGAAATTCCAGATGTCATTCCCTAAGCCGGATATATGAGGTAGAACTTCTTACAGTGTGTTATTCTCTTTGCAAATACATAATATTTTTGGTGTAGAACAACCTGATTCAGATGTCTTTCTCTTGTTTACATGTTTCCTTTGAAGGAGTCAAGGTTGCTGAGTGTATAGAGGGCAAAAGAGCTTGGGATGCTGTTCCAATTGAGAACTTTACAGAAGTGAGCACAGACACCGCTTCCCAAGTCAGGTCCCTGGTCACTCCACAGTGTAAGAGGGACATTCCATCCTCTGAGACCTTTGTACTTCGTTCTGTGCTAAAGAAGCCCTCTGTTAAGCTGTCTCCAGAAGGCCTGCAGGTAAGTTTAGAGCTACTTTTTCTAAAGCAAATTGAATACTCATTTTGGCTTAAAGCGATTCTTGTGAATTGTATGTCCTACTGGTTTCAAAGGAGATATCTTGCCCTAAATGTTTACCCCTCCTTTTCTTACTTAGAGCACTGTGCAGAGTTCCTTCCTTCCTTCCTTCCTTTCTTTCTAAACTCAGTATGGAATATAACTTGTAGAATTTAATATATGTAGACTGTATATTATAAGAGTTTCATAGTTATTAAAATGTGTTAATTATTTCCACCTAAAATATTTGGTCTCAGAGATAGCTTTTTCACAGGCACGTATGTTTCTCTAAACTCAGCTCATATGAGCTAAGAGTAGGTTGGTGGGAACTAGCTGGCACTTATTGAGTATTTTTTTTTATTATTTTTTATTTTTTTTATGAGCGTGCAAGCACACGAGTTGTGGCAGGGAGGGGTAGAGGGAGACGAAGAGAGAGAATCTTAAGCAGGCTCCACGCTCAGCACAGAGCCTGACACGGGGCTCCATCTCATGACCCTGAGATCATGACCTGCGTCGGATGCTTAACGGACTGAGCCACCCATGCACCCCTTATTGAGTACTTTCTGTGGACAGTTCTGGCATAGATCATGTACATGCAGCCTAGACTCCAAGGAGAATATTAGCCCCATTTTAAGTAAACTTAGGCTTGAGGTTGTTAAATGAACCCAGATAAATCTGATACTGAAATTCATGGCATGCTATAAGTGCTCTGAGAGGTTGAGAGGATGGGCTGTGGAGTCCCAAGTGCCTGGTTTCAGATCCTCTGAAGTTTAAGAGCTGTGCCAATTATGTACCCTTTTTGTACCCTGGTTTCCTTATCTCTGAAAGGACAATCTTAGTGACTACCTTACGGGTGATTTGAGCATTAACTGGGATAATAATATGAAATTAGCACCAGTGCCTGGCAAATGAGAAGTAATTTTTTTTTTCAATCCATAGGCATTTAAATATATAACCATGCCTACACATCTGTTTCTAAAGCCAAAATGAACTAGACCGCCTTCTGTCGACATGAATAGTTATGGTCAATGGTTATTTTAAATGTTTAACAGTTTTTCTGGTTAAAGAGCTGATGTGGGTCTCTATGCAGCACTGCTTATTCGTATCTTGTATTCGTTTTATTTTTCTCAAACAGACTTCGCGTCTCTCCATGATCCATATAACCCTTACTGATTAACAGCATCACATAGCAAACATCAAGTCCTACCACTAAAATTATACAAAGATTTTTATAATCAACAGTCTTTTTACTGAGCTCTCCAAAGTTTGTAGGTGTATACAGTTTGAGTTGTTGCTAAATTTTCGTGGTTGTTTTAATTGAAGATAGCCTAAAAGGTCTCAAGAATTTTGTTTTCTACGTGCACGTATTTCACAAATATTGGTATGGGCATTTTCCTGGTTAGGAAGATGAAATGGACTTGAGAGTTGCTCAAGGAGGTTTGTTTGGGGCAGGACAGTTGTTGAGAGAAGGTGCTGCTCCTGGAATTGGGTGCACTGGCGAAAATGAATAGCTGTAGAGAGCAGGGGCTGGTCCGGGGTTTAGGAAGCAGGCGATGATTTGGAGGTGACTCATGGAGCCCACAGCCCTGGCTCCCGCCTGCGTCACTCCAGTGGCCCTGTGTGGAGTGGGGCCCTGTCTGGTGTTTCAGGACTTGCACTGTCCCTCCTCCCCAGCTTGCCAACTCTCTAAGCTTTTGGGGAAGTAGAGAGGGACAGACACTACCTTCTTTCCTTGTTCCTAACTCAAGAATACAGTAATGTGGACAGGAGGTTTACACACTTAGAAAAGGTGTGATTTCCATATTTAAAAGACAGAACACCCCATCATGCCAATCATGCCATTTACCTTTTTGTTTTCTTATTTTCGTGCAATTCTTGTACCTGTAGAGAGTCAGCCTTATCTGACACCATCTGTGGTATAAACTAGCCACTCACATTTTCGTTATCTTCATTTGCCAGATTAAAAATGATGGAACGAGTTTAGCCCATATTATGGATTTCTGTTCTTTAATCTTGGCCTAAAATACTATTTACTAAAGTAATGTTTAGGGCATCCAGTTTTTCTTTGTGGCTCATGTCATTAAGCCAGAACAATTATGAAAGCAAAGGTAATCTGCAACGCTACATAGTATCTATCCTTGGAAGACAGGAGTTCAGAGTGGCCTTTCTTAATGATTGTGCATATGCATTTATATGTGTAAGATTATTCACCGACGTTTATTTTGTTTAGGAACACTGTGACAATCTCTGTGATGATGGGACTCATCCAAGCTTAATCTCAAATCTTGCAAACTGTTGCAAAGAACAAAAAGCAGGTAAAAAATTCACATTTATTTTGAAGCCTGAGGATTTCATTTTCTTGTGAAGTATCTGATCTAGTATGTGGTATTTTCAGTGATCTGCTAAATGCCTTGATGCTTCTCACATTACATGGGAATGAAGAACAGTTGGCTGGAATCTCTTTGGAGAGCCTCCCAATTGGTCTGTCCATTTCATCTGCCCATTTGTGCTTAATGGCAATACTTGTAAAGGAAATTGATATTCCAATTTTGTAAACTTCTAAGACATTTATGCAAAATTTACTTTAAAATCTATTAACCATATTTTAGAACTACTGCTTAACCTTTTCCATTTTGCATTTCTTTTTTCTACAAACTGTATTTTCTATTATACAAATAAGAGCTAAATCTAATCATGTTAAAAGAGTCTAGGGTATGCATTTTTAGATAAGAAATAGCCTAATTTTTTTTATCTATCCATTTATTATCTATAGAAGGTCAAGAAAATTGTAAAGTGCCAGCTTTTCTAAACATCAGGAAGAGGAAGAGAGTTACTTTTGGAGAGGATCTAAGCCCTGAGGTGTTTGATGAGTCCTTGCCAGCAAATACTCCATTGCGTAAAGGAGGAACACCTGTCCGCAAAAAGGATTTAAGTAGTATCAGTCCCCTGCTACTTGAGCAATCACCAGTTCCTGTGCAGTTGCAGTTATCACAACCAAATTTTGATGACAAGGGGGAGAATCTTGTAAGTGTGAAAAGTGGAACAAACTTGTTTCTATTTTCATCAGACCTCACCTGTTTTGTGTGAATAATAATTATGCTTCAAAATCATGAAATGGACTAAATGATGTGTCATGGTATAAATTAATGCATTTTTCTAGGTAGGTTTTTTTTCCCCCCACCCTGTGTTCATCATGACAGGTGCACGGGGTATTAGCTGTGTTCTCATACTTGCATGACTCCTTGTACATAGCATATTTAATGGGCCCTAAATACTGTTGACTGTAAGATGTACCATGGTTTTATGTATCACCAAGAAAAGAGGCTAGAACCAAGCTGTCACACACGATAATTGTAGGTGTGAAGATGTGAGAGAGCAACAGCCTTAGAACTGATACACTGTAAATACAAACTTTTTTCCTCTAAGATGAATTTCTGTAGGTAGAATTACTGGATGAAAAAATAGGATTTTTTTTTTTTTTTACCTTTTTGATACATATTGCTGAGTATCCAGAAAATGTACTAACTTGGACTTAACAGCAGTATAAATGGTTTTAATTTACCACACTTGGTAAACCCTGCGTATTAACTATACTTTCTTTTTTTTTTTAATTTTTGCAAGATTTTATTAGAGAAGAAACTTTTTTAGTCCGGTATCAGTATAAACTAACATCTTTTGAATTATTGATTTCCTTAAAATATGTTTACCGTAGAACTTACAATATGTACTTATTGAACAGACCTAAATATATATTGACTATCATGCTTTTTTAGGACTTAAGAATACTAAATAGATAATCTTAGCCAAGTGTTTTGTTTTTGCCACAAATAGTATCAGTATGCTATTATATCCAAGTCATCTATTATCTTTAAATAAGTTAGAATTTTTTCCTGACAGTTTATTTCCAATGATGCTCCGTCTGTTAACACACAGTCTTTTAAATTGAGCATCTCTTTAACTGTACTTTTTAAAATAGCTTAATAGGAGAAACAGATGACTTGAAAACTTTTAGTTTACTAATGTGGTTTGAACATTTTTCATGTGTTTATAAGCCATTTGAATTTCTTTAGAGAATTGTCTGTTAATCTTTACCCATTTTTATACTGGGACCATCATTCATTCTCTCCCTTGCCTATTATACTTTGAAATAAAAATATTCCACTTTCAGCCAAGGTGGAGTAACAGGGACCTAATTTACGTTTTCAAAAGAAACAAAAAAACAAAAACAAACGAGAAAATATACACAACAATGGTTCTCAGACATAGAACATCAGGAAGCACAGGAGAGTAATCCCAAGAGAGGGGTAACAAATGAGGCAAGCTGTACAGGAGCCCCAGCTTACTGCCTGGGCTGGACTTCCAGGCGACAGCACGGGAAGGGTCTACCTTGGTGGAGCCTGGCAGTCTCCATGAGTTGAGAAAATGGAGCTGGGGTCTGGGAAAGCAAAGGAGGCTAGAGCTCGTGGCAAAGGACCAGAGAGGAGAGAGCTGCCCAGGGAGCTCTGGAGATGTGCATAGGGTCTCACTTGAGCCTCAGCGGAGTACTGGTCAGTGTGTGCTTGTGAATAAACTGCGTGATGCCAGGGAAAGGACTACCCAAATGGAGCAGAGGGAACAATCCCTAGAGCTTACAGAGGGGCAAGAAGTGCCCCCAGCAACCTGAGTGATAGAAAAACCTTATAATTCAGAGGGCATCAGGTACTCAGGAGAGTATTGCCTCACTAGTAGAACAAAGTTAGACTAAAAGCCTAGCAGAGCTTAAAAGCAAGCTTTGAAAGGACACAGCTTTCCTCCAAGCGACTTTACTGCATTGTATAACCTAGCTCAAGAACAGCAAAACTATCCGGTGTCAAATAGCATTAAATTCAAAATGTCTGACATTTCAATTAAAAACTAATAGATGTGTAAGAAAAGATGCCCCATAATGAGAAAAATCAGTCCCTAAAAGTAGACCCAGAAATTACACATATGGTAGAATTTGTAGACGAAGACATTGAAAAAGTTACTTTAACTATCTTTCATATGTTCAAGAAAGTGGAGGAAAGATTGAACTTGTTAAGAACATGAAAGATACAGAAAAGATCCAGCTTGAACTCTGTACATTACAGTCACTGAAAATTATAATCTTTGGGAAGAAAAATATGTTGAATGAGATTAATAGCATATTAGAGATTGCAAAAGAAAAAATTAGCAAACTTAAAGACGTAGCAATAGAAATTATTCTCCGTGAAAGAATAAAAATGACTGAACAAAAATGAGCAGTTGGTGAGCTTGGTACAAATTTAGGTGACATAATATGCATGTAATTAGAGTCCCCAAAGGAGAGGAGAGATTAGAAAGAACAGAAAAAATATTTGAAACGTAATGGCTGAAAATTTTCCAATTTGATAAAATTATAAACTCAAATCTGAAGTTTAAATTCCTAGCACAAGAAACATGAAATAGTATGAAAAGACACATCATTGCTTAGAATCCATGATATATGGCCTGCGAGGACCTAGAGCAAAAGTACCCGTGACATAAAGAACAACAAACTTGAGAGGCAGCAGAACTCTCATTAGAAACTACAAGCCAAAGGACAACGCAGCAGCATTTACTTGGAGCAAAAAACCAAAGCAGTAACAACAACAAAACTTGTCAAACTAGAATTCTATATCCAGTGAAACCACCTTTCAAAATAAAGGTGAAGGTCAGGCTTTTTCAGTCATCTGGAAGCTGAGCAGATTCATTACCATAGTGGGTGAGCATTAGAAGAAATGCTGGAGGAAGTCCTTTAATCAAAAAAAAAAAAAAAAAAAAAGGCCCCCAATGGAAATCTAACAAAGGAATGAAGAGCACTGAAGCTGCTAACCCATGTGGGCAAATGTAACAGATTTTATTATTATTAATCTCTATAACAGATTCTTTAAAGCAAGGATAACAATAGCGTATTGTTTGGTTTATAACATGTCAGTAAGATACATAACAAAAGTAATATGGCATAGAGGCTGAGAGGGGTTCTTAGGCTGTACACAAAATAGTGTGAGTTAAACACGTGTGCTGTAAACCTTAAACACTACAGAATGACAGCAAAAATGTGTGGGATGCACGAAAGCAGGCTTAGAGGGAAATAATTAAAGCCTGTATTTCAGCATAAGAGACATCTCAAATTAATGATCCCAACTTCCATTTTAAGAAACTAATAAAAGGGGGCGCCTGGGTGGCTCAGTCGTTAAGCATCTGCCTTTGGCTCAAGTCATGATCCTGGGGTCCTGGGATCGAGCCCCACATCGGGCTCCCTGCTCAGTGGGAAGCCTGCTTCTCCCTCTCCCACTCCCCCTGCTTGTGTTCCCTCTCTCACTGTCTCTTCCTGTCGAATAAATAAATAAAATCTTAAAAAAACAGAAACCAATAAAAGCAAATTAAAGCCAAAGTAAACAGAAGGAATTAATAAAGATAAATGCAGAAATCAATGAAGTAAAAAATAAAAATAGAGAAAAATCATTGAAATAAAAAAGATGCTTTAGAAAAATAAATGAGTAAACTTCTAATCAGACTATTCAGAGGAAAAAAAGGGGAAATACTCAAATTACCAATATAAGGAATGAAATGTGACTTGACCACATATTCTAACAGGTTTTAGAAGGATAATACAGATAAAAAGATAGTAAGGGTATTATAAAAAACTTAATGCCAATAAATTCAACAACTTGAGTAAACTAGACCCATTCCTTGAAAAACACGAACTACCAAATCTCAGACTAGAAGATATAAATTACCTCATTAGCCCTATATCAACTGAAGAAATTTAAGTTGTAGGTAAAACCTTCCCACAAAGAAAACTGCATGTCCAGATGATTTTGCTAATGAATTCTACCAAAGACTTAAGGAAGACCTAATTTTATGTATACTCTTTCAAACAAATTGGGGAGATGAGAGTAATTCACAGTTCATAAATGCCAGCATTAACCTGAGACCATAGTCAGACATTATAAGAAAACTATCACCTCATGAACATAATACATCATGACCAAGTGAGATTTAACCCAGAGATGCCAAGTTGGTTTAATATCTGAAAAACGATCTATTTATACACCATATTAACAAATTAAGAAAAACCATATGGTCATTTCTGATAAGAACTCTGAGCAAACTGGTGATTAAAGAAAATTTCTTCAAACTGACAAGTTTTATTTATGAAAAACCAACAGCTACCATCATACTGACAATTATGTGGGAAATAAAGATTTGACATCTGCATTTGTATTGCCATTTTCCCTGAAGTTCCCCTGAATAATACTCAAATGTTAGGTTGTCTATTTATTAACGGAATGTTCCATTTACTATAGAATTAGGACATGTGATTTTAAGTAACCCAAAGAGTAAGTTATTAATAGATCATTATGGCTACTTCCATTTAATATTTTATTTGTTGGACTGTAGTTAGTAAACATAGTTTCATTAAAGATTGGTAAATATTATAAAGTATTTTTATATTCAATATCTTTGTTTTGCTTTAACTTTTTTTCTTAATCTTTTACTGATTTCCCATCTCTATGCTTACTACAGTTCCACTTACAAAAAGAAATCCATATTTTCTCTTTGGGTACATTACATGTCCACTGAATTTAAGGATGTCTAATTTCTACTCTTGTTTTTCTTTGTTTAGGAAAACATAGAACCTCTTCAGGTATCATTTGCAGTTCTGAGTCCTCTTAGTAAGTCTTCAATCTCTGAGACTCTTTCAGGTAGTAACTTTTATTTATCTTAAAACCAGATAAGTGTCATTTTCAATATGTATATATATGAAACTAAGCCTTAATTTCCTTTTAAAATTTTATTATAACAATGCATGCTTGGTTTTAAAAACCATATAGAAAAGCTTATAAGAAGTCTCTTGGGGCCCCTGGGTGGCTCAGTTGGTTAAGCGTCTGACTCTTGATTTTGGCTCAGGTCATGATCTCAGGGTGGTGAGATTGAGCCCTGTGCAGGGCCCTGAGCTCAGCAGGGAGTCGGAGCCTGCTTGAGATTCTCTCCCTCTCCTTCTGCCCTTCCCCCTGCTTGTGTGCTCTCTCTCTAAAATATATAAATCTTAAAAAAAAAGGGGGGGTCTCTTGCCCATCCAGGTCTCACACCTTGTAATCACCCACAGTTAACTTCCATAGATGGTACCCCCGTTTTTCAAGTCCCTGCAGACAGTGGAGTTGCCCTCTCAACTCCTGTCAACAGTAGGCTCCTTGTAACAGTTGGCACAACTGAACGATGTGCACCACAAGGGTCATTTTTCAGGGTCCAGAATTGTTCACCAACATTAAGTTGGCCTGTTGTGCACTGGCACTTTTCAAGTCCCTGTCTTCTTTATGATATGAGAAGGCAAGCCAGGATTTGGATGACAAATGTCATGGGAACCATTATTCATGTCTCTCCCTTGACGGAAATCCCTTAGTAGCTTCTCATTGGCTGGAAGACACAAACCAAATTCACTGCTACAGAATCCAAGACCTGGAGTGTGAAGTTAGAGCTAAACCTGGAAGCGTAGTCTGTCACGTTCCAAAGCCCATGGTCTTTTATGCATTATACTGCCTTTCATTTCTACCATTAAAAGTGATCAAATGAAAAAGTTACCTGAATTTTTTAAGTTAAAAAAATTATTTTCATGATCATCTTAATGCCCTTTATTGCAATTTCACTATACAAGATGTAGCTTGGAATAAATGGACATGAGTGAAATATGGTATTTACTATAATGTGATTTCATCTGTTATCTTAGGGTAATACGGTATGCATTCTCCTTGGAATGTGGTGAAAGTTTCTGGGTATTCAGTAAACTTCTGTTTTTGAATCTCAAAATTTATTCTTGGTAGTTAAATTATTTATGTTTAGATATTATATTATGCTAAAAGCAGAGGTGCCTATCCAAAACAGTATCCAGTATATCTGAAAAATGATGGCTCTTACAACTTTTTGTTAGCTACCCTAATTTTGCTTGTGTCTTCTTCATCAGGAACTGATACCTTTAGCTCTTCAAAAAACCATGAGAAAATAGCCTCCCATAAAGTTGGTAGAATAACACGGGCCTCTAACAGAAGAAGTGTAAGTGTTTGTATTTGGCACAATTAAATCTTGCTATAGATTTTTTCTGTTTTTATGACCACAGGATTATGGGTAAAATCTTGATTTGATTAATGTCACTGAGAGCTAACACCTTACCTATGTAGCATATAACCCATGGTAATGCTGTTTTTCTGATTTGATTTTAATTCTGTTAGAAGAAAAATACAATAAAACAAGGTGCTTTCAGAGTTTGTGTTAATGTAGAAGGTAATCTGTTTGGAACATTTATTTGGGATCTATGTGGCTTTATGGATTTTATTGAGGTACACAGTGGAGAAGAGTAGTGTGTAATTGGGGCGCCTGGGTGGCTCAGTCGTTAAGCATCTGCCTTCGGCTCAGGTCATGATCCCAGTGTTCTGGGATCCA
Source organism: Halichoerus grypus (assembly GCF_964656455.1). Classification (NCBI taxonomy): domain Eukaryota; kingdom Metazoa; phylum Chordata; class Mammalia; order Carnivora; family Phocidae; genus Halichoerus; species Halichoerus grypus. The sequence goes on along the minus strand of NC_135714.1, from coordinate 157,723,307 downwards.
GCCCCACATTGGGCTCCATGCTCAGCGGGAAGCCTGCTTCTCCATCTCCCACTCCCCCTGCTTGTGTTCCCTCTCTCGCTGTCTCTCTCTCTGTCAAATAAATAAATAAAATCTGTAAAAAAAAAAAAAAAAAAAGAGTAGTGTGTAATTAACAGAGCCAGAAAATGGCATAATTATATCTTTTTACAAAAGTATTTCCCTTTTTAATTTTTTTCTTAACACTGGGTTTTAACTCTTTTCAGTAGGAACATAACTCCCATTAAATGCATGTCTTTTCCTATTTCATCAAACGAGATAAAATTGGATTTTTGTCTAAATTCATAAATATATAATATACCATTATGGGGCTTTTAGCTGATATTGTTGGGTGATAAACCCAGAATTCACATTTAGATAAATCTAAATGCATGTTTCCACCCATAACTCAACAGGAGTTAGCTCCTAAATTGTAGATGCTTAGTAAATATTTGATAAAGAAATAAATCAACTAATTTTAAACTTTTTTTTTCTTCCTTAAAATAATGGACAGAGTGCATATGCCTCTGGGTCTGTTTAATAAGATCAGAAATTGGTAATTACTCTTCTCCCCCATTCGAGTTTAAGATAGTTAAAGTACTTCTAATGGAATTTGTGAATTAAAAGGAACTGGGATAGAAAATGTAGAAGCAGTGTGGGAAGGAAAATAAATGTGAGAAACATACATCAAGATGCACTTGCTTGTGTTTTATGGTATCCCTCCTTTAAATTTTCTTTATAGCAATTGATCACTTTTGCAGAAGAGAATGTTTGCAACTTACTTAATACAGAAGCTCAGCCTTGTAAAGAAAAGAAAATTACTAGGAGGAAATCTCAGGAAAGGAAGCGCATAGGAGGGGTACTTCCTAAAAAGAATCAGGTAAGTGTGTGTTTAAAGATATAATAAGAGTAGAAGTGGTATATTTCTTTGTTGTATGATTAGGAAAGCATGGAAACAAAATTTTTCTAGTTAACATTAGACCAAGAGTATTAAAAGCATCATAGAATAGAAAGGACCAGAGGCAATTATATACTCAGCTGTAATTACCTGAGAACCATTTTTATATCTTCATTGTATTATGTACATTTAGTGCAGTAAAACATCAGCACTCAAATGTTAAATTCTTACCTTTGAATCAAATCTAACCTCACCCTATGCAAGGAACCCTCTCATTTCTTAGACAAAGGTGAGTGTGCCATCTGCCCCTTGTTTGCCTTCACTTCTACCAGGGGCTAGATCTCTTCCCATATTTGAGGAAGAATTTAGAAACTGGCTCTTCATCTTCCTCGACACTTCAAGGCCTGTGCTGGCTCAGGGGGACTTCACGATCTCTTTATGGATAGCCGATGCACCTTAACTCAGTCACCGGACGTCGGCCACTTCAGTGATCCAGACCTTCCTCTGCCATTCCCCACAGCTTGTTGGTCCCTAAGACCTGCCCACTTTTAATAGTCCACACTTCTGTGTCCCATTCACTGCCCTCAGCTGCCTCTCCAGCCAGCGTTCTCACTCCCTCACATACCTGTTTCAGTACTAACGATATTCTGGCCCCTCTGCGTACCCTCCAGCATTCAGATATCCCGTCATTTCCTGCATTTCCTTGTTCACCCGGAGCTGCCTGATCTGTTTCACCACCTCTTGTCAGTAACGCCCGTTCTCCATCCCTTTCATTCCACTTCACCTCTGGATTAATCCACCCCCACCCCCTCTCCCATCTAATGCTGCTCCTAGGGAGACTCACAGGTGCTCTGATGGCAGTCATAGCTTCAGATAAGACCTGAAGTCTGGTCTCACTTTCCACCTCTTCACTTGAATTGTTTTTCCAAGGTGTTGAGTAACTTAGTGACTAAAAGCTAGTACAGCCTTTGAGGTCTCGTGGTTCCTTGCCACCTCAGCGGCATTTGGCAAAACTGAGAGCATCCCTTTACAGTCTCCGTTAAAGGTTTATTTTTTTTCCACCCAGCCTTAGTCTGTATTACCCAGAGCTCTACTCTTTGCCTTTCTAAATTGTGTATTTTCCGGGTGATATCATAGGCAGCATGGTTGATGTGTCCCAAATCTTTCTGATCTATAAACATGATTAATGGCCTACTAGACTTCTCTTCTCAACCCATCCTACAAGCACCTCAGATATCAACTTTTCCAAAACTAAACTCAATTTTACCCCACCTCCCCCCACCCAAAAAAACAGTAAACTTCTATCCTGTTCCGTGAAACAGAAACTGGCTTAAACATGGCCCAAACATCTGCAAGTCTGCAAAGCCAGAAGAAACTGGAAGTTGTCCTGGTTTAATCCCTCTTTTAGATCACACTCCTTTGAAAGATCCCTTTGCTGAAAAAAAATACACGTAAGTTAAAAAATGTGCATACACCTTTATTATTGCATCAGAAATTGGTTTTCTTCAGACTTTTTAAAAAACACTGCTACAAAGAATGTACATGTACTTTTTGACATAAAATCAATAGCCAGAAAGTTCAAGGAGGATTGAGCATTAAGGTTTGTTCCAACCCCTTCCAGGACCCCATGGAATTAAAATAATTGGTATAATAAAAGACTAGACTCAGAATAGCAATGAGAAGAGGAAGGAAGGGAGCAGGGATATTAAGCAACAGATGACAGCCTTCAGTGACTCCCTGGAAGAAAAAGTGGATGAGGGCACATTGACAGATGAAAGAGGTAGATTTATAGCCCAGGATGTGCTCAGAGGGAGTCAGAGAGGCATTGGGAACCAGCCTGCACACTGCGCGATCCCAGAAGACTCTGGGCCCAGTGTTGGTAAATCCAGTGGAAGATGAGAGTGGGAAGTGGTAATGGAAAACAGAATAACTGAAGTTCTGTATATGAGACAATTTGTACCAGTTGGCACCCCACCCCCGGTCCTGCCATGTTCTCCCATCTCAGAACAGTTGTTATCATGTAGGTGAAAGCCCTCATTCTGGCATTTGGAAAGTCCCATGGTCTTTACAGCTGGCTCTTGCCCTCAAGCAAAGCCTACAGATGAGACTCCCCATTCTGCCCTGCCCCACCCTGCACAGAGTTGCCAGTAGAATTTCCCTGCCAGAAAGAGACGGAGCTGGAAAACAGAGGAAACTCTCAGACCAATTTATCCAGTCTTCTGTAAAATCAGACAACTGAGTAGAAACAAGAGATGAGAGATCAATATTTAAAAGTCGAAAAACTGACCCAAGAAAGAGAGATTATTCTGGGAATGGAAGGAAACTGTATTTAAAAAAAAAAACCTGACATACTCGGATTTAAGAAAATATTATCTGCATAAAACTAAGAGGCTGCTATAAAAAAGGAGCAGAGGGAGAAATATTCATAAATATGTAAAATTTAGTAGTTGGACTAGAGAATAAAGGAAAGTCTCCCAGAAGGTAGAGCAAAAGAGAAACAAGCTAGTAATAAGAGACGTGAAAGTTGAATCTAGGAGACTATGTAGGTCTCTCAGAAAGAACACGAAGATAGAATGAGAGAAATTGTCCAAAGGGGATTTCTAATAGCGGAAGAAAGGTGTCTTCAGGTTCTAAGGGTCTACTGAATGCCTAGTACAATTTAAAAAAAAAAAAAAAAAAAGACCAGGACTTCAGCCTGTCAGCATGAAATTGAACAATAAGGACAACAAGAAAAGTGGACTTTTCCTCCCAGAAACAAGAATCTAAGTAGTATCAAGTTTACCAGCAGCCCAAATGCTGAAAGGTAATTGAACAAGACTTTTAAAGTTTTGAATGAAACTTGATTTCAGCCCAATATTATGAACCCAGCCAAATTCAATTAAGTGTAAAAGAAAAAATAAAGATATTTAGACACTCAGGGACTCTGAAACTTTTTCTTTGGGTATTATTGGAGGAGATACTCTAGCAAACTGAGGAAGTAAGCTTAAGGATTCAGAACACAGTGAATCTAATAATACAGGAGAGAAGTGCAAGGGAAATCTCTGAACATGGTTGTTCAGCCAGCCTTAAAAAGTAGCCAGTCCCAATTTGAGCAAGAGGAAAGGGTGCTCCAGGGATATATGGTCTCTGGAGAGAAAAACAAAAAGACCTATGGTTGAGAAAGTGGGAGGTGTGTCATATAAGAAGAAAAAGAAAGGTAATTATATAAAATATAATAAAAAATAAAAGTCCGTGTATAAAAGTTTTAGAGTAAATACGAAGCAGACCTTAAATGTGATTCCACGCAGTAAAGGAGTGTAAGGAAAAGTATGTTTTCTAGTGCTAGGAGTCACCTACAGGGGGCGCCAGAGGAAAGGAAGATGAGCTTTGTCCTTGGCAGAGCAATGAAAAATGTTTAGAGTCATAATGTAAGTGCTCTTTGTTTTCAACTAAGGGCAAAGCTTTAAGAACTTGATTGTTGTGCACGATGGTCTAAATGTAGCTACTAGGAGAAGATGAAAAGTGGGTAGAGAAGGTGTCAGTGAGGGTGTTAGCATTCGGTATAAGGGGTTAACAGCGCACGTTCTGCAGCCAGACAACCTGGGTTCTAAATTCTGGCTTGACCGCCTCCTACCAGTGGAATGGCAGGCAAGATTCTGGATTTCTCTATTGGTTTTTAAAGAAAGGTAATAACGGTACTTAGTTTATAAGCTTGTTGTGTGCATTAAATGAGTTAATGCTTGTAAAATGCTTAGAACAATGCCTGGCCATAGCAAGCACTACAGCTGTCATTATGGTTATCTTACAGGTCAGGGGTTCAAGATATATTTTAAAAGTTGATGACAAGAAACAAATTTACCTTTTGGCCCAGCAATCTCCTGTCTGGGAATCTGTCTCAGATCCAATGGCAAAAATACAAAAAGGCATAGAACACTTATTTTTTGCAGTACCCGCTGTAATGCAAAAAAACCCAAAAAACTCTATGTCCGTCAGTATAAGACTGGTTGAATAAACTATGGTGTGTTGACAAAGTATCTTGCAGCTGTAGAAAATAGTGGAGAGAATTTCCAGTGATGGGATGATGCCAGGATGTATTTACTGTTAAGTGAGAAAAATAAGGTGTACAATAACGTATATAGTAGGTTTCTTGGTACTGAATTGTGATCCCACCCCCACCCTGCCCCCAAAATACTTCTGCATTGAAGCCCTAACCTCCAGCACCTCAGAATGTGACTATATTTAGAGATAAGGCCTTTGATTGGGTGATCGAGTTAACATGAGGCCGTTGGGATGGTCTCTAGTCTGACTTGTGTCCTTATAAGAGGAAGTTTGGACACAAAAGGAGACCCTAAGTGTGCACACACCCAGGGAGAAGGCCATGTAAAGAGGCAGCAGGAAGGTGGCCATCTGCACACTGAAGAGGGAGGCCTCAGAGGAGACAAGCCTGCCAGCACCTTGATCTTGGACTTCCAGCCCCCAAAACTGTGAGAAAAGAGATTAAGGCTGTGTAACCACCTAGTCTGTGGTGTTTTGTTACGGCAGCCAATATGACAAACGAATATACGGTTTTATCTAAGAAAATAGGGAACATTAAACGTGTGTTTGTGTGTGTCAATGTATGTATATATTCATACACATAAAATCTTTTCATAAAAGTAGGAGAATAAGTCAAAAACAAAAACTGATTACCTCTAGGGAGAGGGGACAGAGGAAGGACTAGGAAGGACTCAAAGCTGGACTTCATTGAGCATGTTTTGTACTTTTGACGTTGAACTGTGTCAGGGTTATACATGACTGTGAAACAAGTCAAAATTATGAAATAGAGAACGGTCCTTAAAAATTGGAAATAAAATGAAACAAATTAATCTGGGTATCAAGTTGGTGACCTAACCTCACAAAGAATTCTTTCAAACCTAGAACTTTCCTTGTGGAAAGCATCCTAAGGACAAGAGTGACTGAAGAGAGAGTGAGCTTAAACAGTATGAAGACTCCTATTGAGAGAGGAGCGCAATCTAGAATAAAGAAAATAAAGGTTTTTGTGGGTTGTTTTTTTTTTTAACCGTCATTAGGAATCCAGACTTTACCATTAGACAAAAAATAAAAATTCAAATTCAGAATTTTGTTAGGCCACATTTGAATTGGAAAATCAGTATGGACTCATGTTTTTTTCCTTTAAAAAGATTTCCTAGCTCTTTCAAGGCTTAGAAGCAGCGAGCACCCCTGGTAGCTAGGTTGCCATTTCTGAATACCATTTTCCAACTAAAACTGATCAAGGTTCCAGAATGAAATGGCTGCTTTCGGGTTTATGAACAGCACATGTAGGAAACGAGCCTGGGTTGGTACCAGTGTGCAGTGAAGGAAGCTTAAGAAACCACTGGGGCCATGGGGAAGGACCTCAAACCATCTCGAAGGGGCTCCACTCACCAAATGTGGGACAGTGTGACTGTCAGAAATAACAATAGCAGGATGCCTGGGTGGCTCAGTCGGTTAAGTGTCTGCTTGCGATCAAGCCCCACGTCAGGCTCCCCTGCTGAGCAGGGAGCCTGCTTCTCCCTCTCCCTCTGCCTCTCCCCGTGCTTGTGCTCTCGCTCTCTCTGTCAAATAAATAAGTAAAATCCTTAAAAAAAAAAAAAAAAAAAGAAAGAAAAGGAATAACAATTGCAGTGGGTTGAAACATATTTCAAATATGAAAAAACACTTCAGTTCATAATAGTTAAAAAATCTTAAAGGTCACCTTAGAAGCTGTCTAGGACACCAACTCAATTTTTGTGAAAACTGGAAAATACGGGAGTTCTGTTTCAGGGAAGCAAATAGTTGATGAGGGAAAGTTATTTATAGGAGAATTTCTGCTAATAAGTAAAAAGGACACGTTCATGGAAGTTGTTGATCATGAAGTAGAAGGCTGATGTGGGAGCCAGAATGGATGGATTGGACTGAACACCTGAGCCCAACCGGTCAATCACAATGTCACAGGGGAGAGAACAGGGTCCTTCCAATGCAATGAGGAAGTCTACAGGCATCCATGAAATGCTCTTTGCAAAAAAAAAAAAAAAAAAAATCAAAGCTGAATCTAATCAAGCCTAGATCTAATGACCAGTTTTAGGAAGTGTAGGGGAGAGAGGAAAATAAAGACACCTTGATTGCAGTCAACCAAATCCAGAGTTTGGCTAATTCTCTGAGACAAGTGCCTCAGTTTACTCATCAAATAAATGGTGAGGGAAAAAAAGCAGAACCATATATTAAAAGATCTGTCAACCAAATAGAATGTGTAAGGACCTTATTGGGATTCTGATTTGAACAGTTATGGGCCAATTAGAGAAATTTGATCTCTGAGGAAATAATAGGGAAAATTGCTGTCTTCGTTCTTTGTGTCTAAGCTGTTTATTTTGAGATCATTTTAGATATTTAGGCTGTTGTAACAAGAATTACGGAGATTTCCCAGGTACCCTCTACCTAGTTTCCCCCAGTGATGACCTGTAAAATTTAGACAATATCACATAGAAAAATGCCAACACAGTCAAGATACAGAACATTTCCATTGCCACAGGAATCTCCTCTTGCCCTTTTGTAGCCCTGCCTACTTCCCACGCCTGTCCCCACCTTAAGTAGCAACCACTAATCTGTTTTCCATTTCTTTCATTTTGTCATTTCTAAATATAAATGTAAATTTATATTTCTAAATATAAATGTTATATAAATGTAATCACACTCTGTGTAACTTCTTGGGACTGGCTTTTTTCACTCAGCGTAAGCCTCTGAAGATTTATCCAGGTTGTTGCATGTATCAGTAGTTAGCTTCTTTTGTGTGTGTGTGTGTGTGTGTGTGTGTGTGTGTGTGTGTTTTTAACTGTCATTAGGAATCCAGACTTTACCATTAGACAAAAAATAAAAATTCAAATTCAGAACCTTGTTAGGCCACATTTGAATTGGAAACATCAGTATGGACTCATGGTTTTTTTCCTTTAAAAGGATTTCCTAGCTCTGTCAAGGCTTAGAAGCAGTGAATGGTATTTGTTGTTATTTAAAAAAGTAATCAATTTGCAATATATACATATATCAAGTCATTACATTATATACCTTAAATTTTATCTGTCAATTATATCTTAATAAAACTGGGGGAAAATGGCATTGTAAAAGGGAAAAATCAACAATAAAATACAATGCCAGGTAATAAAAGGTTTCATTTTATTATGGAATGAAAAAAGGAACTCTGTCTCCTAAGGATACTGCAGGATTTTCACACAAAATGGGGTAATGCCTGGGATTTGCTTTAAAATAATCTGAGGGAAGGGGATTATAAATGAATCCTGATTTCTGTATGTAATTCTTGAAGCTAGAGGATGGGTACCTGGGGTTCAATATACTATTCTACCTGTTGTGTGTTTAAATTTTCTATTATAGAAAGTTAAAAATACAACACTATGGGCCTCTTATTTAGAGAGATGGAGCTAGCTATAAGAACTCAAAGTGGAACCAATAAGTAAACGAGAATTTAGAAGAACAAGAAAGCTGACACATAGCTCTTCTGTGTATGGCTCAACCTTATTTTAACCATTTCACTTATGTTAACTTTAACTAACTTAATACTCGCTGCTATTATCTGTGGTGTGTGCTGGTGTGGTTGCAATTCTACAGAGGAGGAGGAGGAGGTACAGAGAGGTGAAGTAACTTGCCTAAGATCGTAAGGCCGTTAGGTGGTAGAGTCAGGCATCCAGCAGCAGAGGTCGAATGTTCTCTTTTGCATCTCATCGTGGAGCCCAAGTTAAGATTTTTCTCTTGGTTTCCATATCCATTGACCAAGCTGTCGATTCCCCAACTGTTCCATGGAATGTCAACAGCTGTTCCATTAAAAAAAAAAAACAATTTTCATGGAAAAATAGTTAACCCAGCATTTTCCTAGTGTGTATGGAGATTATTTATACTGAGGACTTCTCAGAGAATTTAATGTTAAATGTATATTGTAAATCACCAAGAGGAACATTTATCTTGTACAGTTCTAAAATTATTTTTCCATGGAATGTTTTGTTTTGTTTTTACAGGATATCTATAGATATCTCAAGGAACATACAGTTCTGTGCCATTTTTGTACTCTTCTTGAATATCATCCACTATTTCACATCATTAGTTTCTATGCTTTCACCCAAATGATCTTTCTTAAATGTAAAATCAAATGTTGTCACTCCCTGAATCACCGTGCAATGAACCTTCATTCTTTTCAGACTCATACTCATTGCCTACAAGGGCCTTGCTTGCTTTATGGAGCAGTCTTGAAAGCCCCCTGTAGGCCAGGTACTCATCTCAGTCCATATAGAGTCTATCATGGTTTGTATGTGTTACAGTTACTTGCTGTTAGACTGGGAGCCCTCTAAAGACCACATCCTGTTTGGTTTTTGTTTTCTACCTAGCCAGTTAATACCTGTACATAGTGGTTTCTCAATAAATGTTTGAATGGATTCTATTTTCTGGCAGTTTTAATTGCTAAAAACATGTTCCTTAAGTTGACCTAAAGTCTGGTTCTCTCCAGTATTATCACATTGAATGTGTTTCTTTTTGCTCATAACAGTACAATGTTTGAGTTTCCCTGAAGTCCTTTCCGTGTGAAACTTTTTTTTTTTAACAGTGAACATTAGTTCTCAGTTGCTAACATGGCAGTCAAAACTGAATTTAATACTACATTCTATATATTATTAGAACAGTTTTTATTTTTATAGAAATCTACGTGTTTTCTATCAGTTATTACCAGAACATTGTCCATCATCTTCTACTTGTGCTTGTTAGCCCATCTTATTTTGACCTATTCATTTTAATCTTGATTAAATCATCTGTTGTTGGAAAGCAGCTCAGCTAGCTTTGTGTTATCTTTAACTTTTATGTATACAACTGTTGTTTCTTCTTCCAAACCTATGAGCAGAAGACAGTCTCCCATAGCTTCCAATAGATAGCTCATCCTAGGTTAATCGCAGGTCAGCCTAACTGTATCCTACTTAACAAATATCTTCATGTCTTAAGTCTGTCAACTCTACAGCATCTACTCTATCTTTCACTCACCCAGAACTTACTTTGGCAAATGTTTTGTGGAAATGTAGACCATTGATTACCATAGCATCTGTAAATTGAGTTCTGCTTCATAGTCTGTTTGACTTTGTGTAAGCTACCCAGCCCCCCACGCCTGACTCAGAATTTCTAAAATTTTAAATGGCCTAACTGGTCTCAGGTTTTTTGGTAAGAATTAAAGGGTCAAAATTGTATATGGTGTGACATCTTTCCCAATTACGGCATTTTAATACATTTCACAGGCTTTAAAAAGTTGCAGGAAGAAGAAAGCAAAGGGAAAGAAGAGCATTCAGAAGTCTTTATACGGGGAAAGAGACCTTGCTTCGAAGAAGCCGCTCCTCAGTCCTATCCCCGAGCTGCCTGAGCTCTCCGAGATAATGCCTCCCACTCCAGGCACCGGCAGGCTGTGTTCAGGTACCCTGCTCTTGTCCTGTTGCTGTTTTATCTTCTCTGCCACTTTCTTGCTGCTGCACCCTCTTTTCCCTTTTTCCCATTCACTGTTAAAGAGCATACAAATAAAAATAGCAACCTTCCCTCATATTACCATGAGAATTTTAAGTTAAGGAAGCAATAGTTCGTAACTTTTACCCTCTTCAGAATCTGATAGGAGCTCTGGACCCTCTCCCCAGAGAAACTAAGACACAAGAGAGTGCATATAGTTTTAGGGGAAATAATTTCCTTCCATCCTTTTTTCTTTTTAAAGCATTTTAATGTTTTTTATAGTATTCTGCTCAAATGAATTCTGTGTAGTGTTACGGTGCATCATGAAGAGTAAACAAGGTGATGGCTCAGTAATAGATAAATCTTTTATAATTAAGGACCAAAAAAAAAAAAAATACTTGCCCCATGATGTTTCAGTAGAGTTGGCACTGCTAAGCATCTACTAGAAATAACATTTATAAATTGAACTGGATTACTTTGAAACAGTTTTGTTGGAAAGCAAAGATTAAGTCAGTTGACATACTGGTTAGATAAAAATTGGAATTGCTTCTGTTTTATAATGGCTGAGATTTAAAATTCACTAAAATCATGCTGAAATTAATAACAGTATGTATTCATTTGGTGTGTTCATTTTGTATAGAATAATTTTAAAAATAGGCGTTTTTGTCAGTCATCAGAGATTTAGAGCCTGCATTCCATTTGTAACATATCTGTAGAATTTATAATAGATCCAAGGATGAATAAGGTATATGCCACCCTAGACTCTTGGCTTCTACCTACTTCTCAACTTCCGGAAAGCACAGAGTTTAAACAAACCCCTGCTAGCCCATCATCACACCCAAGCCGCCCCAGCCCCTGGGCTCCTTCTCCAGTCTCTTTATGTGCTTGTCTTGGGGCGGGGGGTTGGCCACACCGCCTCTTTTTAATCTGGCCTAATGCTGCGTATCCTTGAAGATTTAGCTGTGCTGGCTGCTTTTCCAGGAAAAGTCTTTGTTCGCATTACACCTTTACCATCAATTTTGTAATGTGCCGTCTACCTCCCTTCCCTGCAAACTGCAGTCCCCTTGAGACTGAAAACTAAGTCTTCATTATATCTCCAGTTCCTGACCGGAGTTTTTCCAGAGATGTTTAAACAATGACTATTAGTATATGTTTTCCATCTTGCATCTTACTAGAGAATTTCTTTTTAAAAATACCTGAAGGATTTTGTATCTTATCACCAGTGGTATCATCTGTTATAAGGGTTTAAAGCAAAATCTTGCTTCCCTCCTTTTCCATTTTTCCCTGTCCCTTTTTGTCTCTCTTCCTCCCTCTATCCCTGTCCCCTACCTTTCTTCTCTAGCATGTCATTTTCATGAAAAATACATAAACATCGATTTTTAAAGTTGTATAAAGAGCCCGACTGACATATTAGTTGGTTGCCACTGAGTGGACCCTATGCTAACCTCTGCCTTACGTGACCTGATATCAAGTACCCGAATCATGAAATAATGGAGAGAGTGTGTGCACGCACACACGTGGGAGCTGGAGGAGGAGGGGCAGAGAGCGAAGAAGAGGAAGAGAATCTCCAGCAGACTTCCTGCTGAGTGTGGAGCCTGACCTGGGACTCCATCCCACAACCCTAAGATCATGACCTAAGCTGAAACCAAGAGTTGGAGACTTAACCGACTGAGCCACCCAGGCACCCCATTTTTTAAAAAATTTATTTTAAGATGTATTTATTTAAGGCTATGTTACATAGCTTTAAAACGTTGATGATGTTTCGTTCACCTGTGTGATGTGACGCAGTGTGTCAAAACCACAGGACAGCCTCCACATGGCATGTCTTCCTGGAGTCTGACTTTCAGTCAGATTGAGGTGGAAGGGGAAGACTTCTAGAATGTTGAAACAAACATAGCTTCGTTTGAGAGTACAGTGCTGTTTAAATCATATTAAAATTTTTAACACAGGACATAAGACCTAAGTGTGTTCAAAAATACCCTTTTGGCTAAATCCTCAGATCCCCCAGAATTCCAAGTTTTCTTTCCTCTATTTCTGGAGAAACATAGCTAGAAAATTTGCAGAAGCACAGTGGTGCCCATTTTCAGTAATTCGTTTTTCGGGAAATGGGAAAAGTGGCTGCCTCATGCTAATTGACCTTGTAGTGTGGAAAGTACATTAGAATAGAGGAAGCAATTTGAGATACACTTCTCAGTTTCATGGTCTGAGATTATGTACTTTATTCACTCATGTATTAAATACGTATTTTCTTAACCTGGGCTTGGGGGAGAACTAAAAAAAGGAAGAGCAGGATGACAGATGGTGGCAAGTACAGCATAGCATTTGTAAGTCTTGTGAGTTTTGAAAGCCTAAAACATAGAATACGCTATGGCACCTGTTTGATTTGTCGACCTTTATTTCCATTGTTACTTTTTAGTGAGATTTAAACTTATTTCCATGCCCTTAGATGATTTCAACTCCAACGGTGAACTTGAAGAAGCAAAGCTTCCTAAAAGAAAGACTCTTTTGCCCTACAACCCAGAAGATTTGCAGATGAATCAAGGTTTTAATAAATACGATCTGTCTGCATTCTGCAGCTCTTACATGAAAAGTTCCTTGTCGCTTATTAACGCTACTTTAGATCAAGATTTAAATATGAGTGCCGTAGCAACTAATGAACATAAAACTATTCTAAAAGCTGAGATTAAGTCGGAAGGTGAAAATGGACTGAGAGCTGGCCCTGAGAGTGAAAGCAGTCATGTTTCTTGTGCTCCTGTGACCACAGAGCCCCTGGCATCAGATGATGCAGAATCCAGTGCTATCCTGCCGTCCCGGGAATTGGCTGCTGCCGGTCAAAATGTGGAAAACCTTTTTCAAATCTTTAAGATTTCAGAAGATGTAAACATAAAGTGTGAAAAACAGGATGACTTTTTAATAGCTACCAGAGGAAAATTGCAGCCCATGCCCTTAACGTCTGACTTACAAAATGAAGAGGTGTTAAGTGACAACGTAAAAGAAAGTAAAAGTCCGAATGCAGGTTTGGGAAGAAACTCCATAGAAGGTCAAAGTAGCACTGGTGTGAGTGGTGGAAAAAAGACGCATAGAAGACGCTCTACGTGTTATTCCGACGGCCAGAGTTTATATTTGGAGAAAAATGGAAATCACAAACCTCCCTACATAGTGAGCAGCTCTCTAGAAATTGGTTTAGAAAATTCTGAACTGTATAAAGATTTATCGGCCTCCATAGAGCAAACCTTCCAGAGAACAAATAGCGAAACAAAAGTAAGACGTAGCACAAGGCTGCGGAAAGATTTGGAAGATGAAGGGCTTGTATGGATTTCACTTCCATTTCCTTCCACGTCCTGCACTTCCCAAAGAATGAAAAGGAGAACAATATGTACAGTTGACAGCAGAGGATTTGAAAGCCTGTCCCTCTCTCAAGAAACTGTGTCTTCTGGACAGAAACCGAGTCTGTCACTCCCCGTATCAGGTAAAGAAAACAAGGAGGGCTTTGCTGCCGGTTTTTCCCGTTTACCTGGGAAGAGGAGGAAGAGCCTCTGTACATCTACACTCGCAAATCCGAAAGATACAACTCAGTCCAAGTGCTACAAAAGAAGAACCTCTCTCAGCCAGAAGGGAGAGAGCTCTCTAAAGGACTTCGAAAGAGTGGGACATGTCTGGGAACTAAAGCAGTAACTGACATTTCCTATGGAGCATGTGACCGCAGAGAAGGTAACCATCCGTGCTTAAAAGATCCTTTCATTCTGCTTCTCATCCTTTGTTCAACTTCGGCGTTTTAAAAGTTTCAAATAAAATCATTTGAGTTGAACCTATTTTTATGTAGAAATAAGTGAATTTCTTCATTCAAAGGGGAAACGTTCTATTAAAAATGTTCTTCTCTCCCCAAATAGTACATATTTACTGAAGCTTTCACATTAGTACATGTTTACTGAAGCTTTAGAGTCTCTTGTAAAAAACATCAACCATCTTTTAGGATTGACTCATTCTGTCTGCAGGAGAAGAGTTTAAACAATAAAATGATAGAATTAATGTAATTTTACAAAAATTGAAGGTAATACAAGGTTAAACACTGTTAGAAAAATGAGAAAAGATGTGTTTTAAAATGCTGCCCCCCCAAAAAAACTGGTTATAAATGTTAACAGGAAAGATGGAAATCATTAGACTTTTTGGTTTAAAGTTGAGAAGCTTTAATGATTTGCTTTGTCTCAAATGAAAATTGTATAATAATAGGTTACAATCACAACTTAAACATGGCATTCTGTAATTTTCTTTCAATAAGAATATTACAAATCTAGCATTATAAAATGAATATATAGTTTATAAATAACTAAGGTGAAAGCATTTTGTCCTTCAAACAAGATTCTTACATGCTTTGTGGGGTGGGAGGTGCAGGATTGGTTTTTGGTGAAAACAGAACAGTTTAGTTGAATGATCTTCCAGATTATTCCAATTAGTCACATTTAGGATTTATTCCAGGAAATCCCAAATTAGCAATTTGGGATTTAATTCGTGGTTCTCCATTAAAAAAATTTTTTTTTAATCCAGAAACTCTTAAGAAAGGGCCCTAGAAAATTCTTTACTTAACATGAAGTTGGTGGTGGTCTTTTTTAACATGGTCTTTTCTTTTCCAGCAGTTCTCTTTATTTCACAATATCAAGTACTATCACTTGTTTCGGATTTTCCAGTTACATTTCAGCAGTGGCCTCTCCTATCACTGTTTTGATGACAGCAGTTTGAAAATCTAAATTGCTATGTATCTGGGATTTGTGAATGCACATAAATCATTGTATCATTAAACAATTGTCTTTGAAATCCTTTAAATCATTAAACTCTCCCTCTCCCTGATAGCAGAAACATGTTAACAAATAGAGCTCTCTATAAATAACCCAACAGGGAAGAAAGCTCCTGCTGAGCGCCCATTTCCCCCGCCTCAGAGAGAGACTATTTGTTACCTTCTTGGCACCAATAGGTCTGGAAGTCCTGCTGCTAAAGACTAAATGTATTTTACATTAACACTCAAAGTGATCCCCAATTTCTTCTGCTAAAGGGTGGATTGTTTAAAAAATTCTTTTATCTTTACGCGTAAATTATTTATGGGCTTTTTTCGCCTGGTTTATAGTTTGGTATGGTTGGCAAATCTCTATCACTGAAAACAATCCCCCCCCCAGCCTACCCCCTCCCCCCAAAAATGGAGCTTTTTGGTTTTGGTAATTTAAAAAGAAAAAAGTAAAAACTTTCAGAAACATGCAGTGTTAAGGGTTTTGTTTTTTTTAAAAGCTTTTTGTTCTTGTTTAATGTGAAGGCTAAAACTACTGATCGTTTTTTCCTCCCCTTTTTGCCATATGATGATGTATGATCTCAGTTGTATTTGAATTTTAAGAATTTCACATGCTTTGTTTTATTCCTCAAAATGTGCTAATGAGGATAAGGGAAACATTTGATCTGTGGGATTTTTTGGCTTGAGCTTTCAAATGTAAAATTCTTGTTTTCTGGCATCTCCAGTTAAAACTGTAAACTCTTGATGCATTTTGTTGGTTTCAGGATGTGTCCGTATAAATGTTTTGTTGATATTTGTAAATAACAAATAGGCAGTTTTTTTAAAAACAAGAGGTCTGAGAAATCAAAGCAATTTGGATATAGTTTTATCCACTGTCTCGTTTGTATCCTAAGATTTGTGAAAAGTTAATTATTTCTGTATTTGATCATGCTTGCCTTTTTTTAGCTGTTTCTTTTCATTAATGGTTGAAACGGAAACTGGGCTTCAGAAGAGTCTGTCCTTGCCTTATCTTTTCTTAACTGCTGTAACGCTTGTCTCATTTTGCCTTAGGAAGTCTGTCTTTTGTTGCTCCTGTAGATGCTTGTTTGTTCCAGAAGATGGCAGCATGACATCTGGATCCATTACCTTAAACCCCTGGGCAGCTCTTCATCGTTGCTGGGGGTGCTGCTTCTCTTTAACTTTTATTTTCACTCATTTTTTATCATGAAATGATATTTGTCTACTGGAAAAAGTGGAGAATGGTACACAATTGAAAACTGTCTTCCTTCACCGCATGCAAGCATCCTGCAGCCACACCTGCGTCTTCCCGAAAGCTTTCTGTGTAAACACTTAGCAACTAGCCTGTGTCTTCAAGACCTTCGCCTGTGCAAACATGTTTTCTAACGGGATCACTATAATGTGCCGTTCTGCAGCTTAATTTTTTTATTCAATAAACTTCCGTGTTGTCACGGGGAGCCCTCATGCTCCTTTGGTCTTTTGAATCCCTGCATAGAGTTGTATACTCTGCACATCCATAACTTAGTTAGCCGTCTCCTTACTAAGGGATGCTAGTTGTCTCCACTTCTTTGTGATTGAAAATTATGCCACGCTGGGCTTGTGTGCAAATGTCCGTAAGATAAATTCCTTGACATTAAAATTAAATGGATATCAAATTATCCTCCACAGTTCATACCTGCTACAATTCTCTCATAAAGATTTTGGCATGCATCTCCTTCACTCTACCTGTCACGTTCTTCTGCTTTAATGCCACTTTGCTTCCATTTTCTCTCGCTGCCCCCACTGGCCCTTGAGCTGTGGAAGGGAACGTGGGGCTTACACTTGGTGTGACACGGAGAAAATGATTATTAATGCCCGATTCATGCTTTAGATTGAAAGAACTTTGTTTTTACTGAAGTCAGCGTTATTGAGGTGTAACTAACTCTAGTAAACTGAGTGAAGTTTACCTTTTTAAGCGTACAGTGTGAATTTTGGCAAATTCATCCAGTCATCTAATGACTACCGCAGTTACGTAATAGAACATTTCCATCACCCTGAGACCTCCTCCCTCTTTGTGGTCAGTCCCCTCTCCCCCAAACCCAGCCTCTCGCAACCACTTAGAGCAGATTTCCGTCCTTCGAGTTTTGCCTTTTCCGCAGCATCATATAAATGGATATAAGAGTTAGAGCCTTTTGTCTTTTTTGAAATTTAGCAGAATGCTTTAGAGATTCATCCATGTTTCATGTCATAGTTGATTCCTGTTTATCGCTAAGTAGTAGTATTCTGTTTTATGGATGTACCAGGTTTGTTACTCATTCACCAATCGATGGATATTTGGATTGTTTGTTTTTTTGACTATTACAAATAAAGCTGCTATAAACATTCACATATGGATTTTTTTTTTTTAAGAGACGTTTTCATTTCTCTTGGGTAAATAAATACCTAGGAGTGGGGATTCCTGGGGTGTATGGTTGGGATATGTTTAACTTTTTGAGAAACTGCCAGGGTTTTCCATCATGGCTGCACCATTGCACATGCTCACCTGCAACGTGTTCAGTTGCTGCACATTTTCACCAGCACTCAGCATTGTCTGCCTTTTTCATTGTAGGATTCTGGTCGCTGTGCAGTCGTATCTCACTGTGGTCTGGATGTAGATTTCCCTAATGACTAATGATGGAGAACATCTTTTCCTGAGCTTATATGCCATTCTTGTATCCTCTTTAGTGAAGTGTCTATTCAGATTTTTTGCCCACATTTTCTTTGCTTACTGATGTTTTCCTATTGAGTGAAAGAGTTCTGTGTTTATTTGGATAAAAATTCTTTATTGGATGTGTCTTGCCAATATTTTTCCCCAGTCTGTGGCTTGTCTTTTTATTTTCTTAGCAGTGTCTTTTAATTTTGGGGTAATCTGTAACTTACCAATTTTTTTCTTTGATGGCTCATGCTTTTGTGTTTTATCTAAGAAGTCTTTGCCTAATTCAAGAGCCCAGGGATTTTCTCCTGTGTTTTCTTGTAGAAGTTTTAGAGTTTTAGCTCTCAGGTATTGAGTTAATTTTTGTATATTGTGTAAAGACCAGGGTTTGTTTGTTTTTTTAATGGAAATTATTCACCATTCATTGAAAAGATTAGGGATTCCTCATTGAATTTCTGTGGCACTTTTGTTGAAATTGGTTGAGCTTATATATACAGGTCTATTTCTGGACTTTATTCTTTTCCATTAAGCTGTGTGTCTAAAACCAACATCACACCATCTTGATTATTATGGAAAGCTTTTTTTTTTTTCCTTTATTTTGATTCTTTATCGTAGTTTATGTTTAAAAGTTCTTTTTGTGAGGGAGGCCATTAGAAGCAAAAGATTGACCAATCAATTCTATCTGGAGCCTACAATTATACCCAGACCTGCATCTCCATTTAGGGCTAAGAATCAATAATAAGCTATAAGAAATATGGGAAGGAAACCATCTTCCTCGAGTCCAAATACATTCGGCCCAGTGTCTTGTAAACTGGTTTGCTACAGTTGATGATTCTAGATTGTCACCCTGAGCCACTGTAAGATTTAGTCATTGAGAAAGAAATCTCTTTTTGAACACGACCATATAAAATCAGCAAGAAAATAAAGTGAGTTGATTTAAAATAAGGTTCAGAAGTCTTTGCCAAAAATATTATAAGTCTGATTCATTTCTTCTCATAAATAAGTTTGTTACTATAGTTTGGTTTTCGTGTAAAAACTGCCACTACCCTTACTCATAATGTAGCCTTAGCATTTGAGAATTACTTCTTAAACATGGGAAAATTTTCCTGCAGCAGGTCACCCGAGGTAGGCAGATTGTAGATTCATTAATATGTATGCCAGGCATTAATTTCTAACGTGATCACTGCCTTCAAAATGCTCAGTTTTCTCTAAGGGGCAGAATTATAGTCCAGGGTGAGTCTAGAGGAATGTCCTGGTCCTCTCAACCTTGCACTGTTACCACCTGGAGATCAGGTAAGTTTGGTTTCTCTTCTGGAAGAAGTGATGCTTGAACAAAATACACTAATGGGAATTTTAGGGGAATGGGATCCAAAAGATATATTCTATTTCAAACATAATTATTTTGTAATTTTTGCAATTATTTGCTGTGATGAGGCAATGTAAGTTGGCTTCATCTCATATGTATTTTTGCTTTCAGTATTTTTCTTAACTTCCCATTAAATTCTAACCTATGAATAAATCTGGACAAAGCATGGATTCAAAACTAGACTAGAGATTGTGAATGTACATAACCAAGTTCTAAAGAAATCTCTCCTCTTGAATGCTAATGCATTTCTATCTTTTGTATTACCAGATTTCTTGGTAGTGTGTCAAAGGGTTGACTCTGGGCTTGGAATCCATGATCAAGTGAACAGAATTGGGATGAAATTAAATCACAATAAATAATTATACATACAAAAGAAAAGTGTATGTACATACACTTTTAATTATACATACACAAATAATTATACATACAAAAGAAAAGTGTACATATGTACATACACAAATACAGGGGTGCCACCCAGGCACCCCTGTATTTGTGAATTTTTAAGCTCTGAAATGTAGATAGCTCTTGTATTTGCTATGTCTAATAATTTTTTTATTTTCATGGCTTTTTTTGCCTGCTTAAAATTTGCTTTAAAAAAATAATTCTTCCACTTGTTTGTAATGTTAAATGTGATTTGTTAGAGACATTTCTATTTTTGCTGTTTAAAAACAGACTGCGTTTCCAGGGTTGTGGTATCTCGTAAGCACAAAGCACAAAAATTGTTTTTTTTGTTTTGTTTTGTTTTGTTTTTTTGGCCTTAAATTTATTTGGAGATTATTTCCTTTTTATTTTTCTTTCTTTTTTTTTTTTTTGAGATTATTTCATAACCTTAACTTGGCTCTAGAATGGGCTAATTACTAATGTACTATGGCCTAACAATTTCAAATTTGTCTACTGTTGTATTGGTGTGTTCATTTTTGTACATTCTTTGATGCTTCTCTGTTTTTTATTAAATCATGATACAGACTAAAAGTAACATAATACCTTTGGTGAGAAGATGAGTAATTACTGCCATTCTCCTGATACATAGTTTTGTCCCACATCTTCAACCAAAATCCTGCTTAGCCTGGGGGTGACCTTAATTTTAAGACTTATTAGGACTTTGGAAAATTTTAGAATATTGAGAAACAAGTGTTTTCTGGAGCTGCTATTTGTAGATACTTTAAGCATTATGTCAGTTATATGAAAAGGGAGAATGAATGAGCATGCACATTAAAGAAAAAACAAGTTTGCATTTTCTAAGGGGTAGGTTGGGATTTCCAAAATTTCCGAAGACCATTTGTAGAGCAGCCTTTCTTAAGGCTTCCTTCTCATCTGTCCACAGCATACACAGTGTCCGATAAATGGTTTACTTCATATTCTCTGTGATAAAAGTGGCCTGTGGGGATGCAAACAGTTGGCATTTTGGTTTTAGATATAATTTAAGAAAATTCCAATTTCGTATATATATATATGTATGTATGTATTTTTTTAAGTTCCAAATTCCTAAGTGTATTTGTGAATTTTTTTAAGATTTTTATTTATTTTTTGACAGAGACACAGTGAGAGAGGGAACACAAGCAGGGGGAGTGGGAGAGGGAGAAGCAGGCTTCCCACTGAGCAGGGAGCCCGATGTGGGGCTCGATCCCAGGACCTTGGGATCATGACCTGAGCTGAAGACAGACGCTTAATGACTGAGCCACCCAGGCACCCCTGTATTTGTGAATTTTTAAGCTCTGAAATGTAGATAGCTCTTGTATTTGCAATGTCTAATAATTTTTTTATTTTCATGGCTTTTTTTGCCTGCTTAAAATTTGCTTTAAAAAAATAATTCTTCCACTTGTTTGTAATGTTAAATGTGGTGATTTGTTAGAGACATTTCTATTTTTGCGTTTAAAAACAGACTGCGTTTCCAGGGTTGTGGTATCTCGTAAGCACAAAGTAAATGTCAATTTTTTTCTCTATTTAGGCATATCAAAGAACTGCTAAGTACCATCAAGTGTTTGCAAAAATTGGTTCTTCCACATGTGTGGCCCAAACAGTGACATAATTTTTGTTTAGTATAAAATTGGTGTCGAACAGTTGAAACTTCATAGAGAGCAAAAGGATTTTTCGGTTCAAGTAAGTTTAGTTCAGATGCCAGACACGAGGATGCGAAGTGTGTGATTTCATGCCTAACATTTGAATACGGACAATGTGTTCGTTTTTAATTGTTCATAACAGAACAATAATCCACAGCGACCAGTCTTTTCTTGTTTTAAGTATACATTGGGAATGAAGATTTCAGAAGTATTCCCTCAAACCTGAAAAACCTGGTGTTAGTCTTGGGTGATTTCCAGTGACCCTGTGACTCCCTTCTTCCTGCCCCCTGTGTAGATTTGGAACTGGGCAGCCATTTTTGTTTTTGGAAGGGAAAGGAGACAGATATAATGAATGACTTTTATTGTGCAATATTTCAAACTCTCTTGAATGCATTCGAATGGGATGGAAAGTGTTCTGCCCTATGTCATAGCCAAAACAAACAAAACATATTCCCTAAACCTGGATGTGTGTTTCTCTCAAACTGGCAGTAGTTAGAGCTCAGCTCTCAAACAAGAATTTGGTTTGACAATTTTTAGCCCTTGTTCAACTGAATATTAGGATAGGTCACAGCCAAAGCAAATATTGTGGGGAAAAATTAATACACACATTTACAGCTTGCAGGTGGCATTTTTTGTTTCTTAACATGTTTGGTATTTGTCTTAAGTAATTGCATTTGTAGTAATACTTTTAAATAGACTACTTTTTTTTGCTGATATTTTTTAAGTGAACTTCTCTCTGATAATAGTAACTCCAAATGTAAATAAATTCTACAGAGGTCCCTGAAGAGTGATAAATGTTTGAATTTAAGTATTTAAACATTTAGAAAGAGCACTAAGAATCTGAGAATTCTAGGAATATCAGACCCAGCAAATATGCAGTAAAACTCCCTTGATGGTAGCCTTCTATGGCCCCCGAAGAATTCATTTTAGTGAGTATCAATGACTCCTTTATGATGATGCCTCCAACAGTGTTTACTGACTCCAACCACCCCCACTTAGGTTGTTAAGTATTCCCACCCTTTGGATCTGTAGGGAGAAAGTACTCTGCACAATCAAGATAATTCATTTTGTAATGCACCATTGTGCTTCATGACCATGGCAAAATATATTTTTTATTAGAATAATAACTTTAAATTTATGGTCACCCATGACCATGGTTTGTGCCTTAACCAAGAAATACTGGAAACATAAATTTTTGAGCCAGGCAGTCTGCCTCGAGAAATGGTAGCAAAGACTTCATTCAATCCACCTTTTAGGTTCTTCCTTTGAAACAGAAAATTCAAACGTTAATCAAATGTTTTGTTGAACAGTATCAGACATCTGTGCGAATGGACATAAGCCACTGGATGATTTCATTGGCCATTAACTTTTCATACAATAAACCACTACGGACAGAGCGCTGCCTGCATCTTGCATTTCTGTTAGCAACATTGCACATTGCTGCAAAGATAGCTACTTACCAAGCACTGCAAAGTCCAAGTGTATTCCCATCAAGTAGCCTGACTGGCGTGTTCTGGACATAAATCATTTGAAGGAGCGGGTGCTTAGTGTTATGTGGTGTGTCTAAATGGTGGGAAATGGAAAGACTTCTGTGTTGGGTAAGTGGGTCCATGAGGTCCATGGCTTTCGGGCTGTCGAGAGCAAATGTGAGTGTAAGATTTAAGATGGAGGGGAGGGAGGTGGAATGCAAACTTCTTGGTAAAAAAAGAACTTTTCTATTTTAAATGTTGCTCTAAGTTCTTCAACTTTTAAGTATTCAAACCTAAATGCGGATGTATAGGGTTCTTTCACTAGGTAGTCTAGGAATAATTGGATGCCGATTTATCAAAGTTCTACCTTTTTTTCAACCCCATGAGAGCTGAAGGGGTTTTTTTTCCCCTAAAAATAAGCTTATTTTTAGATTTTAAAAGTACGTTTCTTAGTCAAATTGGAATCTCTTAATGTGCACTATGGCTTCCTTTCACCTCAGAAATCTTTTCTTTAGGTATGTAACCTGGGCCCCCCTGCTTTTTACTCACAATCCTTAATCAAGTTTTTAATTCTTCCACATTGTGGGTTTTTTTTTCAACCCACACTATAGTAAAACATACAGACCCCCTTCTGAGGTATTCTCTTATCTCTCGAAGTACATAGCCAGACATACGATAAGATGAACAAGAGGGAAATGGTTTTCTCGGCCTACAGAAAGAAGCAATAATAAAACCTGGAAAGATCGGAGGCCTTCTGATACTGGGTCTGTTGTTTATTCCACTTGTTTCAGCAGCCTGCCCCACTCTTCCACCTGCGTGCTTAAGGAGGTCAGGCCATTTGGGTACTTGTTGGCTATTCTTGTAAAAATTTAGTTTGAGGAGACCTTGAAATCAATAGCTGCCATGGGGTTTTGAAGGCATCCAGAATCTCACAAATAATCAAAAGTTGCATCTCTCTTCATAAAATTAAGTGAAAGATGAGTGTTGATTTACCATTTATTCTATAATATATTGGGGGGGGGTGTGAAGAGGGGATTGGGAACAGGAAAGAAGCCAGAAGAAATAGTGTTCAAACCAGAAACCAGGACTACATCTGCTTTTAGATGCCAACACTTGGAACAAGCAGCACTCTCAACCCGATCCCCGAAATGTGCCCAGTGTCCCGCTGCTGTCGTGTAAATGTCCGCGGGGATCTATATCCAGCATACCCCAAACACTTCCGAGGCATGTGTCCTTTGACATTTCCTTGCCTTCCCGGGGCGGGGGCTCTGCCATCTCCACAAGCAAAGAGCCGGTACCGCCAGGCCAAAGCTGTAACAATATTAAGATGTTTTCCTCAACCTTGTCCCCAGAAAGATACTCTGTTTCCAGAAGACTCTTCTCCCCTGGGCATTACATCATGAATTGATTCAGTTCTTGGAGGAAGAAATTGGACAAAATATAATAGATTACCTCCTGGGGAAACATACTTAGGTTGTTAAGTATTCCCACCAGAAAACTAAGAAACTGCTTATATATTACTACTCTGTCCACATTTAACCTTTCACCTTCTCGCGGCTGAGCAGGGTGCTTTTTTCTGTAATGGTTTTTGTTTTAGCGGGGGTCAGAGAACATTTCTCCTCTATTTTTGTAAGGAATACAAGTATTCTTTGTTTTTGCCATCACCCGGGCTAGGTCAGTTTCACGAGCCAGGCTGTGCCACCAGGCCCTGGGGCAGGCGGGGATGCTGCAGCCGCCAAGGGGTGTCCTATCCACGCCGAAGCTCTGCCTGCCGGTGGGCAGCGGTGGGGGGGGGGGGTAGCTGGGGTGCAGGGAGCCGCTAGATGGGTTTAATTTTCCTTAAGGGTTTTTGGCCCCTCGTGGCCCACAGGAAAGATGTCACGTGTGGAGCACTGGGGGGGCATCACCTCGGTCGTGTGGATAGCGTGGCCCGGCAAGCGACACGTTGTTGAAGAAAAGGATCGAGTTCCCTCTTTTCCTGGGAACCAGTTCTCAGAGAAGGATGTTTATGATTGATGAAGTCACTCCCACCCAGTAAAGAGCGCAGGGAGAAATGTGGGAGCTATGTTCTCTTCCAAGTCCGAAAGTTGGCGTGCAGAAGGGGCGGGGTCCCATTGGCCCTATACATTTGCTGGCTTCAGATGGGGCTAACTTGGAACGGTAAGCCGAGCGGACGGAAGGGCGGATGAGCCGGAGGGGCCGGTAATAAAATAGCAAGCCTTTCACCACCCCGTGCCCAGCCGGTGACTGGAAGCCAGTCAGCATCCAGAGCCTCGTTAGCGGATTAGGGGACCGTGTAGCGAGCTGGAAGTCTCCCCGCGCGGGATCGCGGACGACCCGGCTGGGAGGGCCAGTTTCCTTCTCTGAGGCAGAAGCAGCCGAGCCCGTCAGCGAACCTCCATTCCTGTCTTGTCTCAGAAATCTCCAATCGGGGGATTCGTGCAGGCGCCCCGGAGCGCTGACATCTATTCCTTTACTCCTTTATCCCAATAAAAGCCCTCTAGTGGCCCCAACCACACTCCCGACTGTCCGCCTCAGAGGGCTGGGCTCCACTTCCCAGACGTGCACCTGAGAAATAGGAAGCGCGTCCGCGTTTAGGTGAGACGCGGCCATTGGGGGGGGGGGGGGGACTAGGTAACCGGTATACGGGACCTCTACTATTTGTGCAACTTCCTGTGAATCCATAATTACAGTTGACGCTTGAACGACATGGGTTTGAACGGCCTGAGTCCCCTTACATCCCCTTATTTTTGACAATAAGTACAGTACTATAAATATTTTATGATTTTCTCATTTTTCTCTAGCTTACTGAATTAGGAGAATCCAAGCTAGCACACACACAACATACAAAATATGTGTTAATCAACTGTTTATATCAGTAAGGCTTCCGGTCAACAGCAGGCTATTAGTATGAGTTTTTTGAGAGTCAGAAGTTAACAGATGGATTTTCAACTGGGAGGACCAGTGTTGGTGCCCCTAACCTCTGATTTGTTTGAGGGTCAACTGTGAGAAGTTTAAAAAAAAAAAAGTAAAGTGCAGGGCGCCTGGGTGGCTCAGTCCTTTAAAAGCATCCAGGTCCTGGGATCGAGCCCCACATCGGGCTCCCTGCTCAGCGGGAAGCCTGCTTCTCCCTCTCCCACTCCTCCTGCTTGTGTTCTCTCTCTCAATATCTCTCTCTCTGTCAAATAAATAAGTGAAGTCTTAAAAAAAAAAAGTGCTTCAAACAGTAACAACAAAAGCATCCCCTAGTTACCTTGTCTGTAAAATGGGCAAGTTAGTGGTACCTCCTTTATGTGGCTGCTATGAAAATCAACTAATACAGATGTGGTGCCCCTTGTTTTCATCATCCTTTTACACTTTCCCCTTACAGAAGCCCATTTCCTTTCTCGTGTGTCTATACACAGTGTTGTCGCTGTAGGGTTTCCATTGGGCCCTCATTTTTTTATTTTTTTAGATTTTATTTATTTATTTGACATAGAGACAGCGAGAGAGGGAACACAAGCAGGGGGAGTGGGAAAGGGAGAAGCAGGCTTCCCGCGGAGCAGGGAGCCCGATGCGGGGCTCGATCCCAGGACCCTGAGATCATGACCTGAGCCGAAGGCAGTCGCTTAACCAACTAAGCCACCCAGGCGCCCCTATTGGGCCCTCATTTTACGTGCTCTCATTATTATGCCCACATTACAGATAAGGAAGCTGAGACTTTAAGGGGTTCATGTGACTTGCTCAAGATCACATAGCTAGTAAGTGACAGAGCTGGAATTAGAAGTTTGTCATGCTCTCAAGTCCATTCTCCTTTAAGGAAAATGTTGTAAATAGTCAAGGATTTGAAGGTGAGAATTTTCTCTGTGCTAGACCTGCTCACGTTATTAGAAATGCCCCTGATGGAAAGCTGTTGCCCTCTGCCTCAGGATTACAGACACGAGGGCCCCTTTGCTCCATTTGGGGGAACATCTTCCCACTTCTGGTCTTGCTCTCATATCCTTAGCCCCTGGCCTCGTCCTGCATGTCTTCAAAAGGAAATTGGTCCTGTTAGTACCTAAACTTCAACCACTGCATTACCTACTGCACCCCTCACTCCTAGTTTAGATGTTTCTATATCAAACGGGGGTTAAGGCTGGCGTGCGTAAGCAGCAAGGTGGTTGGTTGTATAATCCTGTACTGAATTCACTTTTGCTAAAATTTTGCATTATCTTACTCAAAACTTTCCCTAGGGTTTTCCTAGCCATGGAAATCAAATATTTTCATCAACCCGAAATATATTCACCTATGGTTTCACAGCAAGGGGTCAGGAGTGCATTTTAGCAAAAAAAAAAAAAAAAAAAAAAGGAAGAAGCTTGCTAGAGGTTCTCCCTAGAGTCTGACAGAAGAACAGAGTTTCCATGAGGGAGTCTTGTCCATCCTAAATCCAGTTCTGGGCATAGTTCAAGTTAAATAGACACCCCTCCATCCTGCTGAGCACCTCCACCCCAGGAAGAAATCTCTCTGAGTTGTGGGCAGCTGTTGTCATTTGTGTCCAGGGCCCCAGAACGTGGGACTGCCACAAGTCCTGAGTTGAGGGCTCGGGGCAGCAAGTGCCAAAAGAAATGTTTAGTAAATGATCGTTAACTACCAGACAATGAGTAGAGCATAAATTTAGTTGGCATGCTAGCTTTAAGCTGAGATGCTGGTTAGAGTTAAGGGGTAGCTGAATTCAGCTCATTACTCTGGTTCAGGCAGTGGTACCAAAATATTTTGGGGTGAGAATGGGAGCTCCCTCCTAAAGGAGTTAGTATCCACATTTGGGGCATGCTACCCTGCTTTCCCTAATAGCTTCTGCAAAGGGCATTGAGAACAGACATTTTTAAAACTTTATTTTATACTGCACGATGACCCCATTTCACCTGTATGTAACATGTACCGTGCACATTGATGCCATAAAATGTCAATTATAAATTTCAAGATTGATTATTTTGTGCTTGTAGTTTGGAAGCCTTGAGATACACAAGTGCATAAAACAATTTTAGAAAACGTAGTGAATGGAGCACTAGGTGTTATACGCAAACAATGAATCATGGAACACTACATCAAAAACTAATGATGTAATGTATGATGATTAATATAATAAAATTAAAAACAAAACAAAACAAAACAAAAAAGAAAATTACAGAATGATAGAGATGAAAAACAAAGTAGGGACTATTTTTTTTTTTTTCCAAACTTCTCACTTTGTATATAAGGAAACTGAGGCCGGGGACTTGGAACCCCTTGCTCACCACTTGCCAGGATAAGGTCTCTCGATTATAGGGCGTTTATCTTTTCCCTCTCCATGTTGCTTTTGTGGGATATATGACATTCTATCACCTAACCATGTTCTAACTTTCTTGAAATGACCACCAACTGGGCTTTCTGTGTATTGTGTATCGACCACAGGAACAGGCTCACTGCTGGTCACAGAACAGATGTCATCGATGCTTGTTGAAGGACTGAGGGGCTGTGCTATGTAATGATATACCTGCATTAGATGCTAAGTCTATTGTTTCTGTTGGAAAAGCATGTCATCCAAATTCATTCTACATCCTTGGGACAGATGTTGAGTGGGAGGGGCTGGATAAGTCTCCTGCGATCATTCCAGTATTTCTCAAAGCTTGGTCCACTTTAAACAAGTCAGGGAACTTATTTAAAAGGCAGGTGACAACAATCTTGTCCCATTTGAAGGTCAGCATTTTATCCAAGGACAGTGTGCCTTTTGACCCACTGTTGCCAACAGCTGCTGGACCCTGAGACACACTGATCTCGAGCTTCTTAAGCTCTCTGCTTCCAAATCGTTTGGTAAGCTTTGCCTTTGATGCCAGTTGCCTGTGAGACCTCTGTGGGTCAAGAGCAAGAGATTTGAAGTTAGACCTGAGTTTGAATCTCAGTGCCCTAGTTACTGTATTATATGCTGAATTACTTAGCCTCTCGGGGCCTCTCAGAACCTCTCGGTTGCTGCATCTGTAGAACGAGGGTAATAATATTTTCTCTTGCAGTAATTGTGAGGGTGAATTATGTCGTGAGTATGTGTGAAGTTCCTTGTTTAGTGCTTGGCATGGGACTGAATAAGATAACATTAATTTTTACTTTTTCTAATGTGATTTCAGACTTACAGAAATTTCAGACTTAAAGAAAAGTTGACAGAAATACTACAAATCACCTTCACTAAGATTCCCCAAATATTAGTATTTTACTGTATCCGTTTTCTCTCGATAAAGGTATATCTATATAGATACAGATCTTTGACTTACAATCGGGTTACCTCCCAATAAATTGGAAATCCTAAATTGGAACTCCTAAGTTGAAATGCATTTAATGCACCCAACCTACTGATCATCAGAGGTCAGCCTAGCCAGCCTTAAACGTGCTCAGAACACTGACATTAGCCTACAGCTGGGCAAAATCATCTGACACAAAGCCTGTTGGATACTAGTGTTGACAATCTCCTGTAGTTACTGAATGCCGCACTGAAAGTGACGAGAGAACAGTTGAGTGGGCACAGAGTGGTGCTAAGCGTATGGGTTGTTCACCCTTATGATGGTGTGGCCCACTGGGAGCTGCCACCATTGCCCGACATCATGAGACAGGATCGTGCTGCTTGTCACCAGCCCAGGAAAAGATCCAAATCCAAAATTTGGACTCTGGTTTCTATCGAATGCGTATCACTTTTGCACTATCGTAAAGTCAAATCGTTGAGTTGAAACATCCTAAGTTGGGAACCATAATATCTATCTGTCTCTATATCCTTATTTATCTATCTATCTATAAATATATTTTTTTCTGACCCACTTAATAAGGTTGCAGATATGATGCCTCTGTGCCCCTAGATCCCTCAGTGTGAATCTCCTAAAAACACAGGATAACGTGTCACGATGATTATTATTAAGGGGCTGTAATTACAGTGATGGGAATACTTCCACAGTTTCGCAGTGTTTCTCTGACTCAGATTCAGATCAGGAGCCAACCGTCTTTTACTGAGCATGTATTATGTGCCAGCCATAGTGCTGGATGCTTTGGAAAATATTCCATCGAATTCTCTCAACAGCATCACAAAGCAGATATTATTAACAACATTTTGCAGAACATAGTAACTAAAGAGACTTAAGGAGTTGGTAAATTTCCTGCAGGAACTTAATTAGTGGAAGACCTGGGATTTGAACCCATTTCTGAGTACTCGAAGCCCTGTGTTCTTTCCAAAACTACACTTTTTTTTTTTTAACAGTTTTATTCAGGTATAATTTACATCCTATATAATTTGCTCAAACCTCTCTTTGCAGTTAATATTAAGCAATACTGAATGTCAAGATTTATGTCTTAATTCTATTTTGTATTATATAAACAAATGTCCCTCCATCTGCCTTTCATTGGTTAATATATATTTTTACATTCCTTTGATTTTAAAATTTTGAAAATATTTTTGCCTTAAATATATTTATTATATTCTTTAAATGACAGGTTTTCTCTTTTATTCCATGCTAATAGTCTCTACACTCTTAACAAAAACAGTGTTCTTTGTTCTAGGTTGCTGACCACATTCTATTATAAAAATGAAAAAAAGTAAGAAAAACTAGGAGCAACTCTACTGGGGCCCCTAGATCAGTGTGTGCTAATCTTGGCTAGCCTGTCACGTGCTTTTGTGGCCTGAGCTATAGCGGTTTTGTTTTCACAGTTCTTTCTAATTCTGATGAGCTCTCCAGAACTCTATTTCAAAGTAATTGTAATCCTTTTGCAGTTTTGTTGCCGGCTGGAAACCAACACTTTATCTTCAGATACCTTTAGTCAGGTTTATTTTTGAAATGAAGGTTTATTTTCTCAGGGAGTGCTGACGATATTGTTAACATTTTGGTGGTTAGGACTTGAGAAACTGGAGATGTGGTCTGTTGGCGTGCCTTCGGCTCTGGCCAGACTCTAGCAGCAATCAAGAGCTGTCGATTTGCTCTCGTTCTCAGCTAACTGGAGCTGATTGGTCTGACTCAATGTTCTCATGCCTAAACACGGAGAATAATAACAGCACAATCCATTGGGGTGACATATCCTTTAGAGATTTTCACTGAGGAATTCTGGTGCGACCCTTTTGGTACCAGTATTAATTTACTTCAAGTAAAATCCTGTGCTTTAATCATCAGCCCTGGCTTTCAGTCACGTTAAAAATTCAAATTCAGTGGGGAAAGAATATTAATTCACAGATCAGCCACTTTAATAGAGAACTCCAAGTAGCTTGGGAACCAGCAGTTAGCCATTGTCTGGCCAAGATGGGAGACAGTATCCGGGAATATTTGGGGTCCCTGCTTACAGAGCTTGGACATGGGGAAACAGTCCTCTCTGGAGGTCGACAACTCAGGCTCCAGAGTCAGACTCACCTGGCTCTGGATTCAGCTCCACTGCCTTGCTGTGCGACCCTGAGCAAGGTAAGCTCAGATTCATTGTCTAAAATAACGGCAATGTTTTTCTTTCAAGTGTTTTTGTGAGACTTTATGGAAGTAAAACACCCCGTGTCCAGATGGTGGCCCTTAGAAGATTCTCAAAATGGTCGCTAATTAGAACAGCAATAATCTTGGTGTGGCCAACCCCGATTTTTCCTGTATTCTTTTCCTTCCTCTGCTCCTTCTTTCTGCTTTCCTGTTCTCTCCCCTACCCTTCCCACACCCTCCTCGCTCCTCGCTCCTCGCTCCTCCCCTCTACCCCAGCCCCATTCTGGATGATCTGAAGGAAGACGTTAATTATTAAAGAACATCCAGTTCTTGGCATTCTATGTAGAAGAAATCAGTGATTTTGAGGACCCTGAAGAGAATCACTGATTTTGTAAAGGCTTAATAAAAAGTCAACAATCAAACAAAAGCTTTTTCCCCTCTGAATCATTATAGTCTGTTGTTCCTGAACATCTGGGCAGAGGGGAAGGCTGCCTTCGCTGGGGCCTCAAGACACAGCTTCTTGGGCTGTAACTATGTCTCTGTTTATGCCTCATTTGGAACATCAGCCATCATTCCAGGATGCTCTTTCTGGAGCTGCCACTAACTATGTGGGTGAATTATTTTCCAACTTTGAACTTCAGTTTTTAAAATGGAACAAGTCAGGCGAGACTTGCTGTAATTGATGGAAGTCGATGTAAATACCACTCAGATTTAATGCTTAATCGTATACTCTTATGTTGTTTCCTGTGTATCCATCTTGTCTTGACAGCCAGCTCTTCAAACAGGGGGACAGTGTCACACTCCACAGGAAAGACCATAAGGTTTAGAAGGAGAGGCCCCGGGTTCAAGCCCCAGCTCTGCAACCTACCAGCCCGCGTGACCTTGGGTGAGTCGCTGCACCCCCACCATCCATGCTTTCCTCTGCTATAAAATGGGGCTGATGCACCCTTTTAAAACACCAGGTTATTGTGAGGCCTAAATAAGGTAATAATTAATACAGCACTTGGTAAACTTAAAAAAGAGGTTCATTATCGTTCACTGTATTGCCCACAGAGCCTATCACTGTGCAACTTTCATAAGTTTTTGTTGAATGCCATCTCTTTTAAGAACAAAGCTAAGACTTGGTATTATTGATTTTAAAATCACTGAAGAAGAGCATTGTTGGTATATGATTAAAACATTTCATTTCCAATGCAAAATTTTAAACACAAAAAATACACTTTCGAAACCAGTAAAAGGCTTTGAGTAATGTTATGTAAATGATATTGATGTTAATATTCTCTAGGTGTCTTAAGATTTATGTGGTAAGAATAAATATTAAAATTAAACCTGAAATGAAATACTAGTGCTCTCAGTGGGATTAATTTTGTGAGGCTCCCTTTGCATAGTACATCGTTCTTAAATTTGCATAGATAAATTTTGAAAGTTATTTTCTAATTATAAAAATAATATTGTAGAAGATGGTAAAGTATAAATGCAAAACTAGTTGTATTACTTAGAGTTCTCCAGAGAAACAGAACTAATAGGATATATTTTATATATAGATATATATAAAGAGATTTATTATAAGAAATTGGCTCATGCAATTATGGAAACAGAGTCCCAAGATCTGCAGTTGGCAAGGTAGAGACCCAGGAGAGCCAATACTGTAGTTTCAGCCTGAGTCTGTGTCAGGAAGCAGGAGAAGACCAATGTCCCAGCTCAAAGACAGCCAGACAGAGAGGGTCGCTCTTACCCAGCCTTGTTATTCTATTCAGGTCTTCAACTGATTGGATGAGGCCCACCCACATTAGGGAGAGCAATCTGCTTTACTCAATCTACCAATTCAGATATCAGTCTCATCCAAAACCACCCCTCATAGACACACCCAGAATAATATTTGACCAAATATCAGGCCAAGTCAAGTTGACACATAAAATTTACCATCACACTACTATAATAGACTATTTGGGAAATTCAGGAAAGAAGGCGAAAAGAATTCCTCAAATTCCGCCACCCAAAGATAACCATTATTAGAGGTTTGACATGTTTCTTTTCAATCTTTTCTCTTTGGTTTGTTTAGTGTGCCACGGATCATTTTTTTAATCACTTGTTCTATTTGACCAGAGATTTCATGTTGTCTCTTCTTATTTACCTAGAATGGTATCTAAAATTTCCGTGCCTCTGGTTTTGTACTTATAAAACAATTATTGTTAGAAAACCTGCCTTGAATATATGACACTGTCATTATAACCAATTAAAATGAGCATGACCCACAATCCCATGTCTTACCCTAAGGAAACAGAAGTGACACCCAAGTTAGGGAGACGGAGGTGGGGTGGAGAGAGGTAGTAGGAATTCCTGAGAGACACCAGGGAATTCCATCCCCCTTCTCCAAGCTGATGCCTACCTTGGAAGTGTCCCCAGATGACCGGTCTATTGCTTTTTCCCCTGATCCAGCACTGAAGGTGTTAATAGCCCATCTCACCCGCCCTGTGTCCCAAGGCTGAGGTGTGAGCAACTAGGGAACCCCCCATAAATTAAGGGCGGCAGCCTCTCTGAGGAGGGAGAGGTGGCTTGTTCAGCATTTTAAGCCTTTTAGTTGGTGTCCTTTATCACTGATTGATTTATTGGATATTTGTGCAGCGGGCAGGGGGATTTGAAATATAACATAAGCGCTTCCTGAGATGTCAGTACTCTAATGTTAGTGGTCTGCACGAGGATGTAATTCATATCTGCAGGTGCTTACTCTAGTATCAAATACTTCAATAACATCATGCGTGTGGAATCCACTGCTCCCAAGTGCCCTATTTGTATTCCGATATGCCCACGTCTTTTCCTATGTGTGTTTTCCTTTCTTAAGGAGCTCTCATTTCCTTCAATAGGATATGTTTTATTTCATCCCTTTTCCTGCATTTACTCATATTAATGTCACCGCATTCACTGGTAATAGCTGGGCCTGGAAATAGCCCGCACGGCCATGGAAATATTAGTGCGTTATTATGAAAGAATGGAATGGAACCAGTAACGGTGCTTTTAGAGTGCTAACTAAATGTTGCCCAGTTTGAGAACACGGGAGGGAACAAGTCAAGAGAACATGGTGGCCTCTCACTAGTGCTGGCAGGGCTGGGAGCCAGGAAGGAGAATTCCGAGTTTTGAGTACTTCCTTTCCAGTTAGGAAGTTTTTGGTTGATTGATAGAAGCCGGGCACAGTCAAAACATCCCTTTGGGTTTTGCGTGCAATAGCTGAATGTTTCCGATTGGCCAACGCAGAAGACTTCGAACAATTGAAGCCCCTAGATCTGCAGGGTGGGAGCATAGTGATAAAGCGCTGTCTTTTGGGCAAGGCCCACTCTCCTCTTTTTCTAGCCCTTCCCTTATGTATCTGGGAGACTGATGTGCGCAGGGAAGCGGTCCTGCTTAGCAGAAGGAGAATCGGCTCTGGACCTCAGGTGAATTTGTTTTCTTTTATCTTCTATCCAGCCTCCACATTTTCCATTTATAGGATGGAGACAGCACTTTGCCTGCTATTTATCTCACAAGAAAGTGTAGAGAGAAAACATGTTTTTTGGAATGTTGCAGGATATAGGACATTATAAGCATAAAGGCACCAAGGATTGTGTTCAAAGTTACTTGTTTAGAACACAAGATGAATTTTCCTCCAGAAACTATTTTGCAGTGTGGGATGCAGATAATTACTACACTCTTTTAGTATTACTATGCTGATAGAGTTATAGAAGTTTTAATTCGAATGGTATAAGTTTGCTCTTCCCTATATCTGTTAAATTCTCATTTTATCTGCTAATATAAATGTAGGGTAGAGGGACCCTTGTCCCACTGTTAGGAACAGAGACTCTGGAGAGAAGTCTCGAGGGTACAGGGGGACAGGCAAGGGCAGCCCTTCATAGGCTTGGGCTGTTATAAGTCAGCAAACATAATATGTAGTGTGTTAATATATTATCTATAATATATGTATATTGTGATATACACATGTTATATCTTATATGTATATCCTATATATGTGTGTGTGTCCTATAATAAGATACAAGCTAGAACCCCTGGGGTTTGCTGTGGGTGGCCAGCTTCCCATTTTAGGCTGTGGGTTTAGAAATATTTCCTTTTTGCCTGAACCGCTGAGGTGTCTGTAGGGGAAAGACAAAAACAGATACTGTGAACTTGAGCCCTGCCAAAGAATTAGTCCTGGGATCTTGGAAACTTTGGGAAAAAATATACTTTTAGAAGATGGGGTCTTGAGGAATTTTAGGACAAATATTTCTTGGTTGCAGGAAAACCAGCTTAGTGGAACCTTGGTTTAGCAAATTTAAAGATCTTTTCCTTCTTGGAAAGGGTAGTTCTCAAATAAATTAGAGTCTCTAAGAAGAATAAGCTGTTCTGCAGAATAATGTAGAAGGTTGTCTTTGTGAGTAAGTCGTATCTCCACAGATTACTTTCTTTTTTAGGAAAAAATTTCTACCCCCACACAGATTTTGATAGACCTCTCATTAAAAATGATCGTTGGCTCCTGATAAAGGCATTCCTCAGCCGGAAGATCAGGAGCAAGCCCCAGACAAGGCTGATAGAGGGACCCTGAGATGAGACCAAACTGAGTGCTTAAAACTCTATGTGTGAGAGGCCCACCGGAATGTTATTCCAAACTAAGTAATCTAGCCCTGCGCAGCATGCTGATGGTGATTACTGGGCTCCACCAGATGAGAGAGACTTAGGGTGAGCCTCCTTGAGGTCAGGGAGCTTTTTCCCTGAGACTGAAAATCCCTATGGTCAATCACCCAGCAAGGGGACAGATCCAGGGGTGGAGAAGGAAGACGGGGGTGGTGTTGGGGTGCAAAGGAGATGGGGCATCGAGGACATGCGTTTTCATGGAAAGGAGGGATGCTAGAGACCCTTCTAGCTCCAGTGATAGAGAGGACTCAAAAGGAGGTGGGACAGGTTTCAGGCTGGTGGACAAGAGGTAGGAGAGTACGGGGAGTGGGGGTAGCAAAGACCTAATTAGATTAGGGGGCGATGGGGGCGCCCATTGATTTTGCCCACTGAGGTGCTTTCTGTTGACTGAGTTCATCATAGGGTATGTTCTGAGAGTTGCTTTGAATGTGCAGGTCTTGCATATCTTTTGTGAAATTTATCTGTATTTCATATTTTTTGGTTTTTTTTTAAAGATTTTATTTATTTATTTGACAGAGAGAGACACAGCAAGAGAGGGAACACAAGCAGGGGGAGTGTGAGAGGGAGAAGCAGGCTTCCTGCTGAGCAGGGAGCTGGATGTGGGGCTCGATCCCAGGACCCTGGGATCGTGACCTGAGCCGAAGGCAGATAGTTAATGACTGAGCCACCCAGGCGCCCCTATTTTTTGTTATTTTTATAAATGGTATTGTTTTAAATTTCATTTTCCAATTGTTCCTTGCTACTATATATATATATTGTATTTTTGTATATTAATTTTTCATCCTGAAACCTTGCCAAATTCACTTATTAGTTCTAGTAGTTTTCTTGTATTTATTCTAATAACTTTCTTACTTTGGTTCTTTTAAAATACCTTCTATGTCTCAGGGCACCCGGGTGGCACAGTCGGTTGAGTTTCTGACTCTTGGTTTCTGCTCAGGTCTGATCTCAGAGTCGTGAGGTCAAACCCGGTGTTGGGCTCCACACTCAGCATGGAATCTGCTTGTGTTTCTCTCTCCCTCTCCCCCACTTTACTCTCTCTCTAAAATAAATAAAATAAATCTTTAAAAAAATAAAATACCTTCTATGTCTCTATTTAGCTGTTCTATCTTTCCTCTAGCATCTTGAATATATGGAATACAGCTATACAACTTTCATTGTCTTTTTTTTTTTTTTTTTTTTTGTCCTTTTCTACTGATGCTACCATCTGTGTCATTTCTGGGTCAGTTTCAATTGATTTTTTCTTTTCATTATGGATTGTATATTTCTTCTTTGTATGCCTGGCAATTTTTGTTGGATGCTAGACATCATGAGTTTTATATTATTTGGTGATGGATATTTTTGCATTCTAACAAATAGCCTTGAGCTTTGTTCTGAGATGCTGTTGCTTAAAAATAGTTTGATCCTTTTTTTTCCTTTCTTCTTCTTCTTCTTCTTCTTCTTCTTTTTGTTTTTTTGTTTTTTTGTTAAGTAGGCTCCATGCTGGGTGTGGAGCCCAATCAATGCAGGGCTTAAACTCACAACCCTGAGATCAAGACCTGAACTGAAATCAAGAGTCAGACTGTTAACTGACTGAGCCATCCAGGTGCCCCAGTTTGATCCTTTTGGATAAGCTTTTTTAGGTGAGACCAGAGCAGTGTTTAAGATTAATCTTTCTTCAGTTGTGAGGCAAGACTCTTTTTTAGTACTCTGATGCTACATATACTATGAGCTTTTCCACTCTGGCTATTTGGAACAGGTACTGATCCTTGCCCTGTGTATGCTCTGAGCATTGTTCTCTCTAATCCTTTAGAGTGGTTCTTTTCCTGGCCTCAGGTAGTTTACTTATGTGCATGTGCTAAGTGATACTCAACTGAGTACTCAGCAGAGACTCTACAGAGCCCCAGAGTTCTCTCTCTGTGCAACACCCTCTGCCATCTCCCGTACTCTGGCCTGTGGACTGTAGCTGCTTCTGCTTCTCCAGACTCCCAGCTCCATGTCCTCAATTCAGGGAGATGGATGGGCTCAGCCCAGATTCCCACTCCCTGTGCTGCATGCTGGAAACTTTCTCCAGGCAGTTAATTTTGGGCAATCATTGGGTTCACCTCATTTCTTTCCCATCACTCCAGGGTCACTGCCCTTTGTTTCCTGATGTCCTATGTCTTGAGAACCATCACTTCATATATATTGTCTGATGTGTTAGTCATTTTGGACATGAGGGTAAATCTAGTCCCTGCTACTCTATTTTAGCCAGAAGTAGGAGTGCTC
The DNA here is from genome assembly GCF_964656455.1 of Halichoerus grypus. NCBI lineage: Eukaryota > Metazoa > Chordata > Mammalia > Carnivora > Phocidae > Halichoerus > Halichoerus grypus. The sequence continues at coordinate 157,685,257 of NC_135714.1, read as the reverse complement.
GCTCACTGCCCAAGTCCATACAACTCCACTGAATTTCTGTTCGTGAAAACTAGTCCTATGGCTCCACTTGGATACAAGAAGGGTGGGGAAATCTAGTTTCTGGCTGAATGATTACTTCCCAGCAACAACTCTGCACTAGGAGGGGAGGCACAAATTTGGGTGGCCAGCTAGCTGTCTCTACCGCAGTGTTCTTGTCCTTATCTTGCAGATGAGCAAGCTGAGGCCCCGTGGAGCAAAAGCAAGCATCAACCAAGGGAAATTAGTATGTGGTCATAACAGAGTTGCACTTGCAGCTCCTACAGGCTTGTCTCCTCAACTGTGTTTCTGTTCTGGGGATTCAGAAAGCCATAAACTCTGCTGACCTCATCCACTATCAGTTAGAGCCAGGAGGAGCTTTGATTGTGAGAACAAACCTCTCAGTCTTCAAAGTGGGATTGCATATGTGGTGAAAGAAATTTTTAAAGCAAAACAGAGTTCAGTGTCTATGGAGCCTAGCTTTGTTTTCTTTGTTTGACTAAAACCTCAAGTAAGAGAGAGGAATGTAGTGGGAATAATTAGCCACAACGGGTGGTATAAATCCAAGGAGAAAAATAATTCATCAGCTTTAAAGCAACTCATTTAAAACTGTGAGGGTAGTTTATTTGACCTGCATTTGGGAGCAAATATTAATGAAGAAGTAAAGGAAGCTTATGGCTTTTTCAGTTCTTTCATTTCCCACTAGATGTCCTTGATAGAAACTAATTATCAATGCTCTTGATTTAATTTGGAAAAAAATTGGATGAAGGTTTTCCTTTAGTCCCAAGTCAGTGTTCACCACCCAGGAGAACTAAAATTAACCCCTGATCCTTCCTCAGTAACTGCTCTAGCCATTGAGGTCCAAGGAGTCCACTTGAGAAGATAAGAAAAATTATGATGATTATTATGGTGATTATTATTTTTTAAATAAAAATTTCTTGTGGGAATGCAGGAAGACTAGAGGAAATTTTCCCAGTGCTAAAGTTGCTTTTATTAAACCACTAAGCAGATACCACAAAACTTTCATTAATTGAAACCCAACTAAATTGAACTCATTTTTATCCCATATTCCACTTCCAAGAAAAAGGTCAAAGGCAAGAAAGCAAGATGCTGTCAGCAACTTATCTTTTTTTTTTAAAAAAAAGATTTACTTATTTATCTTAAAGAGAGAGAGCGAGCAGGAGCAGGGGCAAAGGGAGAGGGAGAGAGAGAATCTCAAGTGGACTCCCCTCTGAGCATGGAGCCTGACACAGGGCTTGATTTCATGACTCTGAGATCATACTGTGAGTGGGGATCAAGAGTCGGATGCTCAACCAACTGTGCCATCCAGGCACCCCTGTCAGCAACTTATCTTAAAATCAACTTTCAAGACCATACTTAGGATCCATTACCCATATCTCAACAATATACAATTTCTATATTTTCTCTGCAGTATGTTCTTAATAATGATGTTCTCCAGGATTATGTCTTCACTTCTCTTTTTTTGGTAGACTAACAATGGGATTAAGAGTGTGGGCTCTGGATTTCAATCCTAGTACCATCATTATGAGTTTTGTGATGTCATCTGTAGAATAGGAAAAATACTAATACCTACATATAGGGTTGTTTAGATATTGAGGGGATACATGTCATGTGCTAGAGTAGTGGCTTGCCAGCGACTCTATGGAGGAAGTGCTCAATATGTTTTGCTATCATTATTATTATTGTTATTACTAATGATATCTTTATTTATTTATTTTTTTTTTTGAGGGAGAGAGAGGGGGTGGGAGGGAGGAGGAAAAGGGAGAGGGAGAGAGAGAAAGCCAAGCAGGCTCCACGCCCAGTGTGGAGCCCACGCAGGGCTCCATCTCATGACCCTGAGATCATGAACTGAGCTGAAATCAAGAGTCAGATGCTTAACCTACTAAACCACCCAGGAGCCCTCTAATGATATCTTTAGATGGCACTTGTATGACTCTTTGTCCCATGTTTTAACTGTCTACTGGACTTTTCTTTCATTGACCTTCACCCTTGAGGGACTCACAATATCATTTCCAAGTAGTCACCTGTATATATCAGTTCTACATCTCCTTAAATTCCGCTGCAGGACAGTATAATGGTGTCTATGAGAACCCATGTCATCAGTCTTGACTACTGCTGTCTTCTTCCAGGGATGCCAGAATCTACGCATCCAACAGACCAGGCCTCCCTTGCAAGTGGCATCCATCCAAGCCCTGGGTGACTCAAGGCCTGAGTGTCCTTCTCCCCATCCACCAGGAGACTGCTATGACTTACTCTTGTAAGAAACCCACCACCAGTAAATCCATCACGCCTCCCCTCTCTGTTATTCTTGGTTACCATCCGGGTAACTTCCTCTCATCTTTATAGCTCTCTGCTCTGACTCCCCAACCCACCTTCCCACTGTTCTCTTTTCCAAGCCTTCCTTGGTCCTGTAGGAAGCAAATTCTCTGCATCCTCAACCTTTTCACTAAAGATTACCTTTATTTCCATTCCTTCACTGAAACCAGCCTCTTTGCTAAGTACACTGCTTCTCTCGGTAGTTATCTCAAACGGATAATTCTCCTTTTCTGACTCCACACATGCCCCCAGGGGAAAGAAAAGCCCTGTTTCCTTCCAGCCTGTGCCATAGGGCTATCCCCTCTGGTTGTATCACTAGCTGTCCTCTTGACATATACCTTTCATTCAGTGAAGACATTGGTGTGGACCTCATCTACCTAACTTCTACTCTAAGTCCAGCTCATCTCTGAGAGCTTTATCTACTCCTCATCTGCCATCCTTTTCATAAACACATCATGTTTCCTATCACCACCCATAGCTATTCCAACCCAGAAAGAATTAAGTGTAGACATGCTGCTGTTGACTGGAACTCTTCATTTCATACCTCTCTCGTGTAGTTACTCCTATTCTATGTGTTCCTTGATTATATGGCCTTGTTATTATTGTCCTCCTTGAGTCTCTTGAAGCCCAGGTCTTCCCCTATCCACTGTTCACTTTATTGCCCACCCAGCTTAGTCTTCATGGTTCACTGTTTCCACATTTCTCTTGCCAATTAAATTCCTTGCCCCCTTTTCTTTTTCTATTATGTCCACTGTAAAAAACCCTGGATCAATGGAGTGTTTGACTTCAACTTGCCTAAACTGGGACTGCTGCACTGCTAAATAAAATAGCGTTATCACAGAGGCTGGTGCACTCTACACTTGGGTTTTTCAGCCCTCTGATTCTCTGAATTAATTATTTCAAAACTTTTTCATTCTTCTCAGTGGCCTACAGCACCCTGCATTTCAGGCTCTCACCTCCTACTGCTCTCTTGCCTACACCTGTCCAACCACAGTGGCCTCCTTGCTGAATTTTGAACATGACTATGATGGTCCATTTATGTGTCAACTTGACTAAGCTGTCATTCCCAGTTATTCAAACACCAATCTAGGGTGTTGCTGTGAAGGTATTTTGTAGATGTAGATTAAAGCTCATAATCAGCTGACTTTAAGTAAGGGAGATTATCTTAGATATTGTGGTTGGACCTTATGCAATGAGTGAAAGGCCTTAAGAGCATAACAGGCTTTCTTGTGGTTTGCAGCTTTAGCTCATATCTGAAAGTTCCAGCCCAACATCCTGATGGCCTGCCCTACAGGTTTAGCATTTGCCTAGCCAACTTCCTGACTCTCTGCCGGACTTTTCTTTCCATTGACCTTCACCCCTGAGGGGCTCACAATATCATTTCCAAGTAGTGCCTTCAACATCTTGCTTCAACATCACACAAGCCAATTCCTTGCAATAAATCTCTTAATATATATCTGATTCTACTGATTGTATTTCTCTGGTTGAACCCTGGCATGGATTTTCATGCCCTGAAAGTGGGGTGCTGCTCTGATAAATACCTAAAAATGTGGAAGTGGCTTTGGAATTGGGGAATGGGCAAAAGCCAGAAAAATTTTGAAGGGTATGTTAGAAAAAGCCTAGCTAGATTGCCTTCAACCGACTGTTAGTAGAAACATGGATGTTAAAACTCTGCCTGTGAGAGCTCAGAAGGAAGTGGGGACCCATTCCCTGGTAAAGAAAGTCCATATTGTCTTGAAGAATACACAAATTACCATAAGCAAATTGTTGGTAGAAATTTGGACATTAAAGGTGCTACCATTGTGGACTCCGAAGGAAATGAGGAGCACGTTTTTGGAAACTGGAGAAAGAAGAATCTTTGGTATAAAGCAGCCAAAAGCTTAGCAGAGTTGTGTCCTACAGTTTTGTGGAAAGCAGAACTGTTAAACAATGGAGGCAAATATTTAGCTGAGATTCCTGAGCAAGATGTTGAAGTCACAGCCTTCTGTGAAGCAAGAACTGTGAAGAAAAATGAACAGGACTTGTTGATTTGGGGAATTCTCAGCTTATCTAGATGGCAAAAGATGCTAAAATTAGGAGATTTACTATCAGGAAAGCTGTGTTCTGGAGAGACAGCCAAGGGTGTATGACTGGGCAAACTTCAGTTAGTGCCTAGGATCACAACTTAGAATATTCGGTCATAAGTCGGCTATTTGAAGAGATTAGGTGTGTGACTCAGCCATTTCCACAGAAGCCAGGAACAGAGAAGAGATTACCAGGAAAAGTCTGTAGAAGGGGCAAATGGAGTCAAATGGATCCCCATGACATACACAGGAGACCCGCAAGGTTTCTGAGAATGTCACACCAGCAGAAACACCACCAGCTTGACCTGAGAAGACAAACTGAAAGGGTCTGTAGAACTCCCCAAATTCTATAGACGGGAAGCAGGCTGGTAAAACTATTCAGCTGCAAACACATGCTACTCTTCATGAAAAAGGAAGGATGACTCAGAAAGCAGAAACTTGGGTCCAAAGCATAGAGTCTTGGGCCACAGGATATTATTTACAGGACTTGAAAACTGATAGCATTTGCCCTGCTGGATTACAAAATTGTCTAGGACCAGTGATGCTTTTTTCCATCCATTTTCTTCCTTTCTGAATGGGAATGTCTGTACCTGGCAGCCTATGATGTTCCCACCATTGAATTTTAGGAACAGATAACTTGTTCTCTAGTTTTATAGGTCCATAAATGGGGAGGAAATTTGCATCAGAATCGGTTATATCCAGAATTCTATCCATACCTGACTTAGACAATATTTGAGATTTTTGAGTTGATGATATCTAGATGAAATTTTGGACTTTGAATTGATGCTGTATAGGATTGAGACTTTTAGCTATATTGAATGAGAGTACTTGTAATTTTTTTTTAAGAGAGTGCACATGCACGTGTGCACGCGTGTGTGTGCGTGCACACACACGCATGTGTGGTGGGGGAGGGGCAGAGAGAGCCGAGTGGGAGAGAATCTTAAGCAGATTCTATGCTAGGCGGGGCTCCATCTCATGACCCTGAGATCATGAGCTGAGCTGAAATCAAGAGCCAGACGCTTAACCAGCTGAGCCACCCAGTACCCGCCCTGGGGTACATGTATTTTGCATATTGGATGGATGTGAATCTCTGGGAGCCAGAGCGTAGATTGTGGGAGGTTGAAGAATGGCCCCCAAATATATGCAGGTTCTAATCCCTCAACCTATGAATATTACCTTACATGGCAAAGGGACTTTGAAGTTGTGATTGAGGATCTTGAGATAGGGAGATTATCCTGGATTATCTTGGTGGGCACTAAATGTAATCACAAGTGTTCTTAGAAGAGGAGGCAGAGGGAGATTTGACTACAGAAGAGGAAGTAGGAGAAGTGAGGATGGAAGCAAGAGGTTGGAGTGATGAGAGAAAGGAATCAGGAGCAAAGAAACTCAGGCAGCCTGCAGAAGCGAGAAGAGGCAAGGAAATAGGTTTCCGCTGAAGCCTCCAGAAGGAACTAGTCCGGCTGACACCTTGACTTTAACCCTGTGAAACTGATCTTAGACGTCTGCTTCCTGAATCGTAAGAGAATAAATTTTGTGTTGTTTTTTTAAAAAGATTCATTTATTTATTTTAGAGAGAGAGTGAGTGCATGAATGGGACCAGATGGAGAGGGAGAGAGAGACAGAGAGAATCTCAAGCAGACTTCCCATGGGGCACGGAGCTCCATGCAGGGCTCAGTCCCACAGTCCATGAAATCATGACCTGAACCAAAACCAAGAGTTGGACACTTAACCAACTGTGCCACTCAGGCACCCCAATTTTGTGTTGTTTTACAGCAGTTCATGGTAATTTGTTACAGCAGCAATGGGAAACTTATACAGGGTCCATCATGCTCCCACCTTAGAACTTCTGCACTATTTCTTCCTCCAGATAGCCAACTAATTCCTTCATCATATTCAAATATTTCCTCACACTTCCTATTCTTAGCGAAGCCCACCTTTCCCTCTCGGTTGGACATTGTAAGCTGCTCTCTGCCCCCCTGTTTGGCACTCTCTACCTCCTTCTCCCTCTACTTTCTCACAGTATTTATAACCTAACACACCACATAACTCATTTATTATGTTCATTGTTTATTATCTATCTTCACATGCTGGAATATAAACTCCACAATGACAGGCATCTTTGTTTTTTCCATTAATGTATTCTAAGTACCCAAGACAGTGCCTGGGCAGAGTAGGTGTCCCATAAATATTTGTGAAGTGAATAAATAAAACCTCCTATCCAATCACTTCATAGTTTCTCCTCAGTAGATCTCATTTCCAATTTCATAGGAAAAAATAGAAAGCATCAGAGGAAGCACCATCAATTTTATTTGATCCTGCCTATTCGTTGTCATCTCTCCTCTCTACCTTTTACAATAGAATAGGAATTTCCCCTCGCTTTCAAGGTAAATCCCTCCACCAGTGTCCTGCTTTCTACCTACTCCATCCTACTCAGGAAGATGGAATATAAGTTATCCCCTTTCCGACATTATAATTCTACCTCTCTCTTTTTCTTGGCTTTTCCCTATCAGTATTTAAACGTGTTCATGTCTCTCCTGATCTAAAAACAGCAATAGTCTCTTGACCCATGGGTCCTTCCTGTATCTGTGGCTCCTTCACTGCCAGACATTTTGAGTTGTCATTATTGGAAGCTCTACTACCGTCATAAAACCCATTCATTCCTCATCCCTCCATGTGGCTTTCACCCACCATCCTTCAATGAATCTGCTCCTGCAAAAGTAGAGGATGACCTCTTTCTAAATTCAAGAGACCCCCTTTCGTCCTTATCTTAGATGAACTCTTGGTGGCATTAGGCAATGACTGCCACGCCCTCCTTGAAATAATCTCATCCTTTGCTTTTTGCAAGAGCTACTCTTCTGATTAGCTCTCTGCTTCTCTGTACTTTCGCAGTTGCCCTTTTGCCTCCTTTTAAATAGACTTTGTTTTTTTTGGAACAGTTTAAGAGGAAGGTATGGAGAGTTCCTGTTTACCCCCTGCTCCCACACATGCCCAGTGCTCCCCCCCCCCTTATCAATGTCCCTCACCAGCGTGGCATATTTGTTACAATCCATGAATCTACATTGACACATTATCATCCAAAGTGCAGATAATTTATATTCGAGTTCACTCCTGGTATTGTGCCTTCCATGGGTTTGGACAAATGTATAATGGCATGTATCCACCATTGCAGTATCATACAGAATAGTTTCATTGCCCCAAACATCTGCGTTCTGCCTAGTCATCTCCCCCTCCCCCAACTCCTGGCAACCATGGATCTTTTTCTGCCTTTGTAATTTTGTGTCATATAGTTGGAATCACACAGTATACATACTGTGAATAGATTGGCTTCTTCTTAGTATTAAGTTTCCTCCATGTTTTTCCATGGCCTGATAGCTCTTTTCTTCTTGTTGTATTTTATTATTATTATTATTATTTTTAGCACTGAGTACTATTCCATTGTCTGGATGTACCACAGTTTATTTATCCATTTACCTACTGAAGGACATCTTGGTTGCTTCCAAGTGGTAGTAATCATGAATAAAGCTGCTATACTTATCTGCGTACAAGTTCTTATGTGGACATAAATTTTCAACTGCTTTGGATGTATACCAAGGAGCACGATTGCTGCTGGCTTATGGTATGCTGATAAGAGTATGTTTAGTTTTGTAAGAAACCTCCACACTGTCTTCCAAAGTGGCTATTCCATTTTGCACTCCCGCCAGCAGTGAATGAGAGTTCTGTTGCTCTACATCCTGACCAAAATTTGATATTTCAATTACCTTTTTAGATTCCTCTTTTTTCCCCATGAAATCTTGTCTCCCAGAGTTTCGTCCTAGACTAGCCTTTCTTTTCATATCATACATTCTTTGAAGCACGCAGGCTTCAACGACCATCTCTAACCCAGTTACTCCCAAATGCAGTATTTTATCAGACATGGCGTGTTACAGGTACTGTTGTTGGGACAGTGAAGAAGATGGACACAGTACATGGATTTTCTACCTGGGGGTGGAAGACAAAACTTAAGAAAAAATTTAAAAGCGGGGCGCCTGGGTGGCTCAGTCAGTTAAGCATCTGCCTTCGGCTCAGGTCATGATCCTGGAGTCCCGGGATCGAGTCCCACATCGGGCTCCCTGCTCAGCAGGGAGTCTGCTTCTCCCTCTGACCCTCCCCCCTCTCATGCTCTCTGTATCTCATTCTCTCTCTCAAATAAAAAAAAAAAAAAAAAAAAAAAAGAAAAAATTTAAAAGCGGGGCGCCTGGGTGGCTCAGTCAGTTAAGCATCTGCCTTCGGCTCAGGTCATGATCTCAGGGTCCCGGGATTGAGTCCTGTGTCCGGCTTCCTGATCTTCGGGGAGTCTGCTTCTCCCTCTCCTCCCTGCTCGTGCTCTCTCTCGCTATCTCTGTCTCTGTCTCTCTCAAATAAATGAATAAAATCTTAAAAAAAAAAAAAGGAAAATTTAAAAGCTAATAAGTAAGATGATTTAGAATAATACAGTCACTTTTAAAACTAAATCAGGGTAACAGTAGACAAGGTAACTAGGCAGGTGCAGGCTGGGAAGGCTACTTTGAATAGAGGGCGAGGGAAGGCCTCTTTGAGGAGCTGACCTTTGAGCTGAACAGGCCTGTGACAACATGGGGCTGGTAAGCACAGAATTGGGCACAGAATTTAGGGGGGCACCAAAATCTCAGTAATCAAAATAAATACTATTTTTAGGAAATATTTTTAAAAAGCAAAATTAATGCCAAAAACATGAGGAACAAAATATCAAAACTTAATTTAAATAAAAGAGGATCAGTAAGGTGAAGCTAGTTAAAAATTATTTAAGATCATCACTTGGTCAGGAGAGGTTATCAAATATGGCAGTTCTCTCAATTGAAAATGAGATCATCTAGGAAGAAATTTTGAACATATTCTTGGTGAGTTTGCTTCTGTTGAAACCAATAAATTCTGGTTTGGGTATAAATAAAATGTTTAAACTTAAAATAATGTGAGTTTTAATATACTTTTTAAGTTTTCAATATTTTTTTCAACTACTTTAATGTTCTGGAAAAATATTAATCATTCAAAAAAATACGTGAAAACATAGAAAGGAAAGCATATTTCTCCTCTGGCCTCAGACTCCTATATGGTTCTGGACAGCCTTGGAGCTGAGACCTGAATGACGTGTGGAAGTGTGGGGAAATGCGTGTGGGATCCGATCACATGTAGACCAGAGGAAGAAGTGTGGCTGTTTTTTCTAGTTGCCTTAGGGAGTCATAGAAAGGTTTTTAGCAGGAGAGTGTATAATTTTTTTTTTTATTGAGATATAGTTGACGTTTAATATTATGTTAGTTTCAGGTAGACAACATAATGATCCAATATTTGTAAATATTGTGAAGTGATCACCATAGTAAGTCTAGTTCACATCCATCACGACACATCGTTACAATTTCTTTTTCTTGTGATGGGAACTTTTAAGATATATTTTCCTAGTAATTTCAAATATGCAGCGGAGTGTTGTTAACCATAGTCATTATGCTGTACATTTGCATCCCACAACTTATTTATCTTATAACTAGACCCCCTTCACCCATTTTGCCCACTCCTCCTCCCCACGCCCTGTCTCTGACAACCACCAATCTGTTCTCTGTATCTATGAGTTCAGTTTGTTTGTTGGTTTAGATTCTATATGTGAGAGAGATCATACAATATTTTGTCTTTGTCTGTCTGACTTATCTCACTTAGTATAATACCATGAAAGTCCATCCATGTTGTTGCAAATGGCAGGACTTCCTTCTTTTTTATAGCTGAGTGGTATTCCGTTGTATCTATAGACCACGTTTTCTTCATCTATACATCCCAACTTAGGTTGCTTCCATGTCTTGGCCATTGTGAATAATGCTGCAATGAACACGGGGGTGCAGATCTTTTTGACTCAGTGTTGTTGTTTTCTTTAGATGAATACCCAGAAGTAGAATTGTGGAATCCTATGGTATTTCTATTTTTAATTTTTTGAGTAACCTCCACACTGTTTTCTATAATGGCTGCACCAATTTGCATTTGTCTCACAATTTCATAGCAATTATGGTAATAGTGTTTACTTGGCTGCAAAACCACTCCTCTGTGAGCTCCATGAGGACAGAGAGTATGTCTTACTTGGTATGTATCCCAAGCACACTGGCTGAGTCTCTCCATATTTTCCTTTCCAAATTCTGATGGGAGAGCAAGGTTGCTCATTACCTTGTGGGTAGATTGTTTTATGCCAGACCACCTCATTGGTTGAGATCAGTCTACAGATTGGCCAACCTTGGATCAGGTGCCCATTTCTGGTGCAATTAAGTCTACCCCTTGCTCAAGAAACGTATGCCACCACTCAAGGACTTAAGGTGCTTAAGTCTCCTTAAAAATGTCTGGTGGTCTTGTTAAGCGTTCTGAGTGACATATCCAGTATCTATAACAGCTTTGGAACAGGGAACTGAACTCGGTTAGCTCACCTTCTCTTTATTTCATAGAATTTATTCTTTCCAAAAGAGAGTACGTAGTTGGATTGGGTTGTTACCCATTCAGTTGAGAGTACATTCATTGAGCAGTGTTTACCCGCCAGTCCTCAGAGGTGGTTGGCCTTCCTCAAGGCTAGAGGACCGGTGGCCTGTTGTTTGCATTGATATCTGGTTCCTCATGGCCCATGTGGGTTTCCTTAACTGGGAACATAATGCAAGAGTGAGGCAACACAAGGAGGGGAAAAAACCCTCTTGGAGCTTACTTCCCTCCCCTCGAAAGGAGGCCATGGAGGCAGAACTGAACTTTCTGGAACTCTCTGGTTGCTTATTTATCAGGCATTATTGGAAAATGAGGGGTTCTGCATCAGCGAGTTTTCCAGACAACTGAGTGTATTCCATTTTAAATGCCAACCTGGACAGAAACTTAAAGCATCTTATGAGACTATTTCTAAAAGTATTTGATACTTTCTTCTTTCATCAACTAAGAACATTGAACGTTATTTAACTTTTTCAATGATGCTTTGATGACTTGATTATGTGCATCAGTCATTGTGCCAGGCCCTCAGGGCCTGTTGAGCTGTGAAGAGCTATTTGCCCCAGCACTAAATGGCCTCAGCCTGCTGACTTTTATTAGTTTTGTGTATATTTTTAATCATTATCCAATATCTTCTCTAGACTCTGTGTCTTAGCCTAACATCTTTTCCCTGCTGCGTCCTACTCTCTTCAGATGTGCTGTTCTGAATCTAGGGTTGGCTGAGAATCCAGAAAACCAAGGCTGGGAGGGGTGGCTGTTGAGTGTTGATAATTATTGGAGTGAGGAGATTCTCTTGTCCATAAGAATTATGACTTTCCTGCTGAGGTGCATGTCTTCCTTCCTTCCTCACTTACTTCCACATCATGTCTCAGATTGCTGTGGCTTGCATATTAACTATGTGCTGATTCTTAGAAGTACTAATTGAAAATCATAGAATCAAAATCTAGGTTTGAAAAAAATCTTTTTTTCCCATTTTTTAAATTGTGGTAAAATACACCTAACATAAAATTTACTATCTTAACTATTTGTAAGTGTACAATTCAGTGGTAGAAACCACATTGTTGTGCCATTGTCACCACCATCCATCTGTATAACTCATTTCACCTTCTAAATCTGAAACTCTGTCCCCTTAAACAATAACTCCCCATGGGCTCCTTCCCCCAAGCCCCTGGCAACCACCATTCTACTTTCTGGCGTTTCTTTTTTTTTTTTTTGCTTTCTTCCCTCCCTCCCTTTCCTTCCTCCCTCCCCTTCCTTCTTTCCTTCTTCTTTCTCTCTTTCTTTCCTTTTCTGTGTTCCTAGATTTGAAAAGATCTTTTATTGTAATCTGGTTTCACCTTCCATCCACATATTTTAGGTTCTCTCTAGGGCATGCTCTGACCCTAGTCAATTATTCAATATTCTTTATCATGGTTTGTTTCCTCATATGTTAAAGGAAGTAAGGTAAAGGGTTGACATTGTAAGTTTTCAGGAAATAGGGATGGTAACAGGAATAATTAAAATAATCATACCTTCCCTGCCTGGAGACAATAGTCTGAAAGATGTGTGAAAGGCGAAAGATGTGTGGTTTTGGACAGAGATTGCTAATGATGTAGACAGAATGCTTATTTGAGAAGGGTGGCCCAGAGGCATGGGAGGGAGATGGGAGTCACCTTGAGGCTCTTTAGTGGAGAAACAGGCCCGGGTATGGAAAGAAGCCCAGGAGCGGAATGGCCATGGGCTGATGCAGGAAGATGGATGAGCTTAGTCAGCCTCTTCTGTGTAATGACTTCCTCCTTTCTCTGTTCCCCTTCTCAGGCTGGGATAAAAAGGAGCCAATCAGGAGGTTGTGTGGGTTTCAGTGGCTGAGTAAGTGAGTCCCCCTCCACCACGCTTGGCCACAGTGTCCTGGAGTACTTCCTATCTGTGAAGAGGAGGGCTTGGGAGGAAAACTGACCTGTTGTCCAGAGTCTGATAACAGAACAGAATTGAAGTCATATTTCAAAGGACCCAAGGGAGCTAGGGTGGGGGCAAGAATTGTTACAAATGATGAGCAGAATTTTGTAGACCCCAGCAGATATTTACCAGCTGTATCTTTAAAGAAGGATTAATCTTGGTCTTTCCCAATGTTCCTCTGCCTGGCCTTACACATGTAAAAAGAGAGGCCATATATCTTCTCTAGAATATATTATTGGAATAGTAGACCAAGAGAATTAAGGAAAAATAGCCCAAGTTAAATCAGACATATAATTATAAAATCATAGACCTTGGGTGTAAAGAGCCTTGAAGATTTTCTAATTAACTAGATGCTAGCCCATGCATTTCAACTATAACAGTATAGATAACAGACTGTCTCTTTTTGAGCACTTCTAGCAACAGGGAATTCAGAACATCCTCAGGTAGCCTGGGCCAGCCTTGGGCAGTTCTGATTGTCAGAGATTGTTGTAAGAAATCTGATTTTCTGGACTTTTCACCTGTTGATGTTTGCTTTGTCTGGGAGAATAACTCCAGTCCTTTATATGCCAGTGTGGTCTACTCAGCACAAAGCGGAGCAAGAGGATCCCTTCCTTTATGATAGACTCGTCACTTCTGATAGCACATCTTAGGATCACATTGGCTTTGGGTTCATAATCAATTGAATATGAGCTGCTGCCGCCTCTGTGCTTGTCTAACTGGTTTTTAAAATGCAATCAACTGTAATTACCTATCATATGTCACAGGGGTCATAGTCCCAAAGTGTTAAGGAGCAAAGAAGGGTTGGCTTTTCGATGACATCAGAGATCAAACAAAGCCTTCCAGACAGAGGATAGTGCAACTTCACACAGTGAGCCCAGGATGGTCACCGAGGACAGAAGCCCTCTCCAGTCTCCAGTCTCTCCAGTCTCATCACAAGGCAAATTGCAAGAATTGGTGAGTTCCTCACCAGGAAGGGAAGTAAAGTTCTATGAGCTCTAAGTAGAGGTTGAGACTTGGAAACTTTTTATTGGTGAGTAGGGCATGAAGACAAGGGACTGAGGAGGTATTCCAAAGGTCAGTCCTTACCAAGAGCCAGGGGATGACATTAAAGTGTTGTGACATTATTCTGACCACAAAACAAAACAGTCAAGAGACTGGAAAGCAAATTGTTTTCAGTGGACTGATCATGGAAAATGGTGGAATCTGGAAATAGGGATGGTAACAGGAATAATTAAAATAATCACTCAGGCAAAGTTCTCCTGGCTTTATCCTATCTGGTCTTTCAAGGAGCTAAAGGGGGTGTTTGTCATCATGGACTAGGGCAGATCCTCACACTGAAAATTTATTAAAGTTGGCCCATTTTATCAGACTGAGAAAATTTGGGGCCTGAAATCTGTTATCTATCCCTCCGAGTTTCCTGTCATCTGCTGATTTAATAAACATACCACCACTGTCCTCATCTAAGTCATGCAAATGTTTAGTAGAGCACGCCAAGGAAAAATAGTTCTATGGCATGATCTAAAAGCCTCCCTTCAGGTTGACAGCCATCTATTAATCACAACTTTTTGAGGATAGCCATCCAAGTGCTTACTAATCTATTCAATGGTACCAGCATTTAGCTCAAATTTCTAAATCTTGTCCAAAGGATCTAATGAGAGACCCCTTCAAATGCCTTGCTGAAGTGCAATTTAGTATGTGTTTTTGCAATTCTCTGTGCCAAAAGCAGAATGTAGGATAGACTGGCATGATTTATTCTCAGTGAACCCATTCTGACTCTTGGTGATCACTGCTTTCCTTTCAAAGTTTGTCCACAAACCATCTCCCTTAAAACCCACTTCGAAATTGTTCTAGAGATTGTCATCAAGCCTATTGGTCTTCAGTTTATGGAACCTTTTTCCTACCCTTTCTTGAAAACTGGGAAAATGTTGAGTCCTCTCCAGCCTACTGACACTTCTTTCATTCTCCACAGTTGTTCAGAAAGTATCTATGGCATTTCAGCTTTCATTATTCCTACAAGATGCTGGTGGCATAATTTGTGTAGACCAGGAGATTTGAACTCACTGAGGGCAATGAGGTGTGTTATAATAACCAACTTTGGCTTATCTCTTACAATGTTTGCATTCTCTTTTCTCACATGAAGATTGATCTCCTTAAGATGAAATAGGAGGAAAAAAATGAACAGGAGCCAAGTAGTTCTATTTCTATGCATGATCAATTAACATGAACCTCTGCCCCAAACATGAAGACTTCCTTATTCTTCTTGCCTTTGATATACCCTTTAAATGCCATTTTTATCATTTTATCATGGACATTTATCAGCGCTAAAACCCAGAAAAGAGCTTATACAGTTTTTATAGGTGTCTGACTCCATGCTTTTGAAAAAATTGTGAAAATGTCTTCCAGAGCCACCCAATCACTATGAGACCCAGCTGTCTTTAGCTGATTTGGGAGGTCTGAAAGGCTTACCCCCGGTATGGAAGAAGTACAGCTTTTCTACAACTACTGCCATCATTTGCTCAAGCTGATGTGGGTGGGTGTCTGTTCTTTATCATAACCAAACCAGCCTAACCAGAACCAGTAGCAACCACTCATCCATCCAGTGAAGTTTCGGAGAGCTGTGTGCCAGGGCCCCTGAAACTGTCTAAGACCAAAATCCCTTCCTTCTTGTTTTGGCATTTTTCCTCTTAAAAATCCCACAGTTCAGGGTTTGACTACCCTTAACTTCTCCATCATCTGATACAATGTCACCTGACGTCCATTGTCCACATTTGCTCTATCCTGTCTAGGAGTCCTATGTCCTTTCATATGAGCTTCTAATATTCTGTATCTGTGCCGTCCCACGTGGTAGCCACTAGCTTCATGTGGTACTGGACAGCACAGATAGAGAACATTCCCATGATCCTAGAGTCCTGTTGGACAGCACTGCTGTAGCTATTCCTTGAGCCCTTTGGAATTCTCAAGCAGGAAAGCTGGGTGCATTAGACACACAGAGCTGGCACCTGCCAATGGTCCTGGCAAGGCTTTATTGCGGTGGGCTCCTGAGCCTGTCACTTTTAAGGTGGTCCGTGTGCTTGGTTTGGGCATTCCTTTAGAGGCAAGTGATTATAATGAGCATCAGCTCCTTGGGTTCCCCCAAGGAACCATGGTTTGCATATCAGTGTGAGCAAATATTCCCCAGATCCCATTGGTGGTCATTGTCATTTACCATGCCTAACAAAATGCTGGCGCCTATAGACACTCAGAAAGTTTGCCTGAAGGAACAAATGAATTAAGAGAGGTTTCTTTAGTCCCTGCAAAACCAAAGAAAAGTACCATGGGATTAGGGAGGAAGGAAAGAAGGAAGGAAGGAAGATCCCACCACCTTTGAATTTCTCTATCTTTGTCTCTCTGCTTCCGTGCCAGTGAGAGCCTCTGAGGCAGACTAGAAGGAGGTTACAGAGGAAGGAAATATAGAGAAGGAAGGAAGAAGATGAGAAAGGAAGGAAAGGAGCATCATGTGATAGCAGAGGGAGAGAGTCACAGCATTTTAAACCTAAAAAGGACTGCAGAGTCCAATTGGCCTAACTCCTCATGTCGCCCATGAAATATGAGCATTTCATTTGGCGTTTAATACAAATCTGCTGAAAAAAATGAAGCAATGAGGTCGAAAGACATAGGTTAAGCGACTTGTCTAGAGTTACAAAGCTAGTGAGTGTCAGAGCAAGGGCTAGAAGCCAGCCCACCTATCCAGTGATTTCCCACCATCCCAGGGTGGCTGAGGGAGGAGGGAGAAGTGAGGGGGTGTGGGCAAGGAGGGGAAGAGGTGGGTTGGGGCACAACCTGAGGGGAGGGAGAAAAGGTAAATGTGTCTGTCAGCTGTCAGCCTCCCTTGTGACTTTATTCGAAGCATAAAAATGTTCCCCACAGTTGCTTCACCTACTCCATCTGAACTTCACGGTTTCCTGATCCCAGCAGAGACTTCTAGGTGGCCGGAGACTTGCCTAGACGGCACTATGCCTGCGTGACCCCAGGCAAGGTACTGCTTGACTCACGCGACCAGGCTGCATTTAGTTTAGTAACCACTGATCCCTCATAAGTTTGGTCCAGATCCAAAACTGATTTCTGAAGCAACTTGGCATTCCTTAAATTTCACCTGCGCTAGAATATAAAAACACACTGAAGCAGAATTTGGCCAGGATTTTAAACAGAGCTCTCAAGCGACTTTGTCACATTCCCTCCCAGAGTGATCCTTCCACAATCAAGTCCTGGAGCAGGTTTTTTTGAAAATGGTTCATGTTCCCTTTACTTCTCCTCTCTAGAAAACTCTCCAGGTCAAGAAATTTGGCATCGGAGGAGGGAGTTGGAGGTCATACAGAACTGATTCCAAATGCAAGCTGTCACGGGGTTGTATCACCCTGCGGAGGGAACTTATTTTTTTCTGATACAATTTTGATAGTAAGAGGAACACGGGAGGACAGTGGAGACGTCATTATCAGGTGGGGCCCCAGTGCCTGGGAAACATCACATGACCAGCATATGTTAATTACAGGTGTGGCTCAGAGTGACGAGCCCTGGGTTTGAATCCTGGCACCTTAGCGTTGCAGCGGTGTGACCTGGGGGCAAGTTGGTCGATTTCTTTCTGTCTTGGCTTTCCTATCTGATTCTCGGGATTAGGAAAGCATGTAGCATGCCTAGCACAGAACTTGGCACATGATATAAACATCGGCTATCACTACGACCTCCTAACGGGTCCTGTGATTTCTTTATCTACACTGCATTGTCCTCGGGGGCATCAAGCAAGCGGGTTTAAAATCCTTGGCCAAAAACATCTGCCCAGTGGCAGCATTCACACCACACTTTGCGATAAATGTCCTAACTCCAACACAGCTTCAGCTGGGCCAAGTGAGGCCAGCATCAGGTTTTATGGGTCTGACGAAGATGTTTGAAATATTGTAGGAGACTGTCAAAGAATACTTAGACCCACTCCGAAAAGGAGCCGTTCTTAATTTTCATCTTTCCTGCAAGTCAGAAAGATATATACTCTCCAAATAAAGGCAGTTTCCTCGTCCTGAAGTTATGGCAGTTTGGTCATACAATAAACAGCACCCTGTCATAAGGACCGCATAAAACATGGTCTGACAGTTCTTTAAAAGTAAAAAGAAACACGACTGCAGCCGATGACCTTTCCTCCGAGGGCACAGCTGTTTTGTGTGGTTGGAGGGACCCGTGGTTTCATACTTAGGGGCTACGATATATGACTGGCTTTTCACAAAGTGTTTCCATGAGAAATTACAGTACGTTCTAAAGGGGAGCGCCAATTGGGCTCATTCACTTTAGGCAGGAGCACTTTTTTCCCCCCTCTTGATGTTTTCCAAATGACATCGTGCTGAATACTCGTGATTAGAAACTTCTTTAGTAGGTGAAGTGTAAGCGGTCTCAAGAATACCGGGTCAGCTTCGATTTCCTGGGGGATTTTAATTATGGGCCTTTTGTCGGGTTGGTGGGTCAGCGCCTTGGAGGACTTCTGCATTTATGAGGACTTACCCAAAACCCAGTGCTTCTGTGGGTGAGGACTGGAAATCTCCGGGGAAAATGTAAAATAATAGCTTTGTAAGAGATGGTAGGTGATTTCCATTTTCTTGAAAAATGTTTATTCCTCCTGTAAAATGTTATTTGTGCAGTGCATTGAAATGATAATGAAAAAGCGATGTCTAAAATTTCTAATTGTGCATGTGTTGTGTGGGTGAGAATGGATGTTTTTCTTCCTTTGCTTGTTTTCTAAGTTATCTTTAACATGTTTTCTTTACTTCATAATGAAATTAAAAAGAAGGGTTGCATCTCCATTTCATTTTTTGATTTCCCCCTAGGTATTGGTGGTTACTGAAACATTCCAGTTAAAGCACCGGATTTCCCCACCCCCCAACATCCCCCACCCCTCCAATCTCTATGCTCTAAATTAGAATAATAAGTCCTTTGAGATTGGAGTTTGGCAGCCTCTCGCAGGATGGGGTGGGGTATATGCCAATTACTGATGGCTGTCGTTCCAATATAAAAACGTGCTCTCCTTGCACGTATCCCAAACCCTGCTACTGACCTGCCAACAGCAGGGCATTGAGTGCAAGTCCCAGTATGGTGGGAGATTTGTTCTGATTTATCTGTGCTCTCTCACCTCGTCCCCTGAGTGACCAAAGCTGGGCATATGCAAAATGGCTGGCTTGGTTTAGAAATACAAGCAGAGACCCTGAAACAGTTGACTTATTGGTAATTAGACCACACTGGTATTGAACCCATGACCTCAGTCTCATTAGAGCTGCATTTGGGCCAACCGAGTTGACCAGAAACAGATTCAAAACAGTGAGTGATAGAGGTCTTTGGTGCAGGGTCAAAGGCCTACTTACACTAGCCAGTGTCATAAGTGGAGTCTTAAACTCTGCCATGTTAAAGGAGCGGCCGCAGATGAAAATGGCCATAGGGATAGGTCATTCATTGCTCTCCGCGTCATAGATGTGGTTGGTATAGCATTGCTCATCCGGCCAACTCCCTTCCTTCAACTGCATCTCCTTGTAACTCAAGGGTTAACAAAGAGAGAGACAAGTGTTTCCGCAGGACTTCCCCCTCCCTCCTTTCAGTTGCTAATGGCTAATAGTAACAAAAACACCGGGATTAAAGCCTATTTCTTTAAGAATGGTTTCCTTTGAAATGACACCCTTCGATTTAAAAATATCCAGGGTTAATCATTATTTTCACTCTTGTGCTCTTCAAGGAGCTCTAAAAACAGGCGTCTTGTCTTCATTTCGTGTAGAAAAGGAATCCGTTTCCCAGTGGTGGAGCAGGATAAATGGAAAAGGCAGGACAGAAGAATGAGGAGAGACACTATGTGTGCAATCAATGAAATGGAATAGAAAGAGACTCCAAATATAACAGAATTTTTTATGTGATAACACTGGCCTTTCAGGTCAGTGGGAAGAGAATGGATTACCTGAGAATGACTAGCCATTTAATGAAGGTAGGTTTCTGCTTCAGACCACACCCAAAATAAAGATTTAAATGGGGAAAAAAAAAGACTTTAGAGTTCTAAAAAATAATGAAGTAAATTTTTTATAATCTTGGAAGGCCTTTCTAAGGGTGCCAGAAACTACAAAAATCATAAAGAAAAATACAGAATAATTTGACTCCATAAAAATTTACCATGAAAACCTATGTACACCAAGTACTAAATAATATTAAAAAGCAAACGGGGAGACAATATTTTTGGTGCCTATGATATTTATGATGCAAGTGGAAGATTTAATAATAATGCATTTAGAAATCAACAAGAAAAAGAGGAACAAGTTAATTACAAAGCAGACAAAAGAAATGAACATCACTTTACATAAGAAGAAATGTAAATAAATGGTCAGTGAACCCATAAAAAATATATTTGACAGCCCTGGCAAATGTCAAGAATTGCACATTTTAAACAACTGAAAGTTAATTTTTCTTCCAAAAAATTGGCAAAGATAAAAATAAAAATGCTGGCAGTGTTGCAGGGAAATTAGTGCTTGTTTTTGCACCACTTGTGGCCATGTAAATTGCTATAACTTTTCTCGAGGGAGATTTGGCAATATACAGAAGAAAAGCCTTACTCTTTCACTGTGCTGTGACCCAGAAATTCTACTTGTAGGAACCAGTCTGAAAGGAATAATCCTGGGTATGTGCGAGGATTTTGCTTTTAGAATGTTGATCAAAGCCTCTTTATAATAACTAAAAATTGGACACAGCTTAAGTCCTCAACAATAATCAGTTGAATGTATCATGATGTATGGTGTATGATGGAACTTCATGTAACCTTATCATGTTGTAGGAAAAAATATATCTCATGTCACGGAAAAATATTCACTATTATCGTATTCAGAAAACAAGTAGCTTTAAAATTGCAGTATTATAAAGTTATATGTTATATGTGCATAGGAAAAAATGATAGAATAATATATATCATATATATCAAATTATTAAAATACTTTTCTCTAGGCGTAGGAATAATAGATAATTTAAAAATGTCTCCTTTTGGGGCTCCTGGGTGGCTCAGTCGTTAAGTGTCTGCCATCGGCTCAGGTCATGATCCCAGCCTAGCAGGGAGCCTGCTTCTCCCTCTCCCACTCCCCCTGCTTGTGTTCCCGCTCTCGCTGTGTCTCTCTCTGTCAAAATAAATAAATAAAATCTTAAAAAAATAAAATAAAATAAATAAAAATGTCTCCTTTTATCAGTTTTTTGTTTTAGAGTGAACATGTATTACTTGGAGAATAAAAGATGCAATATATTTTGTTTCAAATATCATAGCTGGCACAGTTTCATACTGGAGATTAAATGGGATAATGTATAAGAAAGTTCCTAGCACAGGATTAGAAAGATAAGGGGGACTTGATACTCAAGGTTTGAATTTGAATCTAAAAAGTTACCACATAGTCCAAGAACTTATAGCACTCTCTGTTAAAGATTGACTTCCCGAGCCAGTGGATTGAATGAGTCCCAACCCACTCTCTGTTTCTTTTGCTTTGTAGCTAGACTTTCTATTTTATGGTTCAAACGTATGTCTACAAGATATCAGGGAAGGAATAGACAAAAAAAAAAAAAAAATTCCAGCCTGTCATTTTTTTTTTTAAATTTTTTTTATTTTTTAAAGATTTATTTATTTGACAGAGAGAGATAGCGAGAGAAGGAACACAAGCAGGGGGAGTGGGAGAGGGAGAAGCAGGCTTCCCGCAGCGCAGGAAGCCCGATGTGGGGCTCGATCCCAGGACCCTGGGATCATGACCTGAGCCGAAGGCAGACGCTTAACGACTGAGCCACCCAGGCGCCCCTAGCCTGTCATTTTTTTAAAGATTTTATCTATTTATGAGAGAAAGAGCATGAGCAGAGGGAGAGGGAGAAGCAGGCTCCCCGCAGAGCAGGGAGCCGTCCTTGGGGCTTGATCCCAGGACCCTGAGATCATGACCTGAGCCGAAGGTGGCCGCTTAACCGACAGCCACCCAGGCGTCCCCTCCAGCCTGTCATTTTAAGATGATTTCTACAGTATTCATCTTCTCCACTATACTGTGAGGCACACTGGATTGTGACCCTTTCTTTAAGGTGAGCTGAGGCAATGGGTCTTTCCTCTTTACAAGCATTCTTGGACTCCGGAGCAGTTGCTGTATTATCTATCACGCTATGCAAAAATAGAAATTACGTACATGCAACTATAACATCAAAGTGAAGCCCAAAGCTTGTGACCTGTGGATTGATTCTGGAACCCCTGGGCTGTTTGGGATGACAGGAGGAAGAGGAGTGTTTGGCAGATGAAGTGTGTGCTCAGGTTGTGGGAGGCACGGGGCTGGAGGCTGGCATTGGAGTTGTTCTGGAGCCTGGTTCCCTGTTAGCACCATGGATTTACATCTGGGTCCATGGGAGATAAAAGGACTACACAGGGGAATGGAAAAGGGTGCTCTGCCTAAAGGATCCCTTTAAGATTTGGCATATAACACAGCACTAAATGTGGGATCATTTTGACAGACCTTGTCACTAAGGGCTGTGTGTGTGTGTGTGTGTGTGCTCACAGGGTACGCTAGTGGTTCCTGTAGGTGGGTGTTAGGAATCAGAGTAAGGTTTTTCTTTATATCTGTGGAATATGGTGTTGCTACATTGCTGGCATCCAAAGGACGCAATGGCAATCCTTTTGGTGACATTAAAGGGGCAGAGAAGGAGGATGGAAAGAAGAATATGGAGGTGAACTCCATGCTGAAGCCATCAGGGCTTAGTTTTGTGTATTGTAAAATCCCCTCAGAGGTCCCAAGACAGAATTTGGGGGAACTTGTTAGGAAGTTGGATATTCTGTTAGAGCAAGCAGGGTGGAAAAACTCAGCAAGATATGGATTGCAACTATTAATGTAACTTCCCTTTAAGCCCAGAGCTTAAGTGCCCTGGGACAATGTGTCTTACATAGACAAGTGTTCATTTCTATGATTAATTCAGCTGGCTAGAGCTTAGTACTAATGAGACCAAGGCCAAGGCTATTGGCTCTATTCCCATAGGAGCTGTTAGCGTCTCATGGCCCTAAAACTGAGGTGACACCCTTCACCCTTGCACATAGTGGGGATTGGGTGAGAGAGTATGATGTCTGAGTCCACTTTGAATGCTTTTCCAACCCCCACGCTTTCCCCTCTAACACAATGCCGCCGCTCTGAATACACTTCCAGTTGGGATTTTGCAACGTGACAATCTAATCAATGATACCGTCTCCAGAGCCACATCCATTTGAAAAGCAGAGGCTGCCCAAATCAGAGACATCACAGGTTACTCTGCTGCCAGTCACTGTGATGGATACAGGTTGCTGTACCAACTGGTTTTCACAGACAGATGCAGCTTGGAAGAAACCATACCCCGGTCACCGTGCCACCTGAGAGTTTGGGATCGTGCATAAAACCAGCCTACATTCTTTCTCCACCTTCTAAGAAGTCGTTGGCAATTTGTAGCCATGTACATTTGGAAAGGAATCAAGTTGGATGTTTTGCCTGGGTCCCCTAGATCCTCTAGCTTGAAGTGCCCCATCAGGAGCTTTTCATCCTGAGCTTTATTTACCCCCACCCCCTCTCAATCTCTGTATTTATCAGGCTTGTTTAGTTGCAAGTAACTGAAACTCAACTCAAACCATCTTTGTTTATCAACTCACATACCTGGGAAGGATACCAGGTTTGTTCACAGAATTTAAAGAAGAGCTGCCGAGATCAGAGTCTTAGAAATTGGAACTGGGACACAACCCTAACCAGAGACCTTTCACTTTCTTTCTTTCTCCTCTTCTCATCTCGGTTTCTTTCTGAGAACGGTTCCCTCTGTGTGGTAGCCAGCATCCCCAAATGCACATTCCCCTGGGTTAGCAAACACAGCCAGAATCTTTAAGGTAATCCGAGGGAAGGGCTCTCCTATGTCCATTTCTTAGACCAAACATTGTTTGCTGAGGGATTAAAGTACTAAGATTGACCGGGTCTAGGTCATGTGTCCATTCCTCTAGCTTGTGTGTATCATGTTGAAGAGTGGGGGAAACAGGGAAATTTTGTAAAATAAATAAATAAATAAGCAAACTGTGCAGATCTAAGAAAAATAGGTATTGCAGTTCTTAACCTTCCTTAAGACTTAACTGGTCAGTCTCATCTGCTTAGAGCCCAACAAAACAGTGGAGTCTTGTGAAGGAGCCCAGAGGAATATAAATGCAAATCAGAGGAGAAAAGAAGTCTGTTTTTGATAAATTTGGACTTTGATTTTTATATTGTCATAAGGACTATCATTTAGGTCCTTCTTTAATAGGTAAGGAAAGTAATTCACAGTTAACTGAAGTGAACTGCCCAAGCCAAATTGCCCAGTTGGTGGATAACTGGACAAAAAACCCCAAAGCTCCTTCATCCGGATTTATTGTTCTTTTTTTCTGTGTTGGCCTGCCTTCAATAGACTGGTCATCAAACTCATTACTGACTTTAATGATGGGAATTTCAAGGAGTAGATGAAAGTCAGCCTTGATGGTCTTTAAATCCCATTGCTAGGGCACCAACTCTCTTTTCTTGCCTCTAGGTCAGTAGGCACTTCTGCTTCTCGAGGTAAATGGAATATGTGAGGCCAGTTGGCTATGGACCTTGGACTCAGAGTAAATCCAGGCCTCCTTGCCTTCTTGGTCATGTGGGCTTTCTGGGACCTGTGTCACAGTATCTGGTCAGAAGGAAAAGAAGGGAGAGATCAAAATCCAAATCCAGTCAAAATCCAAAACCAGAAGGTTTCACTTCTACCTAAGATGTAGATAGCCACAGAGAACATTGCTTCTGCCCTAATAATGAGAAAAAGCTGGATATTCAATAAAATCATGACTTTTTTGGAGCCCATTGAAGAGCTGAGGTCATAGGGCATCCCAAACTGAATTCCACTGTTGGAGGGCACACTTGATCTTAGCCAAAAGGCCGAGAAGCGATCCACTGTTGGAAGGTAGTAAGCCCCTCCCAGGAGACATGGGGACACATGAAGAGGTAGCAGCCATAAACAACTGAAATATTTCAGCAAATTCTTATAGACCAAGTGTGGGCTGAGCTAATTTGTTCCTTATTTGACCACTGACGGTATGCTGGGCACTGAGCAGAGTAGGGACCTTTCCAAAGTGGTCAACCTGCTTTTGACCCTTTTCCTTCTACAGTACAGGAAAGTGGGTATATTGGTTTTGATTGCTGTATTACAAATTACCCCTTTAAATTACCCCTTTAAGCAGCTTAAAACACCAAACATTTATCTTAGTTTCTGTGAGTCAGAAATCCTGGTGCAGCTTAGCCGGGGATTTCTGGCTCAGGGTCTTTCCTAAGGCTGCAAGGGAGGCACGGATCATGGCTCTGATCATCTCAAGGCATGCCTGGGGAAGGATCACCCAAGCTCATGCACCTGACTGTTGGCAGGGCTTAGGTCCCTCTTGGCAGCTGGTTAGAAGCAGAAGTTCCTTGCCAAGTGGGCTCTCCATAGGACAGCTCACAACATGGTAGCTGGCTCCCCTCCGAGCAAGTGGGTAAGCAAGAGAGCCAGAGAGGATACCCAAGAGGAAAGCCACAGGTTTTTTGTCACCTAATCTCAGATGTGACATTCCTTCATTTCTGCTGTCTTTTGCTCATTAGGAGTGAATCACTAGGTCCATCTAAAGCTCAAGGGAAGGGAATTGCGCAGGAACGTACCAGCAGTCAGAGATCATTGGAGGCCATCTTAGCGGCTGCCTACCACACAGCCGGAGACTGTTTTTGGGGACCCGTAGCTAACTATTATGCCCTTGGGGTAGGAGGTGGTAAGTAGAAGTAAAAGGTATTACAATGCCAAGTTTTGCAAGGACTGGAGCTTTGATAGGAAAGTTGGAGCCGCAAGTATCAGGGATTTGAGATTTGATTGGGTTAGGGCGGGAGGGCACCAGGAATGAGAGAAGGAAGGAAAGACACGTGAGCCACGTGCTTTACGTTATGTCGTTAAATTCGCACACAAACCCATGTAGAAGGTATTAGCCCCATTTTACAGATGAGGAAATTAAGGCTCAGAGAGGTTAAGTATCTTTCTCAAGATTACAAAGGTAATTACAAAGGTATGGTCGTGATGGTTGCACAACTCTGTAAATACACTAAAAATCATTGGATTGTACACTCACACCAGCTACATTCTATGATATGTAAATTGTATTTCAATAAGATACTAAAAAAAGAAGAAAAAAAGACCACACAGGTAGTATGTGGTGGAATGGGAATGTCGGACCTAATTGTTCTCAGCTCTGTGTTAGTCAGCTCAGGCTGCCATCAGAAAATGCCTCAGATTGGCTGGCTTCAACAGACTTTTCTTTTCCCACAGTCCTGGAGGTTAGCAGTCTGAGATCCAGGTGTTGGCATGTTTGGTTTCTTCTGTGGCCTCTCTCCTTGGCTTGCAGACCGCTGGCTTCTCCCTGTGTCCTGACACACTGTCTCTCTTCTGTGTATACCCATCCCTGGTGTCTCTTTGTCCACATCCCCTCTTCTTATAAGGATCCAAGTGAGATTGGATTAGGACCCGCCCTTATGGCCTCATTTTAACTTAAAATGATCTCCTTAAAAACTTTATCTCCAAATATGGTTATATCCTAAGTCAGTGGGTGTTAGAACTTTAACAACTGAATCATAATTCATAGGGAGGGGTGTGTAATTCAGCCCATAACAGACTCCAAAGCTTATGCTCTTTTGTATACACTTTTTCAGACAACAGAAGTCTATTGTATTTGTTAATGAGATCTGCTGATAAACATTCACCTGGCTTTATTAGTACAGTATTTGTTTTGTTCGCTTAAAACAGTATTGGGAAAATTCTAATTCATACAGATAAGTATTTGCAAATGGTAACAGTTTTAAATTAGCTCATACTGCAATCTCTAGATACTCTTCAAACAAATTGATGCAAAGCCCAAAAGAGGAATAGTTGGATTTAAAACAAAAATTAAATTGAATTACTACCAATATTTAACATCTGTTAATATCATTTATCACAGAAAGAGAACTTAAACGAAACCATCCAGAAAGCATAAAAATTGCTAAAACTATTTTTAATGTGATGTTATCACGAGTGTTGTCATCTCTTTCCCTATTACTACACAACTCACGGTGTACTGGGAGAACACATCCTCTGAGCGGACTCAGGTGAGCCTGCGCTGTTGGAGCGTGAGCACAGCCAATGCAAACTAAAAGAACATACGTGTGCAATATTGCATGAGGAGACATGCATAGGCCTAGGTTTTTAAAAAGTCCAGACACACAAGTTAACTTATTGCTGTCCTGATGTGTTAAAATTTGACATAGAAGACATTTGAGAATGTGTTTTACTTTTTTTAAAGGTAAAAATAATTTTTAAAGATACTTGAACTGGGGCGCCTGGGTGGCTCAGTCGGTTAAGCATCTACCTTCCGCTCAGGTCATGATCCCAGGGTCCTGGGGTTGAGCCGCGCGTCGGGCTCCCTGCTCAGCAGAGAGTTTGCTTCTCCTTCTCCCTCTTGCCACTCCCCCTGCTTGTGCTCTCTCTCTCAGATGAATAAATAAAATCTTTTTTTTTTTTAAAAAAGTACTTGAATCAAACTTTTGTGGGACCCCAGTGCAACTTAGGGTTCAGGAGCACATAGTTTGGAACTACCTGCAATATATCCTGAGGCACCTCACACCCCCCACGGGCCATTGGCAACCGACCTGGGGACCTGCCTGGCACAGACACCGCGGGCAACTGGCTGCGATTTTCCAGAGACAAGACCCTGGCTGCTGGGCTTCAACCAGCTGCATACAGAATGGGAGACCCACTGAGGGAAACACCAGGTATGTGCTGGAAGGAAAAACTCCAGGACAATGTGAACTACACACACCATTCTGGGTTAACAAACCCATGGATTTAAAGAGTGACTCAAGAATCCCTACTATTGGGGCGCCTGGGTGGCTCAGTCGGTTGGGCGTCTGCCTTTGGCTCAGGTCGTGATCCTGGGGTCCTGGGATCGAGCCCCACATCGGGCTCCTGGCTCTGTGGGGAGCCTGCTTCTCCCCCTCCCTCTGCCTCTCTCCCTGCTCATGCTCTCTCTCCCTCTGTATCTCTGTGTCTCAGGTGAATGAATAAAATCTTTAAAAAAAAAAAAAAAAGAATCCCTACTATCTGCTCTCCAGATCAACCACAAACCTTAGCATTCCTCGGGAAGAATCCAGTGTCACTTAAAACTGCCTTTTTGTCTGCTTCCTCCCTCAATTAGAGAAGCCTTTGTAGCGCTGAGACCAAATGAGTCCATAAAAAGGGCTTATTTACCATTTGGCACTTCGATGAAGCCAGAGTCTCTCACTCTCTCCCTGGTTCTCATTTATCCTCCTCCACACCCCGCTCGCCTGTCTTTTAAGCCAATTAAGGGAATGGGCAGATTTTGTTCAAGTGCCACAAAAGTTGTTCTTTTTTGAGTATTGAGTTTTTCAGTCAACAAGGAGGGGCCAGTCAAGATCCCTTTATCTCAAAGACAAACAAAAGCAGCTAATGAGGGAGGAGGAGAGGACGGGGTGGGGGGTGGGTGGGAAGGAGAAAGGACATTCTGGAAGCTTTAGTAATTCTTTGGAGGAGACAATATGATTTCATGCAGGCTGAATTTTATGGACTGAATCATTTTGGTGAAGAATCTCCCCACCACACGGTTCTTATCCACTGGATGGCAACAGAGAGCCGCGTATGCCTTCATCCCTCTTCTGGAATAACTTCACCTCTTACCTTGCTGAAGTCGAAAATCCCCTCTGTTTATCGAATGGAATAATACCAAGAATTTTGCTTAAGAAACGTCTGATTCTTGGCCATTTAGACCCTCCCTTCTCACCCTCTGCCCCGATCCTACAAGTGTAGCCACATTTGTTCTGTTCATTACTATACTGGGTTTATACTGTCACTCATGTTTTTGCCTCCGGGAGAAACTGCCAAGCAACATTTTCCCCTTTCTCCTTTATACAAGAGGCTTTGATGGTCTTTGAAAATCTTTTTTTTTTTTTTTTGGTGGTTTGTTTCCAGTTGAGAACTAAGTAGCCAGCCTCGCTGGGTATGAAATTGTTTGCCACCCACAGACAAGAGTTTGACCAGGCCCCTGTCCGACTCCAGGCTCAGGGGCTCCCGCCTTGGGAACGTGGTTCCCTCCTAGCTTAGTCTGATTACTGAGGGGCAACATGGGGTTTTGTGGGAGGTGTGGGAAAAGAGCGGGGAGGCTCAAATGCCTTCTTGCTCACGGAAGAGAAAGCTTGAGCTAGAAAGGGTATACAACGCCTGTGGGTGTTGGTGCTGTCCTGGCATTTAGTTCATGATGTTGTTTTAAAAGCAGAAAAATTGCTGAGAGGGAGCTGCAGCAAGATGGGGACAGAGAAAAAACAGGGGCTTCGTGTCGTAGCCACATGGCAAATCTGAAATGGAAACCCTCTGGTTCTGTGTGCGATGGGTCAGTGGAGGCACCACTGGCTTGCCTAGCTATCATTTAGGAAAGGAGAGAAGGGAAAAGAGAAAGAAGGAAGAGAAGACAAGAAAGAAGAAGGAGAAAGTCTGAGGGGAAGAATGATGGAATGTTCTCATGATGCAGCTTGCCTGCTGATGCTTTGAAGACAACCCTAGCTGGAACCCCCCAAGCCTTCTGTTTTGGGGTCAGTGGCCACGTACTTGGCTCTCTGCCCTGGTTGTGTGTGGGGCACACTGAGAGCCAGATTCTGACCACGGGGAAGTCAAGGTGGCCAGTCCGCCTGGGGGAATCCAAATGGCTTATGGCTGAGCAGCTTGAGAGTCCCCTGGCCTGGGGCTCGGAGTGGGAGGCCAGAAACTGCCCCAAAGCAGTGTCTGCTTAGCTGGGAACCGAGATGGATGGTACAAGTTGCCCTGGGTCCTGAAACCACTGAGGATAGTGTCAGCCTCTGCCGGTCCCTTTAGCCTAGAGCTCTGAGGGAAGGGTCCAGGTCAGCCGGAGGGCCGCTGCCTGAGGAGGCGTGCGTGAACAAGGGAGAGGGAGAAAGGAGAGGCTGGGCTGCGAATATTCAGGAGACTCTTAGGTGGAGAGGCCCGGATTCTTCAAGGCAGGGACTTCTCCGGGGACGTTTGTTAAATCAAATGGAATATAATCTCATATTGGATCAAATAACACTACTTTGTATTTATATAACCTTATATAACAAAACGAAAGCGTGTTCTTGGCTAAGAGCATATTAAAAGACAAGAGAGGGGACTCGAGAGATGACAGAATTTGGTCTTGCTTTCGGATCAAATAAGAAATCATTTTTCTGATTCAAGGTCAATGATACCCATTTATTGTGTTTGGAGCATTTTAGACTTTCTGAATGTTTTGGTGGCCAACGTCTCTTCCTTTCATGACGAGTAACACCAAGGTCAGGGGATGACAGAAACTGTTTCTCAGACGATTTGATATTCCTGACTTGATCACTGAATTATTTTTGTTCACCTCAACTCCCAGGAAAAATAATACTATATATTTGTTCAAGACTTACCATGTTTTGAAGGCTCGTGGTACCCACTCCCTGCTTTGCTCCATGCAGGAGCTGGGAGGTAGGGAAGGCACTCTTGGTAGTCCCAATTCACCAGGTACAGGTATTTTGGCCCAGAAACAATTCAGTAGCTGATGCGTGGTCTCCGGGAAGATGCTAGAAAGAGTAGGGCAGAAGTCAGGTCTCCTGTGTCCCAATCTCATGTTTTACTTCTTAGCTTGACATTTTCATTTTTATATATTTTACAGGATATTATATTTATGTTCATAAGATGCTCTATGATGTATGTTTTATTTATTTTACTTTTTAGCTTCATAGTTATTAACTTTATATACTTCCTATATACTTACTATAAGTGACAGCAGAAAATGTGACATTGGAAAAATTATCAAGAGGTTGGCAGTGGGAAAACTGTAGACTGATTCTATCTTCTCCCTTCTGGAGCAAGCCCCCTAATATATGCGGTCCTGGCCAGTATTGACTGCTTTCTTCCCGCTGTGACAATTGTCTTGTTTATCTTAGACACAGCTTTTGTGCACCTTAAAACGACTAGACAGTAAACGAAAAGAATTTCTGCTTAAGCAAAGGAATCTGATTGTTCCAAGTCAGAGGTTTTTACCTGATGATTAGAAGGGGGAATACTTTTTAAAGGTGAACCCACATCAGGTGTGATTATCCTGAAGAATTCTTCGAGTATGTCTTGATAATTTTCAATGTAATGAGTTTGGGAAATCTCTGAAGCCATAGATCGACATCGGCAGGCGGCAAAATGGTTTCAAAACGCGTCTTCGAGCTAGCCACTTTTTGGTTGCTCTCCTTGTTCTAAATCACCCAGATATCCAGTGGGATTTAGAACTGGCCCTAATGGAACCTCTAGCAACAAGACTTCATTAGACTAACCCTCATTTAATCTTCTCCTGTAAGATATTCCTAACACCGGGTCCCTTGGCAAACGCCCTGAAGAAGTTTCATTTCAATAACATTGCTTTGTATTTATATAACCTCTGTATCTAAGGAGCTTAAAAACACTTATGGCCCATGCTTCATTACTTAGTTTAACCAAAAAGAAAGCCAACCCATTTCATATTAACAAATTTAAGCTCTCCCTTTGGAGATGGGTAATAATCATAACACTTTGTCTGTATGACACATTTCTCTTCCACAAAGCTCAAAGTAATTTGAACAACTGAACTCCTGGAGAAAATAAAGAACAGATAAGGCAAGCGCTTGGCTTAAGGTAACCCAGCAAAACGGGGGCAGAGTGTAAATCGCCAACAGAAACTCTGATGCTCCTGTCACCCCTCCATTAACACTGGTTACAAGTATGGCGACAGCAAACTTTTAAAAAAGTGGAAGGTGACTTCCTTTTGCTGTTCCCTGTTGCAAATCTGTGCAGTTTAGTTTTTTTTCTCCACTAAAGGGAGAAGTCTCTAAATCCTGCCTCTGCTTCTGGGTGTGAGGCTGCGTTCTTTATGTCCTGGTTAGCTCTCCTGAGGTTCACAGGGATGGTGCAGAACGTTACATATGGCGAAGTCCTAATTAAACTGGTACTTCGAGGTGAGCATTTTAGTTCTTCGAGTCAAGTAGTTCAGTGAATGTCGCCTAGTAAACCCTTCTCATTTCAGTGCTTGTTATATGTCCCTCTAAAGTCTGGAGTCACTGGTTGAATCTGTCTTTGATGATTCGGGCTCTCGGAGTTCTCTGTCCGGACTGGGGCTCTTCGCTGTCAGACCTGCTGATATATCAAACGTTTAGAAGTGGGAATGGGCGTATTCTGATCTCTGGATGTACCCTGGAGAACCACTGTGTGTTTGACATTTACCTGTCCTTCGACCCCTCTTCTCTCTTCCTGTGGTCCAGTTCTTCTGGAGGCTTGGCTGAGTAACTCCTGAATTCAACACTGGTTTGCCATAGAAAGGGTACACATAGGATGTGGGGACTGTCTGTGGGTGCCCGGGGGCACTGTGAGTTGCCAATCTGGGATTTCTGTCCTTTGTATATTTCCTGTTTGCACTTCTCCTGGGAAAACTCAGCATGCAGTTTAGGAAAGGTAGAACTTTGCATTGCTCTTTCTTTCTTCATATAGTATGTCCTTCTATTGAAATATATTTGACATATAACATTGTGTAAGCTTATGGCATAGAACATGTTGATTTGATACATTTGTATATTGCAATATAATTGCCATTGTAGGATTAGTTAACACCTCTATCGCATCACATAATTATCATTTCTTTTTTGTGGTGGGAATAATTAAGATCTAGCCTCTAAGCAAGTTTGACATTTATATCCATATTGTATTTTTTAAACTGCCTTTGATGCCAGATCTCATACCCTGTGTCCTGGAGCTGCACAGTTTCTGTATTTGTCATTGAATTTGGAGTGGCGGGAACAGTATATTTTAGTCTCCTATAAGGAACATTCCCGTTCCCCCTAAGAGAAATCTGTCTCCCCAGTTCCCTTCAAAAATGTGAGCTCACGCCTCACACACAGCCCAACAGGTAATTCCTTGGGAGAAGCATAGTGTAACTGGCCGCTCTTATGTTCTTAGGGTGGGTTTTCTTGCCCCAAAGTAGTCTGATTTAAGCTGAAGGGAAACGGAAGCTGAGAGATCAGTTGTCTGGAGACTCCAGGCTTCTTAGAGCAAATATTCCATAGCAGAGACCTCTGGGCTGCTTGGCGTAGATATGGCAACCTGAACTTGGCCCCCGTCTCAGAGCGCATATGGTGTTCCAAGTCAAGATCACACACAGCAATGTACCATACTGTGCATGGGGAAAATATTTATGGGATAATAAATGTGAGCAAAGCGTGTTTGTGCTCTGTGCATAATTGGCAGTAGACTATGTAAATGAACTGATTTCTTATTTTCCCTTTTTGTGAGCTGTGGCCAAATGCCCTCTCCGACATGCCTAGGAGCAAAATAGTCTTCAACTCCAGGGCAGGGGATGAGCCCCGGGGGAAGAGGTCACTGTCAGCTGGCTTAGAACAAATGCTTGTAAAGGACACAGGGAATTCCATGTGTGGTCTGGCTGAACAATGAACACAGAATTTTTTTCCCTCTAAAAACCGATGTTATGGTTTTTTTTAAATATGGAGGGTAGATCAACCCTGTGAAATAGGCTTTATGTAGACCCTTGCAAGCACCAAGAAGAAAGTTAGCATGCTGTGACCATTGTCTTGGCAAATATGGAAAAAATCCAGGGGAAATTGCCTAATTCAGATAAACTTCTGTGTTTGAGATGTCTATCTCATTGTTCAGGGGTTTTTAGACAGAGAATTCAGAAAGTACATTTTCTGCATTAGATACCATGTGATCATCCCGATGTTACTGCAACAT
Source organism: Halichoerus grypus (assembly GCF_964656455.1). Classification (NCBI taxonomy): domain Eukaryota; kingdom Metazoa; phylum Chordata; class Mammalia; order Carnivora; family Phocidae; genus Halichoerus; species Halichoerus grypus. Next base: position 157,651,574 of record NC_135714.1, on the reverse strand, counting down.
CATTACATTGTTATCGTCTTTATTTTTAAAGAGCTCATACATAGAACAATAAAGAAAAACCTCAAAAACTAAATTCCAAAGGTTAGATTTTTAAAATTTCACCTTTTAGTAACTGTTGTACAAGTATATCAGTAGAGAGGCAGATTTATTGACAAAAGAAATATTGGTGTTTGAGCATAAATTTGTACATTTGTTGTGTAAATTTTTAAATAAAATTTAAAAGTGAGGTTGCATTTCTTTTTGTGAAAGAAATCTCTTGTAGTTTTCCTGCCCACTTGCTATTGTTATGTAGTGGGTAGATTTCTCTTCGCATTCTTTTTGCATTATTGTAACAGACAAGTCTAAGACACTGTCTAATGTTAATTCTACACACTCCTGCCAATTATAATCAGAGCTAGTCAAAATAAACAAATTAAACAAATAAACATGTCAAAACATCTCTGAGTTAGCGAAAATAAGCCAAATCTGAACTCTCCCAGTGTTTCGGCATAAATGATGGGCTGTGGGTTGTAAAACGCTCCATAACATTTTTTCACCTTTGCTAGGGGGAAGGTGGGTCAGTTTAGAATTACAGTGCAGCTCAACTTTGAGAAAGGGGTCTGTGACTGAAACCAAATCAAACCCAAATGTTGCTGGCTTCACCTAGGGTAGTAATGATCTGCCGCATGTTCTAAATGCTTTAAAAAAGAAAGAAGGAAAGAAAGGAAAAGCAGTTGATTCTTTGCTGATGTGATGCCAGAACCCCTAAATCACCAGAGAGGTTGAACACAATGCAGGTGAAAATATACCAAAGGCGGATGTACATTTCAATATGAAACATACTGTCACTGTGACATTTCCCAATCAGCACATTTAAAATACTAGGCAATTAAGTTAGAAAGCTCTATTGGCTTCAAGAAGGAACATAAAACATGACTTCGCTACCCAAGTAGGATATCTTGGCCAGAGCTATGCTTAAATAATGAGGGGTATGAGGTAGAAGAGCGTGTGTGTGTGTGTGTGTGTGTGTGTGTGTGTGTGTGTGTGTGTGTTGCTATGTTAACCTATAAAAATATGGAGAGAGGTTAGGGGAGAAGGCTGTCACTCTGGCAGGTGGTTCTCGTAAAAAGGTGATCTCTTGAAGTTCAAGAAATTTAAACATATCTACACGCACTCCTGGGCAGCATGCCGCAAAGCAGGTGATTCGTGCAAACCCCTCAGTGTTCTTCATTCAACGAATATCGATCCGGCACCAACTCCACGCGGGGCGCAGGGCAACGAAGATGAGCAGGGCTCAGTCTGTGCCTTCGAGGAATGCCCTTGGTCCCCACGGGGAAGTTGAAATGTTGGGTTTCAGGGGGAAGTCAGGGATGTGCAGCAAGGAAGAGCAAGGGAGACCAGGCTCTGACATTTCTCACTGTTCCAGCTTCACCTTTCATTTGTCGGGGAAGAGGATTCAGGTAAGGTTATGCTCCAAGGAGAGGGGCTTTGCACCGGAGTGAGAGGAATGACATTGGAAAGGGGCGGGCGGTGGAAATCATTGTGCCTTTGAAATGTTGTTTTCTGAGGACAGTATATAGATTCTTGGTTATTAACAACCTCTCACAAGACAGTTATTTTTGGAGTGGCCTCTTAGGACGCAACCTCTTGGAAGTGAACTCATTTATTTTGCGTCTCACTGTCCTGCCATTTCCTGCGGAGAGAGGGGAAAAGTGAAACCACATGTTTTGAGGAGCGAATGGAGGAAATCCCTCCGAAGACAAATGACGACTCCTCTCCCCTGGCAATTAGTCAAACCTGGGCTTCAGGCCAGCCCAGGTGTTCCCGACTGCGTATAAATTTGCCAAAGAACAATGAAAATAGCAGCTGATTGTGCTGACAGATTCTTCTGGTAATTTCCTGTTGTTTGGCATCTTCACGTTACTTTCCCACAATTATGGCTGCTGATGAAGTCTGGGGCCGTTAGAAGCAATTTTCTAACTCTCTCCTTGCCCCTTTCTGTCATCCCAGCAGCAAGCAGCCTCTTACCCCCAAACTAAAAGAAATGAAACAATCAGAATCTGAAGCTGAGTTAAAAAAATATTTCAGAGTTGTAGCTATTTTCTCCCCTTTCCCAGATGTTTGAATTTAATCCCCTTGCAAAATACATACTTTAATGAGTCTGAATTTAAAAGAGGGGAAAAATGATTTGCACCTGCATCATATAGAGTTTCTTGGCAACTGTAAGCTGGGATTCAGGTTCCTTCAGATTCTCCAACGTCCAAGTTGGAAGCTTTCCTTGTGTTGTCCATGAGTATCTAATCTCGATGAAGCGGGGTCAGCTGGTCCTGCTGCTGAAAGGGATTGGACTCCAGCCCAGCACTGACCAAAAGGGGCAGCCCCAAATGGGATTGGGCGCCACTTTGATGGCCCCTGTCTAAACAAGCGCCTCTGCTCACCTACTGCCCCGTACCACGCCCCTCCCCACCCCGTTCCCACTCCTCAGTTTAAGAAAATGAAACTACTATGCTGTGTGGGTGGAAGTTATATTTACACCCAAAGCATTTGGGGGTGAAACGAAAATAAGGGGAATGCCACAATTATCCAATCTGTCAGGAAGCTATGCATATTTTCTTGGTTAGAGCAACTATGTAAAAGACTTTTTTTTTTCTTGGAGGGTCTGGGGAGCTGCAGCTATTGTTGAGAAGCTGCCAAGAAGCTGGTTTCTTTCTCTTCACTTCTCCCTTTCCTGGCCCCTCAAACCCCCAGAGGAGAGAGTAAACGTGAATGCTACAATGTGGGTTTGCAAAAGAGTTGCTTAGGATATATTAGACGAGAGCATAATGTATTGAATTTTTCTAAACAGGGCTCCATGTCCCCTATTAATCAGGACTTCTAGTCAGGAGAATTGCAAACCAAATAAAAAACTCCAGGATAATCCATAGCATTTGAGAAGAGGGTAAATCTCAGAACCTATCACATCTGAAAAATGTTTTTGAGATTGGCTTTGAAATAACTGTTAGTCTACTCTGTTCTGGATATACTTCCAGTAGAAAGACTGCATTTCTTTTTGTTTGAAGGTGAGAACGGTGGGAAAAACTCATTAAAGTCCAAAAGCAACTGGGAGACTTTTTTTCTAGATTCCCAGACTCCTAAAAATAATAACAAAACATCCAGGTGAAGGTAGAGTAGGAGGGTGTCCGAAATGATATGAGACATGGAGAATGCTGGTTATTTGTGTCCTTTCCATAACCCTTCCATCCCCACTCACGTACTCTATTGTCATATGCGTGGGGTGTTGATAAAAGACGCTAGTTAGGTTTTTAGAATAATACCTTTAATTTAGGTTGCTATTCTCTTCAACAGGAACGCTCTTCATTCATTAATTTTTATCCATTAATCTTTATTCACTAGTTTACGCTCCATATGTTGGATATACTTCGAAGCATTTTGCCTATTCTATTGACCATAGGCTAGTCTCCTCTCTCCCTTTATCGAAAGGCTACTCACCCTAAGGGTCCAAGCCAAATAGCACATCCTCCGTGCAATCCTCCTTTCTTTACCTTCTGGTCCTGATGAATCTTCCTTTTCTCTATCTACAGCACACATGCATTCACTCAAACATATTGAGGGAACACTTCAACAGTGCATTGTGCTGGAGGGAGGGAACACTGTGTGGATGAACACAATCATGGTTCCCGGCCTGTCGGATCTTGAATTAGAATGGAGGCCCAACAGCCAGTCAGAAAATTAGGTACAATATGGTATGCTAACCCTGTGACGTGGGAGGCTGTGGAGCAAGGAAAGCGGCCCCGATGGGTAATGATGTTTAAGCCGAGACTTGAAGGACGGGCAAGTAGCCAGGCAACTGGGTGTGCATAAATGCTCCTGGCAGAGGGAACAGCATGAGCAGCGCGGCATGCTGGGAAAGGAACACAGGAGCACGGAGTGACTTCGGGAACAGTGCAAACTTCCCGGCCACCCATGGAGGACAAGGAGGGAGGAGAGTGGTGAGAAACAAGGCCCAGAGGTGAGCAGAGGCTCAATCCTGAACGGCCTTTAAAACCAAGTGAGGAATGTGGACTTTCTCTGGAGGGGGAGCTGGGAGATGCTTTAAGCAAGGAGGGGACACGATTTGATTTGTGTTCTGAAAGCTGTCCCCGCCTGCATTTTGGACAGTTGATTGGGGGCTGAGGCAGTGAAGGTGAAGCTTGTCTTAAATGGAAGTCACCTAATTTTGTGCTCAGTTACACATGGTTTGCTTTCTTTCATGGTCTGTTTGTATCAGCCTTTACCCTTTAGCCTGATGACAAGCACCTGGAGACAAGGCACCACATTCTATCCCTCTGTGCACAATGGATAGTAGATGCTCAGTAAATACAAATGGCGGTCGGATTGGATTTGTATGCTGCTTTCTTTTCTGTTTGCCATTCCGACATTTATGATAGTACAATAGCCCTCCAGTGGCCAATAAACGGAGGGAGACTTTCTGGGTGAGTCTCATGACAGCAATTTCTGAACCTCGACTTACCAAGACAAAATTCGTGCTTGCCTTCCTGCTTCCTTAATTCCCAGGAGAGAACAGTTGTGATTTTATGTGCCGTATGTGGTTCCCAATATTAAAAGTCGAAGTGCTTTTGCCAAAAACGCTGGACAAAGTCCTCTTGAAGGAAAGCAGGGCTGCTCAGCTTGGGCAGGAGGAGAGTGCGAGGACTGTTTGAAAGACCACGGAGCCAGAGATCCGTGGTTAATTCTCCTGTACTTCCCTGGAAAAGTGGCTCCCCACCACCACCCACCAGGCACATTCCTCGGTGTCCACCAGGGAACCTGACCCCGTTAGCACGGAGTATTTATGACCCACATTTGCCAGTGATTATAGTCACAGTCAAATGAGTACAACTCTGAATGCAATGGTGTGTGTGTGTGTGTGTGTGTGTGTGTGTGTGCATGCGCGTGCACGTCAGGGGCAGGTTGGCTAAGGAAGAGAGAGTATTCTTGAAGCAAATATAGTGTCTCTTTTAAGTTGTGTCCCCTCATAGCAAATTGGAAATTTTGGTGATAGACTTACTAAAGGATGCGGAGGCAAACAGTGGAGTAACTGAGAGGAGCGGTTCCCAGGAGAGGACACTGATGGGCAGAGAGTGTTTGTCTTGGGCCACACACTGAGACAGCATAGCTGCACCTGAAACATAGTCTCTTGGCTCCCAGTTCAGTGGCCTCTCCATGGTGCCCCAGGGCTTTTGCTCCATGTGTTTATTACCTTCATACAGTGCTGGTTTGAAACCGAGCCTCAGGGTTTTTCTCCTTATCTAGACATTCCCTCTTTCCCCCACTTCCTTGCCATCTCCCTGGCCACCTGAAGCTGCTTGTCTCCACGGCAGGGGTGCAGGTAACGCTCGCTTTCTGTGGTTGTTCCTCCTGCAGTCGCTTGACCAGGAGCTCAGATCAGGAGCCCAGATTTCAACTGTGGGGAGCCTGGGACATTTGTTTCTTTGCCAACTCTCAAAGCTTGCACTCTGGTTTTCCTGACGACCTCTTTCCCCACTCTCGGTAGCTCCTTGGGTAACCTGTCTTAACTCCCGTCTGTCGTTACACGCTGGTAGCTGTGCTTCCCAATCTTCTTTCATTAATTGGCCACATTCACAAATTTTGCAGTAGCCGTACACATATTGTATGCAATTAGGTCAACTAATTGTTGTTGTTGTTGTTGTTGTTTTAGCTAAGTACATTATTTAAAAACTTTATAGCAAGGCACCTGGGTGGCTCAGTCGTTAAGTGTCTGCCTTCGGCTCAGGTCATAATCCCAGGGTCCTGGGATCGAGCCCCGCGTTGGGCTCCCCGCTCAGCGGGAAGCCTGCTTCTCCCTCTCCCACTCCCCCTGCTTGTGTTCCCTCTCTCGCTGTGTCTCTCTTTGTCAAATAAATAAATAAAATCTTAAAAAAAAACTTTATAGCAGGCCTATCAATAGATAACCAATATCATTGGCCAATAGAAAAATGAAAACGAACGACGCTATTAGGTTCCAGCTAGACTCACTTGCATGCCGAAGGCTGTAAAGTCGATCCCTGCTCTTTTCTTTGTTAAAAAAGGTGATTCGCTAAAATCACAATGAGCTATCACATCACGCCTGTTAGAACGGCTATTACCAAGAAGACAAGAGGTAACAAGTGTTGGCCAGGAGGGGGAGAAAAGGGAACCCTCATGCACTGTTGGTGGGAATGCAAGCTGGTGTAGCCACTGTGCAAAACAATATGGAGGTTCCTCACAAAATTAACACTAGAGCTGCCCTACAATCCAGCAATTCCACTTCTGGGAAGGTACCGAAGGAAACAAAGACACCATGTAGAAGAGACATCTGCACCCCATGTTCACAGCAGCATTATTTACAATAACCAAGACATGGAAACTACCTAAGTGTCCATTGTTGGATGAATGGGTAAAGAAGTTGTGGTGTATATATACACATTTAGCCATAAAAAGGAAGAACCTCCTGCCATCTGTGACAACAGGGAGGCGCCTTGAGGGCATTATACTAAGTGAAATAAGTCGGACAGATAAAGGCAAGTACTAGAATCTTGAAAAAACACAAAAACAAAAAAATCTTCAAAAAAGCTGAGCTCGTAGAAAAAGAGATCAGATTTGTAGTTACCAGAGGTAGCAGGGTTGGGGGGGGGGAATTGGAGCAAGGTGGTCAAGAGGTACTTCCGGTTATAAATAAGTACCAGGGATGTAACGTACGACATGATGACTGTAGCTAACACTGCTGTGTGGTATATTTGTAAGTTGTTAACAGAGTAGATCCTAAGAGTTCCCATCATAAGGAAAAACACATTTTTCTTTTTCTTTTTTTGTATTTTTTATGAGATGATGGAGGTTAACTAAACTCATCGTGGCAATCATTTCACAACATACTAAGGCAAACCATCATGCTGTGTACCTTAAACTTCTGCAGTATTGTATGTCAATTATATCTCAATAAAACTGAGGGAAAGGATGATTAGCCGGTGGTAGAGGGGTTGTAAAAGCAGGCTTTTATTTTATTCATTTTTAAAAGATTTTTATTTATTCATCTATTTTAGAAACAGAGAGAGAGCAGGGTGAGGGAGAGAGAGTGAGGGAGAGAATCTCAAGCAGACTCCCTGCTGAGCGCGGAGCCTGACATGGGGCTCAATCTCACGACCCTGAGATCATGACCTGAGATTGCAACCTGAGCTGAAACCAAGAGTTGGATGCTTAACTGACTGAGCCACCCAGGTGCCCCAAAGCAGACTTTTAAATGATAAATGATAAAACAATGCCCGGCAGAGTAAATATATAATAAAGGTGAACTCTTGTTATTGTTAGGAGAATGATTTCAAGGGAAAAAGAGAACCACTCCAAGATGTTCCAGAATCCCTTCAGTCACAGTGTCCTGTGGATTGTAAACCTGATGCTAAAGGAATTCAAATCAAGGGAAAGATCTCTGAGGACTGGTATTGTCAGGGAAAGAATTGTCATAACGTCCTTGCATTTCTAGCATGCCGTATTTCCCCCTCAGTTTTTGAAATTATATTCCATTTACGGTTTTGGGAAATATGAGTAGGATTCATCACCAGAAGAAGAAAAATCATAAGAATACTGGCATCTCTATCCTGCTGAATTATTTATTGTTTTTTGCTGAGGAGCAGACTGCGTGCTTCTTGCCCTGCTATAGATGGATTGGATTTGATTCTGTCCCCATGCAGTCTGGTGAGCTTATTCTAATAAGAACAACTTAATATTGCAACTATACAGTAAAGCTTTTGAGTCCCTCTAGGACATTCCACGCTACATGCTCTGAGCTAACCCTGTTCTTCTGATTATTTTGGATGAGGAAACTGAGTTATCTTCCTAGCTTACAGGAGTAATCTTAGAATTGACGTTTAAATCCAGTCAGTGTGTGTGTGTGTGTGTGTGTGTGTGAAGTGCCAAACACCATGCTAGGCACCTTCGCATCTGTTATTACAATTAGTCTTCAAAATAATCTTACGAGGTAGGCATTATTACTATAAACTTATTTAAAAAATAAGAAAGCCGAGGAGAGGTTAAGTAACTTGACCAGGGTCACCAAGTAGCAGATATTAGGAAACAAGATGTCCGGCTGATCCCTGACTCACCCATTTCCAGCGTGCTGTGTCGCTAGAGACTGCATTGGTCGGCAACTGTCTGTCTGCCTTTCTTCCGCCCTTCTACTTTTCCTCCTCTTCTCTCTCTCTCACTCACTCTCTCTCTCTTTTCTCTTCCCTCCTTTTCTCCTTCCTTCCCCGATCCTTCCCTTCTTCCTGCTCCTGTCTCTCCCTCCCTCCCCCTCCCTCCTCTCCTTCCTTCCTTTCTTCCTTCCTTCCCTCCTTCCTTCCTTCCTTCCTTCCTTCCCTCCTTCCTTCGCTCCTTCCTTTCTTCCTTCCCTCCTTCCCTCCTTCCTTCCTTTCTTCCTTCCTTCCTTGCTTCCTTCCTTCCTTGCTTTTCTGTAATTTTTTTTTGTAGATTACTGTTTCTCGGCTACAGGGTAAAGTAACAGGGACATTGGATAAAATTAATCAAGTTTGTACTCTTGACTATTCAACTAACTATGGAAAATAGAGAAGAAGTCTGAGTCCTCATTACTGTGCCAGCACGAGGTAGGCACTATACATACACGTTCCAGACCTCATTCCAAAGAGCAGTTCTCTGTGCTAGGCATTCTCATGCCCACATTGCAGGCGGGGAAGGGAGTCTTCAAGGGGCTCTGACTTGCCCTCTGGTTGTATAGCTACAGTGCATGGTGGAGTCAGAATCTGAAGACACATCTTCCTGACTCCACGTCCAATCTTTTCTTGGTTACATTATTTTTTTCCTAAACACTAGTTTTGGTCAGAATTTGGACTATAAGACAGGCATATTTAAGATTATTTAAGAAGAGGCATAGGGGGGTTTGCTTAATGGCAAAAATGAGACACTTCAAGTGCTGGGATCTGAGCAATTCCTCCCTCATTGGTACCGGATGACCGAAATGATGGACATGATGTAAAGATCAGGCAGAACATCTCAGCCCCGACTGAGTCCTGCGGGCTGATCAGTGAGAGCCATTGCATCCCGCCTGCCTTGCGCTGGCCGGTTTGGGACTGGGATTTCCTTCACCACTGACCTCCCATCTTCCCTTATGAGGATAAGATGCTGTTTACTTTCCATCCTAAATGATTGTGGTTCTGTGAGCTGTTCAGAAGTCAACATGTTCCAGGCTCCCATCTTAATGTCATGGGGATTAAAACTAAACAAAGCAAGCAAGCATTTGACAATAAATGAGTCTATTGGAAGTGAGTAGTGAGTGCAGAAGGGAGTGTGTGTTTCTTGCTTGTTTATTGACTCTGGTATTTTGGGCAAGTCTTTAAACTTTGGTTTGCCTCTGTTGTGCCCGCCATAAAATGGGAGATAATAGTAGCACGTGTCTCTTAACACTCAGAGGTGGTGAGAGGTTAATTACTTAATGCCTCAAAAATTCTTCAGGCTTCATGGCCAGGACCAGAAATTGGAACGGTTTTCTTTCCAGACCTTATCAAGAATTCTCTCCTGCTCTCTGAGGCTCAAATCCTAGTGGGGAATGGAAGAAACAAAAAAGGAGGGTGAAAAAGAATTGGAACAGGAGAGGTTCATAGGAAGCTGTGTTCGGGAATGTTTTGCATTCTCTTAGATAAAGAGAAGTATCCAAAAGAAGATGCAAGGAGTCTGTTCACTCTTACTCTGCAAACTTCTGTGCTTGAATTACTGCTCTTGGGAGAGAAGTAGAGAAACTGTGTAAATTTTTTGAATGTGAGTGCATCCATGATCTGGGGTGAACAGTGGATTTACGTTTGTAAATCTTTGAGTCTTCAGAGTAGACCCAGGTGCTCCCCATCTCACTGTGCCTCCCTCCCCCCTCATGTCATTTCTGGTGAGGGCTGGGATATAGGCCACACCTGAAGGGCAGAGCACCATCAGCCCGCTGGGTAAATGCCTGGATACTATGGAGAGATTTCGACTTTGTTCTGTGGGACAGTTTTTCACTTTCTGACAAGATCAGATCTACAACAGACTCCTGAAGCCAAGGTCCATCTCTGCACGGCCCCCCATATTGTCCCCAGATTTCTACCCAGCCTGGCAACTGAAGGGTAAGGCAGAAAAGAGAGCTGGATGCATTACCTTCTCTAATCAAAGGGAAAAATATTTTGCTCTGAAGTTTTTAACAGTTTTTCAGAGGGAATCAATAGCACTTCTATCACAGGACCCTATAAAGTCCCAGGTTTATTCCATTTTAATCTCTTTCGCAAAGGACTCCAATCAACCTTTGCTTTATTATAGGATATAAGACAACACAGCAAAGACACTTAGATACCCTTCCTCACCACGGTTTTGCCAAGGTGTTAAATATCTTCACATTAAGGAAGTTTTGGCAAAATAATTTCATATCTCTGCTATTTATACCATATGAAAATCTGAGTTCTCACATGGCCAGATTTTTCCTTATGACCAAGAGCATTTCTTTTCTGTCCCTCTGTGGGTCCATGGACAGTGTATTAGAGGGTGAATGAGTGAGGTTTATGGGAGTGGTGGCGACGGGGGGATCACATGGCTGACCCAGTATAACGTTCCTAGGTTCCCATTATATACTGGAAATAGAGCTTCCGTCCGGCAGCTACAGAGCAAAAGGTTTTTCTCCCTGGCAGAAGGACAGGTTTATCAAGCTACTTTTTATTTTTTTAAAGTAACATAGAAACCTTTTTCTCCCCCACCCACACTGAAGCTCTTTTTAAGAATTATTATGTTTCAGGTGTACAACATTATAATTCAGCATCTGTATGCACTACAAAGTATACAAGTCTATAGATACCATCCATCACACTACAATTGACCCCCTTCACCCCTTTGTCCATCCCTCAACTTTGCTACCCCCTGGTAACCACTGATCTGTTCTCCATATCTATGAATTTGTTTTTGTTTTATTTGTTCATCTATTTTGTTTGGTTTTTAGATTTCACATATGAGTGAAATTGTACAGTATTCGTCTTTCTCCTTCTGACTTATTTCACTTAACATAATATCCTCAAGTTCCATCTATGTTGTCACAAATGACAAGATCTCATTCTTTTTTATAGCTGAGTAATATTCCACTGTGTGTGTGTCTATATATATATATGTCATTATCCATTTATCCATTGATGGACATTTAGATGATGTACGGAAGTTTAGTAGTATGGAAGCTTATTACTGAAACTTATTAGTTTGATGTACGGAAGCTTATTAGTTGGACGTAGTCTCATTTGTTTATTTTTGCTTTTCTTTCCATTGCCTTTGGAGTTGAATCCACAAAAACACTGCTAAGACCAATGTCAAGGAGCTTACCATCTATGTTTTCTTCTAGGAATTTATGGTTTCAGATCTTACAGTTAAGTCTTCAATTCATATTGAATTAATTTTTTTAAAGATTTATTTATTTGAGAGAAAGAGAGAGAGTGGGTGGGGGGAGAGGGGCAGAGGGAGAGGTAGAGAGAATCTCAAGCAGACTCCCACTGAGCATGGAGCCCGACACGGGACTCAATCCCATGACCCTAAGATCATGACTTGAGCCTAAATCAGGAGTTGGCCACTTAACTGACTGAACCACCCAGGCATCCCTTTATTGAGTTAATTTTTGTGCATGGTTTAGGATAGTGGTTTAGTTTCACTCTTTTGCATATAGCTGACCAGTTTTCCCAACACCATTTGTTGAAATGACTGTCATTTCCTTATTGTATGTTCCTGGCTCCTTTGTTGTACATTAACTGTCCATGTATGTGTGGGTTTATTTCTGGGCTCTCAATTCTATTTCATTGATCTGTGTGTCTGTTTTTGTGCCAGTACCATACTGTTTTGATTACTATAGCTTTGTAGAATAGTTTGAAATCATAACGCATGGTACTTCTAGCTTTGTTCTTTTTCAAGATTTCTTTGACTATTCAGGATCTTTTGTGGTTCCATACAAATTTTAGGATTATTTGTTCTATTTCTGTGAAATATGCCATTGGACTTTTTTTTAAAAGATTTTATTTATTTATTTGACAGAGACACAGCGAGAGAGGGAACACAGGCAGGGGGAGCGGGAGAGGGAGAAGCGGGCCTCCCACTGAGCAGGGAGCCCGATGCGGGGCTCGATGCGGGGCTCAATCCCAGGACCTGGAATCATGACCTGAGCCGAAGGCAGACGCTTAACGACTGAGCCACCCAGGCGCCCCTATGCCATTGGACTTTTGATAGGGTTTGCATTGCATCTGTAGATTGCTTTGGGTAGTGTGGACATTTAAAAAATATTAATTCTTCCAATCCATGAAGACAGAATATCTTTTCATTCATTTGTGTCTTTCTCAATTTCTTTCATTAGCGCCGTAGTTTTCAGTGAATAGGTCTTTCACCATCCTTGGTTAAGTTTATTTGTAGGTATTTTATTCTTTTTGATGCAGTTATAATTGAGATTGTTTTCTCAACTTCTCTTTCTGATAGTTTGTTATTGGTGTATAGAAATGTTACAGATTTCTGTATACTGATTTTGTATCCTGTGACTTTACTGAGTTTACTTATTAGTTCTGACAGTTTTTTTTTTCTTTTTGGTGGAATTTTTAGTGTTTTCTACATATAATATCATGTCAAATGCAAATAGTTACTGTTTTATTTCTTCCCTTTTGATTTGTATCATTTATTTATTTTTCATTTATTCATTCATTTATTTATTTTTCTCGCCTAATTGCTCTGACTAGGACTTCCAGTACTATGTTGAATAAAAGTATATCATTTAGTTGAATAAAAGTGTATCATTTATTTATTTTTCTCGCCTAATTGCTAGGACTAGGACTTCCAATACTATGTTGAATAAAAGTGGGCATTTTTCTCTTTTTCCCGATCTGAGAGAGAAAGCTGAAAACTTTCCCCCATTGAGTATGATGTTAGCTGGGGGTTGGTCATTTATGGCCTTTATTATGTTGAGGTAAGTTTGCTCTATACCCACTTTTTTGAGAATTTTCATCATAAATAGATGTTGAATTTTACTGAGTGCTTTTACTTTATCTATTTTGGGGTGATCATATGATTTTTATATTGTATTTTGTAAATGTGGTGTATCATGTTGGTTGATTTGTGGATATTGAACCATCCTTGAGTCCCTGGAATAAATCCCACTTGCTCATGGCCTATGATCCTTTTAATGTATTGTTTAATTTGGTTTGCTAATATTTCATTGAGGATTTTTATGTTAATCAAGGATAGTGGTCTGTAATTTTCTGTTTTTATGTTGTCCTTGTCTGATTTTGGTGTCAGAGTAATGCTAGCCTCATAAAATGTGTTTGGGAGCATTCCCTCCCCTTCAATTTTTTCTAAGAGTTTGAGAGAATAGGCATTAAATCTACTTTGAATGTTTGAAAGAATTCACCAGTGAAGTTGTCTGGTCCTGGGCCTTTGATTGTTGGGAGATTTTTAATTATTGATTTGATGTTCTTACTAGTAATTGGTCTATTCAGATTTTCTACTTTTTCCTCATTCAGTCTTGGAATATTGTATGTTTCTAGGAATTTAACCGTTTCTTCTAGGTTGTCCAATTTGTTGGCATATAGCTGTTCACAGTAGTCTCTTAGCACCCTTTGCGTTTCTGTGGTATCAGGTGTACCTTCTCTTTCATTTCTAATTTTATTTATTTGAACCTTCTTTCTTTTTCTCTTGGTGAGTCTAGATAAAGGTTTGTCAATTTGGTTGTCTTTTCAGAAAACCAGTTCTTTGTTTCATTGAGCCTTTCTATTGTCTTAATAGTCTCTCTTTCATTTATTTCTGCTTAATCTTTATTATTTTCTTCCTTCTACTAATGTTGGGCTTTGTTCTTTTTTTCTAGTTCCTTTGGTCATTAAGTTAGATTATTTATTTGAGATTTTTCTTTTCACAGAAACCTTAAAGCTCCCCATGGGAAGTCAAAGACTGCCGCTTACAGGATCCACTTAAGGAGAAGTTTCCCCCTTGTCCTAAGCCTTGTGGGTAAATGCTGGCCAAGAGCATCTGCATGCTAAAGTTGCCAGAGAAAGAAGCAGTTGACCTCTGGTGTTTGTTTTGCAACTGACAGAGAACCAGAGGAAACTTTTCTGAAATGTTTGCTTCAGGGTACAGTGATGAAACTACTGTTGGCTTCTCTTAGAAAATCTGTTATATCTGACAGCAGAAAATAGCTCCTTTTGATTATAAAAAAATGAAGGAAGACTTTTATAATGTCAATAATAGGCAAAGCAATAACTTTATGCTTTTCTCTTTGCAGGTAGTGACAGGTACCCTGGCAGGAATGGCAAAGCCCATCCTGACTCTCAAACAAACCAGACTTCTCCCCCACAGCTGGGTAAGGAGTGAACATGGGTGAGGCCGAGAACAGCTTGGACGGTAGACATCATACACCAAATAGGGCTTTAATGCCAAATAGGCTCAATACATTTCTTTCTTAGAAGTGATTTCATTAGAAGAGGACATGTTATGGTGAGATAGGAAATAAGCATTTTAATGGAAACTAAAAATAAGGTCAAAGTAAATCACCAAGAACGATTGAGGAATAGTGAAAAAGGAGCAAAATTACGGTGGTTATCACTTTATGAATTTAAGTCCTTTCTTTTTTTAAGGATTTTATGTATTTATTTATTTGAGAGAGAGCAAAAGAGTGGGAGAGAGAAAGAGAGCATGAGCAGGGAGGGGGCAGAGGGAGAAGGAGAAGCAGACTCCCCACTGAGCAGGGAGCCCAATATGCGTCTCGATCCCAGGACCCTGGGATCATGACCTGAGCCAAAGGCAGACCCTTAACTGACTGAGCCACTCAGGCACCCTGAATTTAAGTCGTTTTAAAAGATCATATTTCTTAGTGTGGCTACACTGAAGAAGCTTTACTAATAGATGAAAAGCAGGACTCTTGAGTGGACGTGTATGTTAATATTTTCATGGCAGCTGAGACGTGCTTAAAGAAGGTCTGTTCAGATTGTGAGGTAGCAACAGGAATCCCCACTCACTTGGTGGCACATACCCTAATTGCTGGCAATATATCAAGGAGAAAATAAATTGCTTCTTTAATTCCAAACCCAAACTGATAGAGGACAATGTCACAGACCTAGAACTTGAATGTATTGTCCTGCTGAAGACCAATTATATGACATCTAGAATTAGAGTAATAAAGAACTTGGGCACTTCTCAAGGCTGCAGTTAGGACCCTGTCTCTAACCTGTGGATACAAGTGCCTGGCCTTGCTCTGCAGAGCGGTCACAGTCTGGGTAGGTTTATTTTGTGGGGTGAGCAGAGGTAGCCATGCCTCACTGGAAATGCTTCTTAAGTTGGTGTGTCGTGTAAGCGTTGAGTATTCCCATCAAGAAAGGAAAGATGAAATAATTAGAAATGGGGCATTTTCCCAAATGCTTCCAGGGAGCTTTGCTGTTTTCACCTGGGGACATAGGTTAATGCAGTTTTCCAACCAGCTGCACAGCGCAACCCAAACCCTGGCCTTTTAAGTACTCGGTGCTCACAAAGACAATAGATATTGGCACCTCGGGAAATTCTTCGAGGTAATAGACCTCATTTAGGAAAAAAAATTAAGAGAACATCTAACTATCTCTGAAGTGTTGATATGGAAATCCCAGCGTAATGTTATAATACCCTTTTTTTTCCTTTCCCTGATTCCTATTTGGACAGGCTCCAATGCCATGCAGCGAGAGTACAGTCCTACTTTATCTTCAGTAGAGACTTCAGGAGCCCAGAAGACAAATAGTCCCTACTGAGGGGGTCATGTATTTTGGGCGGCCCTCTGGATTGAGGTCAGTTGTCACGAAGGAGACCAGAAAGGCAGAGGGGGCTGCTTTGCTTTTTGAAAGGAAAGCTAATGACTCCCTTGCATTGTGTCATGTATGTGGTTATGTGATCTTCTTTCTGAGGCTATGTGTATGCATTTGTGATTTTATGCGTGTCTCCTTAACTTAGGGAAATAGCAAATGCAACTTGAGCTAGGAAGTCCTCCAATCTTGGGTTCTGTTTCTAGCTCTTTTTGACTTTATAGAATGACCTTTTTGCTGGACATTGACACATGCTGTTTGCTGGCTGTTCCAGTACGTTATGGGTAAAGCTAATAAAGTATAATCACAACGTCCTAAAAATGTCAAGTTGCTGCCCCTTGGGCCTCTCATAACTATTCTCATCTGCAAAATGGAGCTGGTAACTCTGCACCCTGCCTTCCCTGCACAGATGTTGGGAAGCTAGGCTAAAGAACATCTGTAAAGCAGTTTTAGATTTTGGAACATGGGAGTAATAAATGACCATAACAGCTATTTATCATGCAGGAGGAGATGACGATATATTCTATATTTCAAGCTCCACTTCTCTCATCTACTTGAAAATAGTTTTGCATGATTGAAGCCATTAGTTAAGAAGGAGTAACTGTATGCAATGCAGACTAAGGCAGGGGATTATGACCTAAAAAAATGCCATCGGAGGTGAAAAGTAACTCTGAAAGGATGTGGAAGTGCATATTCATGAGCTGAAACGATCAATGTAGCTTTAAAAATGAAAACAGTGCTATTGAGTTTGATGCAGGATAAGTGAGGAATGGCAGGTGCCAAGATTCTGGGACTCGTCTTGGCAGTGACCCAAGGCATAACTGGGGTCTGCTGTGGTATCTTTACTAGGTCAGGGATGACTTAGCCTGGAAGGTCTTAAGAAGAAGAAGATTGTGTCCTGAGTAAATATCACAGAACTCAACAAAGGTTAAATCCTAGAGGATCATGGAAAATATCGGTATTGACCAACTGGCTAATATTTTGATTAAACACTTTTTCTTTTGGCGTCCATCCAAGAAGAGGCAAAACACTTATTTTCACACAAGTCGGTAACCTTTGGGGAGAGGTCATGCTAAAAATGGTAAAGTCCATTGTTTTATCTCTCTGGGCTTCATGGTCTTGTGTGTACGGTCCTCAAATACATGCTAAGTAAAAATGTTTATATCAAATGTACCCAACTCAGTGCCTTGTTGCTTCCAAGACGCTGAGGTGAAAATGGTGTCTGTCCTCAAGGAGCTTGCAATTTAGTAGGTGATTTAAGACTTACATAATCTGTTGACTTCTCTAATTAAATTAATATTGTCTCCTGCCCCTTTCCTCCAACCCCACTGACTTGATCAGAAGGTCCAATATCATCCTCTCCAGCCTCCCTCCCTTGTACCCCGAACCTTTTAAAACTCCTCCAAGGAGGCCCTTCTGACACCAGTTGCAAACAGCTGGGGATCCTGTGTCTGTGCCTTGGCTGCCACTGTCCCTGCCCCTGCCATAGCTCCTCGCTGCCACAGGGTGCCGCTGTTGAACGCTGGCGTAGGCCACTGTGGCTTTTTTCCGGAGGGTAAATTCTAGCTGATTCCACTTCTTAAGAGTTAACGTCTTGTGGCCTTTTCTTCTCACTAGGTTCCTAGATGACAGGCCGTAGTGCCCAGTCCTTGGGGGGGTGACTCACACAGCCCTCTCTCTACCTCTGAGGAGCTCTGCCGGGAAGTCCAAGAGTCAGCTCCTTTTTCCAATCCTGAGAACCCACTCCAGAGGTTGGTCAATTTTCCTTTCAACCCCAGAAACACCAGGGGTTCTTAGCAGTCCCTCCATTCACTCGCTACCTCCCTTTAATAAACTCCTTGCCTCTAAGATGTTTCTAGACCTCAAATGACTGCTTTCCGTCACTTATGGGAAATGTCTTCTCTATCTCAGGATGAGCCATCTTCCGAAGAATGGACAGAAATAAGCCCCAGCTCCCCTCTTGCTAAAGCAGTGAAAAAGCAAAACATAGGTTGTATCTTCAATAGGACACTCCGCTACACATATAAAGAAATAATTAAAACTAGGCAGAATGCTGTAACCGATAAGAGAATTACAAAGAAATAATGATGGAGAATTAAAAAGAACACAGATTAAGCTACATTGGCATCATCCTGGAGTAATCTGGGAAGACCAGATAGGGGAGGCAACATTTGTGTTGGTCCTTGACTTGCAATAGGATCTCGACAGGTGAATGTAGTAGGGAATGGTGTTGCAAACAGAGAGGGTAGAATAAGCCAACCCACAGAAGTAGAGGAAAACCATGTCCTGGTTGATGGCCAATGGTGGGGCGGTAGTGGTGGTGGCAGGGAGCTTTGTGTGCTGCAGTGTGGGGGGCCCACCAGGGGAGACATGGGGAATTGAAGCCTGGGGCTCAGAATACCCCACTAAAGAATACAAACCTTAAAAAGACCAGCACTCTGTTTTCCTTTCCCATTGCCGTATCTCTTCTTGGACAGCTCAAGTCACTTGTCAATCAACGAATAAACAAAGAAACTAGAAGAGTCAAAAATAAAATTGAAATTAAGTTGTCTTGATGTAGCCAATCTTACATTTTTATGAAAAACAACAACCAAACTCCCAAAGAAAAAAGTTGAACATGTAGCTTTAGGTAAGGTGAAATAGAATGTTTGGGGAATTTCAATAAGCCACTGAATTAATAAGTCTACTTTTCTCTATTTTCAAACCATTTTTGAGTTGTGTAAACAGTCAATACTTCACTGCTATGTCCTTGAACTGAGTCCTTTTTGTTTTCAGAAAGAGGCATTTAGAAGAAAATGACACAGAAATTTCTTCCTCAAACCACCTTGTTGAAGTTTCTCCAGGGACCAAAGTAGATGACTTGTAAATTCCTTTACTCTTAAAATAAAAGGCATTTTTATAAAAGAAAAGGTGATGGGTACAGCTACACCTACTCAGGAGGGAAAACAGTCGCAGGGAAGATGTCATTTATTCTCTTCTTCATGGGGCAAAACCATCTTGCATTCAAAAGCCTCCGAAGAGGAAGATGGCGTTTATAGGTTAAAAATAAAAACCCTCTTACAACATTTTTTAAGAGTCGTAGGAATCAAGAATTTCACAGGGAGAATGGTACCATCTTATACTGCACAGGTCTGTAAACTGTTTTCAGCGTCCTTTTCCACCCCAGCTTCTCATTTGTCCCTCGCTGAAGTCTCATGGAAAGAGGCCCGGCGTGGATTCTCAACTATACAGTTGACAAAGCCAAGGCCTGGAGTGGTAACAGACTGAACCAGTGTTATCACTGGGTGCAGTGGGAAGGCAGATTTGGAGATGGGTTCTCTGCAAGCTCACCTAAGCACACTCTTTCCTCTACTCCCGGCTGACTGTCGCTTACTGGATGGAAAAATTCCTTGAGGGTGGCAATTGTGTCTTAATTATCTTCTGATCCTTCCGCAGTGCCTTCCACACAATAGGTGTTCAATAAATGTTAATTAAATAAACGCTGTGAATCCCAAAGTCTAAATGGCTCTAAGTTAGATTTTCAAAGCTTTCTGGGCCCTCACACATTTTTATAAAAAAAAAAAAAGAGAAGAAAAACCTTTGATTCCTTAATCTGGCAATTAAGAAAGAAACAATTAGTTCATTTCATTCCCTAGGATATTTGGAAACAAAAATTGAGAGCTATAAGGAGGATGAAGGTTTCCCTCAGAATAAACAGCAATAATGAATGGCTCTAGAATACAATTCGGTCTCTTGTTGACACACGTCTGTTCCTCCTAGCTCGTGGGTTTGAAAATGACCTTTCTTAGCAAGAGCTGGACATGAATAGCCTTCTTTTTTCCAACTAGTTCCTCTATTTCCTGAAGTCAGTTGCCATGTGTCCTTTGACAAATGAGTTGCAGGAGTGTGGACTTTCCCTTGAAGAACATTTTCTCCTGTAGTTTTCACTCTCGTCCATATGACCAATTTTTCGTCTTTGCCAAGTTGGGTGTAAATAAGACTCATGCCCTCAATAATTGTGAAATGGACAGTTTTTTGCGGGTTATATTTTTCTTTGAGTGGTTATGGGGAAGGGGAGGGGGGATGTGGTGGGCAAAGAGCTTGTCGTGGGGGATGAGCTAAGTTATGTGTGCATGGCAGGATACCAGGACACTGGGCTTGCAGTAGAAACAGTGATGGGCATTGTAAGGCTGTACCTGTTGGAGGCTCTAATTAGCATTAGCCTTGTACAGCTGTCCTGGACATACGTCTACGGCTGTAGCCTTAAACTAAGCATCACCGAGGTTTCTACAATTTCTGTACTTATTCATTATCTTTTATTTTAAAATTTATTTTTAACAGGGCAAAGTAATAAAGTTAATAAGCCAATAGCAAAAACTGTTTAAGGAAAGAAAGAGAAGAAACACAAATGACCAATATTAGGATTCAAATCTGAGGCATTCTCTACAGAGCTTGTGGATGTTAAGAAGGATTTTGTGAAATACATAGGTCAAAAAATCTGACTACAGAGATAAAAATGCACAATGTTTTGGGGGAGGGGCCGGGGAAATAGGGGATGGGGATTAAAGAGTACACTTATCATGATGAAATAAAATGATTAAAAAAAGCACAATGATTAAAAAACTGTTTTTATAAACGAACACAGGCTTATAAAAACTATAAGCAACTAAATAGAACCAATAATTCATTTTATTTTTAATAGAATTTATCATGCACATTATAGGAAATTTTGAAAAAGCAGAAGAAAATATGTATGCCAACCTCTCTACCCAAAACAATTTGAAAACACTTTTTGTTCTCATTTTTCTTAGGCGTAGATATTGAAGAGTTTCATACAAGGTTGTTATCATGCTGTGTAAATAATTTAGTTAATTGTGATTAGATGCCTGCATCTGGAAATAGAGTCCCAAACAACGTAAAGTTCTTGCTCTCCCTGTTCCCAGTGCATAAATCTGGTTGCCTCTTTCGGAATAGATAGGGAGGAAATTCTGGGCTCACAGGGTATGTGTTAAAGGAGAGGCAAATTTAAGCTAGGGTGTGGAGAGGAAAATTTTCTTATTCACCCACCTACCCTCTGTTTAGTTTATAATTATTTTGCTTGTTTGTCGTTTCCCGCAATCACAATGCAATGAACTCCTAAGGAGAGCCCTGGGTGCATAACCCGGAGCACTTGTTGGAGGCAGTGTTGACTGGGATGGGAGGAGTCCTGGGCCTGCAGAGCTGAACTAGAGTCAGTTCACCTCAGAATCTCTGTGTGCCCTGGAGAGCCCCTCAGGAGCACAGTTGAGATGAGAGGCACTTGGGCAGCCCCGGCTGGGAAGGTTTGATTTGAAGATATTAAGTGTCTGACCTTGGGAACTCTTACCCATAGAGAAGCCCAGACAGAACTCCTTCTGCTACTTTGGTTTGAGCAGACACAGTTGATTCCTTCAACTGCCTGGCACCATAATCAACCAAGGGCTTATTCTCCTGGTTCCTGTTCTTGTAGAACTTACACTCTGGTGGGGAAGCCATATCTGAAATAATCACAAACAAATAAATGTATTTCTCTAAGGTGTTATACAGTTTAGCTGTTAGGGAAGAAACGTTTCCTGTACTTACAGGGTGATCTGAAAACATATAATAAGGAAAATCATTAGCCTGGGGTGGAGAGGGCTGGAAAGTTTGCCCCAATGAAGTTACCACTGAGCTGTGTTCTGAGAAATGGGGAGGAATTAGTAGGTAAAGGTGGTGTGGGAAGGAGAGTGTGGAGATGTTTCTGATAAATGGAGTGGCAGGTGTGCAGGCCAAAGCACAGAGAAGCAGGTCATTACCTCTGCTGGTCACCTAGGCATGCTTGGCATCCTTAGTGGGCAGAGTGTGGGCCAGACCAACTTATCTCGGTTTTAGCATTGGAAATCCCATATACAGGGAACTCCTCAGTCCCATACAAACTCAGAGAGTATCCTCTGCCCCTAAAATGAAGAAAACTTCTGAGTGTCAAACGTTGTTTGGTTCAGCCTTGTCCTGCTCTGTCTGCGGGCTTTTATTAGGCTATCAGTACTTTTGGAAAAAGGCAATGTAGTTAGTCACTCACTTTTTGGTATAAATTGGCTTATTTAAAGTCTAAATTCTTTACCAGTTATTCTCTGGCCAGTGAAGTTACCATGAGACCTGGAAGGGAATGGAAACACGGAAGAAGATGTTTTTAACATCCAGAGGAAAAAATAAGGGAGTGATGAAGACTTGCCTGGCCTACATCATGATTTTGCCTGTGACTAGGTTACCTTAGGTCTACATTCACTGTGCCTTGACTTTTATCTATGAAATGGGAGTAGCAGCAACCCTTGTTCAGGTAAGGAGTCCCAAAGATGGTGGGCCCGTGGCATCCTTGGTTAATGCCATCTGATGGCAAGGATCTTTGTCTTCTGTTCTCAGCTTCAGGGAAACCTTCTTCTCAAAGTTCTCTTGGTATCCATTTGTGAGAAGCAAGTCACACAGAGAATATAAGGGTCTTCCTGCATTTTCAGGAACCTGTGGACCAATCTTACATGAAGCTTCAAAGAGGGCCGATATGTGTATAGGACTCATGAAGCACTTTCACATGTATTATTGTCTTAGAACTATACAAAAAATCAAGGAGAATTAACAATCGCCAGTATCTGTGTAGCACTTACTCTGTGACAAGTTCTATCCCGACTGCTTTAATTGAACCATGCCATTTAATCCTCACAATAATCCGATGGGGCAGGTATTACTACCACTCATCTTACATATGAGAAAGTGAAGGCTGGAAAGCTTGAGTGAGTCATCCAAGGTCATCTAACTATTACATGCTGCAGTCAGGAGTTGAATCAGACACGGTGGTGCTGGAAGCAGCTACCCCTGAGAAGAGAGCACTGTTAGCACTCTCATTTTATAGTGGAAGAACCTGAGGCTCAATGTCCTTGGGGCCTATGGAAACACTTGGTGTTATAGAGGGGCCAGACCTCAAGAAGCTCAGGGTCCCTACATTAGAAGGGAACTCAGAGACCCCTCCCCCCTCACCCCCTGCCTTTTGTTCAGGATGACTTATGCCTTTTGTTTTATATAAAGCAGCCAGCTGCCAGGGTAGGGAAAATCAACCCAAGTTTCATTGGAAGAGGAAGTGAGGAGGGAAGTCTTGGAAAGAGGAGAAAAGAGAGCAATTCCTACATTTGCAGTTGGGACCTCATAGACCAAAGAGAGGGTAGGCAAAGTAAGGTTGGCCCATGGCTGTAGAGCAGAGGGGATGTGGCCTGGGATGAGGGCAGTGGACCTGAGGAGAAGCACTGAGGTGGGAAATAAAATCAATGGTTTCATCCTGTGTCTTGAGTTTAGTTTGTGTGGATATAGCTCCCCTTCCTCCCCTTGGTTGATCAGTGGATGAGGGAAAGACCTTGGTAGAGCACTGAGTTAGAAGGGAACTTGATTCTGGAACTTTGGAGTCCAGAAGCACATCAGAGTGACCCTATTCCTGAGTTTGGCAGGAATTTAACCTGCAAATCTGGCAGGTCAGTTGCAGGTAATCCCCAACCCTCTCCTATGAAATCTCTTTGGAAATTCACTGTCCAGGCCATGGCTTCTTTGTCACAAGAAAACTCTCTTGCTCTTTTTAGTCTGAACATTTGGTGGCTGCTTAGATTTGACAATCCTTAATATTATCCTACCTGAATTTAATTAAGGAGAGAAACCTTGAGGAAAAAAAAGGATAAGTTGTTTGGACATGAATTCTGTAATATACTGGGTATAATTTGGAGACTAGCTACTGTTGTGAATTGTCCAGACCATTAACATGGAAAATCAAGAGTTGGGTGTATAGCCACTTAGAGAGTCCTGATGAATAAATATTTGGTTCACTTTCTGTAGCTATGCTCTGGTTTCTGACTTCCATTAATGAAAGATATCTGAGCGAATGAATGGCTAACCTCTGCTCAGTTTGGTCACTTGTAGACTGGATCGTATAGCGCTGTTTTCAGGTG
Organism: Halichoerus grypus; assembly: GCF_964656455.1. NCBI lineage: Eukaryota > Metazoa > Chordata > Mammalia > Carnivora > Phocidae > Halichoerus > Halichoerus grypus. The sequence goes on along the minus strand of NC_135714.1, from coordinate 157,627,819 downwards.
AAGCCAATCCCTCTGTCCCCGTGGAGTTAACTGATTTGTCCAAAGTAAACTCTCAGAAGCATAATAAAAGGCTGTGTTCCAGGTTTACAGACTCTAGGTCCTAAGGACTTTAGAGAGCATTTGATCGCCGCCAGGAGACACCTACTAAGAGTTCCCCAAGTGTTCTCTAGGAAGAAATGCCTCATCATTTAAGGAGATGCCCCATTAGACCCTTTTGCCCTTTGCTCTTTTCATTTGTGTTTCTTTTCTTTTCTTCCCTTTCCGAAAAGAAGCTAAGTGAAGTTTTTTTTGCATTCCTCCTCGGTGTTGCGTACCTGCATGCTTGTGGGGAAGAAGGCGAGAGAGGCGGGGGGAGCCTAAGTGGAAACAAATGTGAAGGTGACCGTTGGCTGGTGCCGTGGAATGAAATTCCAGGAGGCAGACAGGCGGCCCGTCCAGGGACAGTGGAATCCGTTGAGAACAGGCATTAGCTCTGACATTTGGATAAAGGATTGTCAGGATTTGCTTTCCTATTTTTCACCCCTCTGCCAGAACTGCGTTAGTACTTTTATTCTTCATGAAGCCCTTAATTTTTAAACACCTACTGTGTGCAATGCAGCTCACTGTTTGCAGGGGACCTCAGCTTAGGATGGTTGAGGGTTTTATTTTCTTTTTTAAAAATAATGTTGTGTGGTCTTGAGACAGAGTGAATAGTTCAGCTAATAAATTCCCGAGACCCTTCAGCACAGAGGTGAGAGCCCCATCCCTCACACGTGCCTCCAGCCCTTGACCTGTGCAGCCCTTTGCCACCCTGTAGCAGAGCCTCTTCATATTAATACCAATTTATCATTATTCCATTTAAATGCTCTTTTTTTTTTTGTCCAAGAGAAAGAGACAGAAAACATCTGCATATCGAGTAATATTAGCTACAGTTGGTGTCTCAAGTGAGAATCAATCTGACAGCCCCATTTATTATATTGGGGTAGGCTTTATTATGGAGACTCGTGCACTTGAACTTTCCCTCTACAAGATATGAAAGAGTCTCTGATGTATTCATATCTTGCTTTAAAAACAACAACTTGAAATACAGGGGAGATAGCAGCTCTAGATAATATTTCAGTTATAATAAGAGAGGCCAAGTGTTAGCCATTCTTAAAACAATCACAACAATAAAGACACTTAGAAGTGTTATTAGTTATTAAGCCCATATGGTTCATGTTACCGCTCTGTTCTTTTGTTCCTTGCCTGTGTTGTCAGCATTCATGCGATTGTTGTGATTTGTCGTGTCTAGTGCATCACCCTTTTCAATACATTAGGCTAATAACTCTAGTCCTTTTAAGGGCAATGTCATGATCTGTTTCCCTTTGGTTGGGGCCGGCCATCAATGTTAAAACGTGTCGTTGTTAAAACAAACCAAATTACCACCTCAACCGAACACCCCACACAGACTCCTTTCTTCCTATTTGAAAACCAGCCATTTGAGGCTTAGTAAGGTACTCTGGGTTGTTATGGGAAATGTGCAAAGAACTGACCTGTCAGTTAAGTTTGTTCATTTTGAGTTAATGAGGACTTGAATTGTTACAATCCAAAGGTGCTCATGTTGGTGTGTGTCTTGAACAGCACCGATGATTAGTAACAATTGTTTCTACATCTACGTCTTTGATAAATAAAAAGAGGAGTCTGGTTCCCTAACCCCACTGAAGCACATGGCTCTGCAGGTTCTCTTAGTCGCCCTGAGTCTGGGACAGAAACCCTCAACTGAGGTCGCACAGCCAAGCAAGGATTACACTGGGTGTTTCCTCCTCACCTTCCTCCTCACTGACACTATTTCTTGGATGAGTCCCAGTACTCAACACCAGAAAACAGGAACTAAAACAGGGCTCTCGTTCAGTGGACTGATGGTCAGCATGCAATTGTTTATGTAAATCTGTGCAAGTTCAATATGTTTATTTTTGTATGTCAATGTGTCTTAACATTTCCTACATGAGAATTTTTTTAAGCAAACCATTTGCATGCTCTAATTTTGATTTTTAAGACATCCTAGAGCTGCAGGCCTCATATATCTATGTCGATTAAAATAAAAAGGTTTAGAGAACATTTATGAGCATTCCAATACTCCTAGGCCTCTGTTAGTTGCAAATTGAGATGGTGGCTTTTTCCTGTTCCTTTGTGAGTCTCTGCCAAATTTCTCTGAGTCTTCATTTACCTCCTCCTAGCTCCCTCTGATTTATCCATTCTTGATCATCAGCTTTGTTATTCTTTTGTATATGCTCTTTCTGTGCCTGGAATACCTAGTTTTCCCTAATCCAGGATCTTCCTTGACTTTTATTATTTGAAGGCCTTTCGCTTTGTTAATTTCAATTCTTTTTTTTTTTTTTTTTTCAGTTAAAACACACATAAACAATTCAGGATTCTCCTTAGCCTAGAGGACAGATTCAACATATGTTGAATCAAAGATAAGCATAATGCAAAATGTGATACGTGTGGGAAGATCAAAGCCTAGTGCCATAGGGACGTAAAGGTGGAGAGATTGGCTTAACAGTGAAAGGATTCTATCAGAAAATATATTTTACTCTTACTAAAAAAAAAAAAAGGCACACATTTAGAGAGGTGTCAGCATGATGGCTGAATAGGAAGCATTAGGCCCTTATTCTCCCACAGAGACCCATAGATAACCACAATATATGGATCAGAATACTTTTGTGAGAACTCTAGGGAGCAGTTAAGAAGTTTCAACACCCAGACCTTCCAGTGATAGGGTTAGGAAAATTCACTGAGTTTTGCACCCTTGTTTGTGCTTCTCTCTCTATCTGATCCAGTGTGGTGTAATTGGAAGGAAATCTCCCACACTCTGGATTATCCTTCATGATAGAAACAAAAGAGGAGAATGTGCATTAAACATTTTGGCTACTCTAGGGACTGTCTGAGGGACTGATATCTGTCTCTCCTGACTCAGAGTGCAGATGGGAATGGTGGCCTTGTTTGGAAGCTGCAGGAAAGATATGATCACAGCAGCACATTAGAGCTGCAATTCTGCCAGTAGACAGCAGGGAGAGCAAGAGATTACAGGCTTCTGAGAAGAAGCAGGGACAAGATGCTTAGGGAATTTGAGAGGACTTAAATTACATGCACGTGGTCAGAGAAGATACATCCTCGGAAAAGTTTTGAGAGATTCTAGAATCTAGCTGGACGGAGTGGTTGAAGGTCTTCTGCATGAAGCCAGTCCAAAAAGTTTGGAAGAGGTGGTTGTTTCATCAAATGCCCAAGTCTTAATGAAAAAAACCACAAGGCACACAAAGATACAAGGAAGCATAAACATGGCCAAATCAAAGAAATGAAATAAAACTCCAGAAACTGACCCTAAAGAAACACAGATCTCTTTGCTGCCTGACAAAGAATTTAAAATAGCTGTCATAAAGAAGCTTAATGAGCTTAAAGAGAACACAGATAACTAAATGAAATCAAGTAAATGATGCATGAACAAAATGGGAATACCAACAAAGATATGGAAACTATAAAAAAAGAACCAAATTTTGGCATTGAAAAAGTACAACAAACTAAAAAATTTGTTAGAGGAGTTCAACAACCAACTTGACCAGGCAGAAGAAAGTCATTGAAGACAAGTCATTTGAGGTCATTAAGTCAGAGCAAAAAAACAAACAAACAAACAAAGAAACAAAAAAATGAAGAAAAGTGAAAGGAGCCTAAGGAACTTATGGGATCCTAACAAGCAGCCCAATATATGCATATGCATTATGGGAGAAGCTCAAAGCCTCCAACCAGGATAAACCCAAAGGGGTCCACACCAAGACACTGTGTGTGTGTGTGTTCCTCTCTCATGCCACATTGGAAGGACCCCTCTTCCTCCCCTATGAAGTCTGAAATACTGAAAGCTGAGAGTGCCTGAGGGCCATTGATATGCACTATTAAGCAGAGCAAGGAAGTATTCATGTGCCTGAAACAAAGAATGATATTACAGTACAACACGGTAAGTCCAGCACACACTGTGTAGATTCTTTATCTCTTGGTAAGAAAGTGTTCCAGGCCTAAGGCCTATTCTTTTTTTTTTTTTTTTTTTAATATTTCATTTATTTATTTGACAGAGAGAGAGAGCACAAGCAGGCGGAGTGGCAGGCAGAGGCAGAGGGAGAAGCAGGCTCCCCACAGACCAGGGGGAGCCTGATGTGGGACTCAATCCCAGGACCCTGGGATCATGACCTGAGCCAAAGGCAGTCGCTTAACCAACTGAGCCACCCAGGTGCCCCCCAAGGCCTATTCTTATGAAGCTAAATAGGACTTGAAAGACTGCAATATGAGACTGCTTTACCCAACAAGATATAAAGATGTAATTTGTGATCTCAATAATATCAAGCAGGGGAAGGAGCATATAAAAATAAGGTTTTTGTATGTGATTGAAAGTAAGTTGTAATCAGTTTAAAATAGAATGTTATAACTTTAATAAGTTTCATGTAATTAAAATGGTATCCACAAAGAAAATATCTATAGAATATACACAAAAGGAAATGAGAGGAGAATCAAAGTATGTCACCACAAAAAATTAATGAAACATAAAGGAAAGTAGTAAGAGAGGAAAGGAGGGAAAAAATCTATAAGACATACAGAAAACAATTAACAAAATGGCAATAATAAGTTCTTCTATATAAGTAATTACTTTAAATGTAAATGGGTTAAACTCCACAATAAAAAGATATAGATTGCTGAATCAATATAAAAAAATGGATCCAGCACTATGCTGTCTACAAGAAATTCACTTTAGATATAAGGACACACATAGGAAGAAAGTGAAAGGGTGGGAAAAAATATTTCATGCAAAGGGTAACCAAAAGAGAGCAGGAGTGACTGTACTAATATCAGACTAAATAGACTTTAAGTCAAAAACTGTTACAAGAAACAGAGAACATTATATAATGATAAAAGGGGCAATTCACCCAGATATAACAATTATAAATGTATGTGCAACAAACATCAACTTTCCTAAATATATGAAGGAAATATTGGCAGAATTGAAGGGAAAAAAAGACAGATATACAATAATATTAGGAAACTTAAATATCTCACTATCATCACTAATGGGTAGAACAACCAGACCAAAGATCAATAAGGAAATAGAGGACTTGAACAAACCTTTAGACCAAATGGACATAACAGACATATTTAGTACACTCTAGCCAACAATAGCAGATACATTTTTTTTTCAAGTGCACATGGAAGAATCTCCAGGATATACTACATGTTAGGCTACAAAACAAGTCTTAATAAATTTAAAAAAATTTAAATTATACAAAATATCTTTTCAAATCACAATGAAATGAAGCTAGAAATTGATAGCAGGAGAAAATGGAAAAAAAAATCCACAAGTATGTGGAAATTGACCCTTAAACAGCCAAGGGCTCAGAGAAGAAATCATATGGGAAATTTTAAATTACCTTGAGGCAAATTCATGTGAAAACAAAATATCAACATTCATGGAATGCAATGAAAACAGTGTTAAGAGGAAAATTTATAGCTATAAATGCTAACATAAAAAAAGAGAGAGATCTCAAATTACAATCTAACTTGTATTTTAAGAAACTAGATGAAGAACTAACTAAACTTAAAACTAACAGAAGTATGGAAATAATAAAGATTAGAGCGGTGATTAATAAAATAGAAAATAGAAAAACAAGAAATAATCAACTAACTTAAGAGTTTTTAAAAAAAGATACACAAAATTAACAAACCTTTAGCTAGATTAAGACAAAAAAGAGAAAATTCAATAACCAAAATTATAAATGAAAGGATGGATATCACAACCAATGCTATAGAAATAAAAAGGATTGTAAGAGAATACTACAATATATGTCAACAAACTGGATAACCTAAAAGAATGGGTAAATTCCTAGAAACATAAAGAGGCTGGGAAGATGGTGGAGTAAGAGGACCCTAAGCTCACCTAGTCCCACAGATACAACTAGATAATACTCACATTAGTGTAAATAACCCAGAAAATGACCCAACAACTGGCAGAACAAAGTCTACAACTAAAGATAGAGAAGAGACCACACTGAAGAGGGTAGAAGGGTGGAGATGTGGTGGGGAGCAAAATGGACCATGGCCATTCATGTTAGGGAGAGAGCCATGGGTGTGGAGAGGGGAGAGAAATAGACTATCATAACAGGGAGCCTGCATGGGGAAGATAAATCCTCATAACATTTGGCTTTGAAAGCAAGAGGGGCCACATTTTATGAGTTTTTACAACCAGTGGGACTTAAAACCTAGAATTTAAAAAATCAGTGGATTGGTGCTGGGAGAGATCAGAAGGTGATATGGAGCTGAGTTCCTGCCCTTAGAGAGACAGCAAACACCCCATGGAGGTACAGCATAGAAACAGTAGTTTGAAAAATGCCTGGAATTTTGGGAGGGAGAGTAATTTACTCATTTCAGAGTGTGTCCTGGAGGCCAGGGATCACAGAGGGACTTTTTCAGGAACAAAAAAATTGGCAGGTGCCCCATCTCCCTCCTCCATCCCCCATCATGAGCACGGCCACCTGGTGTGAGCCAGTACAGCACCAATACTCACTACCTAACTTGCTTACTCCAAGCCCTGCCCTTCCCTGCTTTTGTGGTTCCACCCTTCCCAGTCACAGTTGCCTCAGTCCTGGTGATTCAGGTCCCTCCTCCAAAAGACCTGTGCAAACCTGGCCAACACGACGTGTCCTGATCTACTTGCTTTTTGGGGCCTTAGTCCTGCTGGCACCAGTGGGCCCTGAGGAAGCCTGAGGCATACCTTGTTAAGATTGTGTGCCCTGCCCATGTGCACTGTTTACTCAAGCGGGCCTAGTCCTGGCAGTAGGAGCAGCAGTTCTCATTTTGCAGGGAGACCATCCGTACCTTGTTAAAACTGCATGCCCCACCCTGGCTAGGTACAAAACTTTATTCACAACAAGCAAAGACAGCCTCTGCAGGACAGGACTGAAAGGAAAAATGGCCAGAACAAAACAGCATGCAACACACATTGGAGATTCTTCTAAAATTTCAGGTTCTGAAATTTCTGGTGAACAGGGGACACTGAACTGAAGAGCACTACAGGACCTCTTTTTCATGAGGCCATTACTTTTTTTTTTTTTTTTTAAGATTTTATTTATTAGAGAGAGAGAGGGAATGAGAGAGAGAGAGAGAGCATGGAGGGGGAGGGTCAGAGGGAGCAGACTCCCTGCTGAGCAGGGAGCCCGATGTGGGACTCAATCCCAGGACTCCAGGATCACGACCTGAGCCAAAGGCAGTCGCCTCACCAACTGAGCCACCCAGGCGCCCCGAGGCCATTACTTTTAAGAGCAGGGGAGGTAGCTGACTTTCCTAACATGCAGAAACAGACACAGTGAGTTAAACAAAATGAGGAGACAGAGGAATATGTTCCAAATGAAAGAACAAGAGAAAACCATGGATATAAGTAATATGCCTGATAGAGAATTTAAATAATGATCATACAGATACTCACTGGACTTGAGAAAAGAGTGGAAGACATCAGTGAGACCCTTAACAAAGAGATAAAAAAAGAACCAGAGATGAAAAACACGATAAATGAAATAAGAAATACACTAGATGGAATAAATAGCGGGTTCAAGGAAGCAGAAGAAAGAATTAGAGATGTGGAAGACAGAGTAATGGAAAATAACCAAGCTGAGCAAGTGAGAGAAAAAAAATTATGTAAAATGAGAATAGATTTAGGGAACTCAGTGACTCCATCAAGTATAATAACATTTCCATTATAGGAATTCCAGAAAGAGAAGAGAAAGAAAAGAGGGTGGAAGATTTATTTGAAGAAATAATAGCTGAAAATTTTCTTAATCTGGGGAAGGAAACAGATATGCAGATCCAGGAGGCACATAGATCCCTCAACAAAATGAACCCAAGGAGATCCACACCAAGATACATAGTAATTAAAATGGCAAAAAGTAATGATAAAGAGAAAATTTTAAAAGCAGCAAGAGAAAAGAAGACAGCTACATACAAGAGAAAACCCAATAAGGCTGTCAGCAGATTTTTTTTTTTTTAAAGATTTTATTTATTTATTTGACACAGAGAGAAACACAGCGAGAGAGGGAACACAAGCAGGGGCAGAGGGAGAGGGAGAAGCAGGCTCCCCGCGGAGCAGGGAGCCCAATGCGGGGCTCGATCCCAGGACCCTGGGATCATGACCTGAGCCGAAGGCAGACGCTTAACGACTGAGCCACCCAGGCGCCCCTGTCAGCAGATTTTTTAGCAGAAACTTTGCAGGCCCGAAGGGAGTTACATGATATATTCAAAGTGCTGGGAAAAATATCAGCAGCCAAGTTTACTCTATCCAGCAAGGCTATCATTCAGAATATAAGGAGAGACAAGGAGTTTTCCAGACAAACAAAAGCTAAAGGAGTTCATGACCACTAAACCAGCCCTAGAAACGTTAAAGGGGATTCTTTGAGTGGAAAGGGAAGACCATAGGTAAGAATGAGAAAAGTAGGAAACATAAAAGCAGTAAAAATAAGTTTATCTGTAAAAATCAGTGAAGGGATTCACAAAACAAAAGGATGTAAATTATGACACCACATACCTCAAATGCAGGAGGAAGAGGAGTAAAGAATAGGTTCAAACTTAAGACACAATCAACTTAATATAGACCACTATATGCAGAAGATGTTATACACAAACCTAACGGTAACCACAAATCAAAAAACAGTAATATATTTGCAAAAAATAAAGAGATAGGAATCCATATATATCACTAAAGAAAGTCAGAAAACACTAAAGAGAGCAAGAGAAAAAAGGATCAGAGAAGAACTTCAAAAACAATTACAAAACAAGTAACAAAATGGCAATACATATCTATCAATAATTACTTTGAATGTAAATGGACTAAATGCCCCAATCAAAAGACATAGGGTGATGAGATGGATAAAAAACCAAGACCCATCTATATGCTGCCTACAGAGACTCATTTCAGACCTAAATACACATGCAGATAGAAAGTGAGGGGCTTTATCATGCAAATGGATGTCAAAAGAAAGCAGGGGTAGCAATACTTAGACATATATAGACTTTAAAACGAAGATTGTATCAAGAGACAAAAAAGGACACTCTATAATAATAAAGGGGACAATCAAACAGAAGATATAACAATTGTAGATATTTATGGACACAACATGGGAGCACCCAAATACATAAAACAGTTAATAATGAACATAAAAGAACTAATCAATAATAATACAATAATAGTAGGGGACTTTAACACTTCACTTATATCAATGGAGAGATTATCCAAACAGAAAATCAACAAAGAAAAAATGGCTTTGAATGATGCACTGGACAGGATAGATTTAACAGATATATTCAGAACATTCCATCCTAAAAAAGAAGAAAAGATATTCTTTTCAAGTGCATATGGAACATTCTCCAGAATAGATCACATGTTGGTCCACAAAACAAGTCTCAACAAATTCAAAAATATCGAAGTCATACCATACATATTTTCTGACCACAAAGCTAGGTAACTAGATCTCTACCATAAGAAAAAATCTGGACAGACCACAAATATATGGAGGTTAAATAACATGAATGGGTCAACCAGGAAATAAAAGAAGAAATAAAGTACAAGGAGAGAAGTGAATATGAAAATACAACAGTCCAAAACCTCTGGAATGAAGCAAAAGCAGTTCTAAGAGGGAAGTTTATAGCAATACAGGCCTACTTCAAAAAGCAAGACAAATCTCAAATAAACAACCTAACCTTACACTTAAAGGAGCTAGAAAAAGAAGAAACAGCCCAAAACCAGCAGAAGGAAGGAAATAAAAAGGTTAGAGCAGAAATAAATGATATAGAAACTAAAAAATCAATAGAACAGATCGATGAGCTGGTTCTTTGAAAAGGTCAACAAAATTGATAAACCTCTAGGCAAACTCATCCGAAGAGGGAGATGGAGAGAGAGAGAGAGAGAGAGGGAGAGAGAGGACTCAAATAAACAAAATCACAAATGAAGTGAAAGAGGAGAAATTACAACAATACAGAAATACAAACAATTGTAAGAGAATATTATGAAAAAGTATATCCCACAAAACTGGACAACCTAGAAGAAATGGATAAATTCCTGGAAACCTATAACCCACCAAAACTGAAGCAGGAAGAAATAGAAAATTTGGACAGACTGATTATCAGCAACAAAACTGAATCAGTAACTAAAAAACTCCCAACAAAGTCTAAGAACAGATGTCTTTGCAGGTAAATTCTACCAAACATTTAAAGAAGAGTGGATACCTATTTTTCTCTATTTTTTTTAAAGATTTTATTTATTTATTTATTCATTTGAGAGAGAGAGAGAATGAGAGAGAGAGAGAGCACATGGAGGGGGGAGGGTCAGAGGGAGAAGCAGACTCCCTGCTGAGCAGGGAGCCTGATGTGGGACTCGATCCCGGGACTCCAGGATCATGACCTGAGCCGAAGGCAGTCACTCAACTGACTGAGCCACCCAGGTGCCCCTATTTTTCTCTATTTTCAAAAAAATAAAAGAGAAAAAAAAACTTCCAAATTCATTCTGTGAGGCCAGCATTACCCTGATACCAAAACCAGGTAAAAACACCACACAAAAAGAGAATTACAGGCCAATATCTCTGACGAACATAGATGCAAAAAATCCTCAACAAAATATTACCAAATCAAATTCAACAATGCATTAAAAAAATCATTCACCAAGTGAAGTGGGATTTATTCCCATCATGCAAGAATGGTTCAATATTTGCATATCAATCAATGTGATACATCACATCAATAAAAGAAAGGATAAAAACCATATGATCATTTCAGTAGGTGCAGAAAAAGCATTTGACAAAGTACAACATCCATTCATGATAAAAACCCTCAACAAAGTAGGGTTAGAGGGAGCATACCACAATATAATAAGGTCTTATATAAAAAAAAATCCCACAGTGAACATCATACTCAATGGGGAAAAACTGAGAGCATTTCCCCTGAGGTCAGGAACAAGACAAGGTTGTCCACTCTCACCACTTATATTCAACATAGTACTAGAAGTCTGAACCACAGCAATCAGACAACAAAAAGAAATAAAATGCCTCCAAATCAGAAAGAAAAAAGTAAAACTTTCACTATTTGGGGATGACATGATATTATATATAGAAAACCCAATAGACTCTACCAAAAAACTACTAGAACCGATAAATGAATTTAATGAAGTCACAGGATACAAAATCAATGTACAGTAATTCATTGCATTTATTTTTTTTAGAGAGGGGGAAAGACAGAGGGAGAGGGAGAGAGAGAGAATCTTAAGCAGGATCCATGCCCAGTGCAGAGCCAATGTGGGCTCAATCTCACAACCTTGAGATCATGACCTGAGCTGGAATCAAGAGTCAGATGCCAAACCTACTGAGCCACCCAGGCGCCCCCATTGCATCTCTATACACTAATAAGGAAGCAGCAGAAAAACAAATTAAGAAAACAATTCCAACTGCACCAAAAATAATAAAATACCTAGGAATAAATTTAAGCATGCAGGTGAAAAACCTGTAGTCTGAAAAGTATAAAACACTGATGAAAGAAATTAAAGACGACACAAAGAAATGGAAAGATATTCCATGTTCATGGGTTGGAAGAACAAATATTGTTAAACTGTCTATACTACCCAAAGCAATCTACCTATTTAATGCAATCCCTATTAAAATACCAATAGCATTTTCCACAGAATTAGAACAAATAATCCTAACATTTGTATGGAACTACAAAAGACCCTTGAAGAGCCAAAGCAATCTTGAAAAAGAAACACAAAACTGGAGGTATCACAATCCTGGACTTTGAGTTATATTACAAAGCTTTAGTAATCAAAACAGTATGGTACTGGCACAAAAACAGACACATAGATGAATAGAACAGAATAGAAAACCCTGAAAGAAACCCACCATTATGTGGTCAATTAATCTTCGACAAAGGAGGCAAGAATACACAATAGGAAAAAGTCTCCTCAACAAATGGTGTGGGGAAAACTGAATAGCTACATGCAAAAGAATAAAACTGGGTCACTTTCTTACACCATACACAAAAATAAACTCAAAATGGATTAAGGACCTAAATATGAGGCCTGAAACCATAAAAATCCTAGGAGAGACCACAAGCAGTAATTTCTCTGACATTGTTAATAACAACATCTTTCTAGATATGTCTCTTTTTGGCAAGGGAAAAAAAGCTACAAAAAGCTGTTGGGATTGCATCAAAATAAAAAGCTTCTGCACAGCAAAGGAAACAACCAACAAAACTAAAAGGCAACTTACAGAACAGGAGAAGATATTTGCAAATGACATAGCTGATAAAGGGTTAGTATCCAAAAATATATGAAGACTTATACAACTCAACACCAAAACAACAAATACTCTAATTAAACATGGGCAGAAGATATGAACAGACATTTCTCTAAAGAAGACCTACAGATGGCCATTAAACACACGAAAAGATGCTCAACATCACTCATCATCAGGGAAATACAAATTAAAACCACAATGAGATATCATCTTACAACTGCCAGAATGGTTAAAATAAAAAAAACTCAAGAAACAGCAAGTGTTGGTGAAGATGTGGAGAAAAAGGAATCCTTGTGCACTATTGGGAATGCAAAATGGTGCAGCCACTTTTGAAGACAGTATGGAAGTTCCTCAAAAAAGTTAAAGATAGAACTACCCTATGATACAGTAATTGCATTACTGGATATTTATCCAAAAAGTACAAAAACACTAATTTGAAGGGATATATGCACCCCTGTGTTTATTGCAGCATTATTTACAATAGCCAAACTATGGAAGCAGCCTACGTGATGAAAGGATTGACGGAAGGTTAAAGATGTGGTATAGATACACAATGGAATATTATTATTCAGCTATAAAATAGAATGAAATTTTGCCATTTATCACAACATGGATGGATCTAAAGAGTATAATGCTAAGCAAAATAAGTCAGTCAGAGGAAAGCAAATACCATATGATTTCATTATATGTGGAATTTAAGAAACAAAATGAAAGAAGAAAGGAAAAAAACAAAAGACAAGCCAAAAAATAGACTCCTAACTGTAGTGAACAAACAAATGGTTAGCAGAGGGGAGGTGGGTGAGGGGGATGGATGAAATAGGTGAAGGGGATTAAGAGTACACTTATCTTGATGAGCACTGAGTAATGTGTGGAACGGTGGAATCACTATGTTGTATACCCCAAACTAACATAACACTGTATATTAATTACACTGGAATTAAAATAAAAAAAAAATAAAAAAGTAAAAGTATTTTTAACATTAAAAAAATTCCTATAAAGACACAACTTGTCGAGACTATACCACGAAGTAATAGAAAATCTGTACAGATCAATAACTAGTAAGGAGATTGACTCAGTATTCAAAAACCTCCCAACAAAGAAAAGCCCAGAACCTGACAGTACACTGAAAAATTTCACCAAATGCTTAAAGAAAGATTAATACTAATCTTCCTCAAACTCTTCCCAAAAAGTAGAAGAAAGAACACATCTAAGCTCATTCTATGAGACCAGCATTATCCTAATATCAAAGCCAAAGATACTACAAAAAAAAGAGAATTACTGACCAATATCTCTGATGAATATTGATGAAAAATCTCTAACAAAATACTAGCAAACTGAATTCAACAGCACATTAAAAGTATTATATACCAGGGCCAGTTGAGATTTACTTCTAGAATGCAAGGATGGTTCAATGTACAAAAATCAATCAATATGATACAGCACATTAACAAAATAACCGACAAAAACAACACAATCATCTTAATTGATGAAGAAAAAGAATTTGACAAGATTCAACACCTTTCATGATAAATACACCCAACAAACTAGTAATAGCAGGAAACTACTTCAATATAATTAAGACTATATATGAAAAGCCCATACCTAACTTCATATAAAATGATGAAAGACTAAAAGCTTTTCCTATAAGATCAGGAATAAGGTGAGTATGCCTACTCTTTCTACTTCTATTCCACATAATATTGGAAGTCCTAGCCAGAGCAATTAGGCAAGAAAAATAAATAAAAGTCATCCAAATGGAAGGAAGAAAAAATTACCTCTGTTTGCAGATGACATGATCTTATATGTAGAAAATCCCAAATATTCTGTACACACAAAAAAAACCAAACCAGTAGAACTAATAAACAAATTCAATAAAGTTGCAGGATACAAAATCAATGCAAAGATCAGTTGTGCCTATATACTAACAATAAATAATCTGAAATGGAAATTAAGAAAACAATCCCACTCGTAATAGCACTAAAAATGTTTAAATACTTAGGAATAAACCTAACCAAGGAGGTGAAAGATTTGTACACCGAACATTAAAAAATATTGCTGAAATAGCTTAAAGATGATACAAATAGAAAGATATCCATGTTTATGGATTGAAACACTTTATATTGTTGAGAATTTATATTGTTAAGATATATTGTTTATATTGTAAATAATATTCAAAGAGATCTGAGATTTAACACAATTCCTGTCAAAATCCCAATGGTATGTGGAAATAGGAAAAAAAAATCATCCTAAAATTCATACGTAATCTCAAGGGACCTTGAATAGTCAAAAAAATGTTGAAGAAGAAAGTTGGAGGAATCACACTTTCTGATTTCAAGACATGTTACAAAACTACAGTAATCAAAACAGTGTGCTATTGGCAAAAGGTCAGACCAATGGAATATATTAGAGAGTCCAGAAATAAGCCCTTGTGTATATGGTCAAATGATCTTTGAAAGGGTGCCAGACCCCTCACTGGGGAAAGGACAATCTTTCCAAGAACTGGTGTTGGGAAAACAGGATATCCATATACAAAAGAATGAAGGTGGATCTTGATCTTATACCATACACAAAAATCAGCTTAAAATGAATTAAAGACCTAAATAAAAGACCCAAAACTATAAAACTCTTAGAGGAAAACATAGAGGAAAAACTTCATAACATTGGATTTGTTAATCCTCCTGGGACAGGAAAGAAGGTAGTTCTTGGGCTTGGGGTGGGAAAATCTGTATCTTTCCATTGGATCAGTAGCAGTTGGACTTGGACTTTGGAAAGGAGGACATTTGGGGAAGGTAGCCTGGCCCTTGCAACATGGTAGCAGGTCACAAAGTAATGGGGGGAACATGTGTAGGGCCAGGAGGAGACCCTGGGATACCAAGGCCCGTAACTAGCAACAGGGACACTTAACAACCAGTTTTAGAGTTTATTTTTGTGTTCAAATTTTCTTCTGTGGTGTTTTGTTAACACCACAACCCGGTTTATTTATCCTTCTGGGATTTAAGGAAGGAGACTGTGTCCATTCATCAGGCTAAACTTGTAGAAGGAGTGTTCGAAGCCAGGGGAAATAACAAGACTACAGTGACCATCAGGGAAAATTTCTCAAATTTTTGCAGAAGTTATGTAGAGAGGGGAAATTGCAAGAAGGGAATTCTCATTCCAGGGAATGGGATCCTGCTTTATTGGTATGTGGGTATTATGTGAAGGAAAATCCATGAAGACTGTGGAACATTTAAGATATCTGGGTTTCACTTAGAAAGGCCTTGAAAAAGCAACATTTAGATATCTGTACTAATTGGGAAAATGGATGTGAAAATTCTTCCATTTCTTTGCTTCTTCCTCATTAGACTATTATCTTGCCTTTAAAAAAAAAATCATGCATTTATACCAGTGACTGTATCCCATTGTGCATCAAACCATTCAATATTGTAATTTGTAAGGTTTTCAGACACTTCAATTACAAAACACAATTTTTTGCACTGAGCACATACTATGTATCATTAAATTCCCATATATTAGCTCTAATCCTCCTAACAATCATGTTGAATATATGTTATTATTCCAGTTTTACTGAAATTGAAAGTGAAACTAAGCCAAATTAAGTAAATTACCCAAGTTCTCACAGTTAGTTTGTAGTGTAACTGAGATTTGAACATACATCTTCTGGGTTCCAATGTCTACAGACTTCCCATAAACACTATGCTTCTTTTCTCCCTACTTCAGGGCTCACTGATGCCAAGAGGACAGCTTCTCTACTGAAAAGGGACTTGGTGATCTTGACTTTCTTTTTTTAAGATTTTATTTATTTATTTGACAGAGAGAGAGCACAAGCAGGGGGAGCTGCAGGCAGAGGGAGAGGGAGAAGCAGACTCCCCGCTGAGCAAGGAGCCAGATGCGGGACTCGATCCCAGGACCCCGGTATCATGACCTGAGCAGAAGGCAAACACTTAACCGACTGAGCCATGCAGGTGCCCCAGTCTTGACTTTCTTTAACATCAACAAAAACATTATTATTAACACAAAGCATTATTATTAACGCATTATTATTATTGCAAAGAATGATGGCTGAGTGGGCCAGCATAGCAGACATTAGTTTTCTATACTGCTGTAACAAAGTACTACAACCTTAGTTATTTAAGCAACATATATTTTTTATCTTATAGTTCTGTAAGTGGGATGTCTGACATTGGTCTCATTGGACTAAAATTAAAGTGGCTGATTGTCTATTCCAGGTTCTAGAGGCCACCTCTATTCCTTGGCTTATGACCCCTTCCTCTACCTTCAAAACCAGCAATGGCAGGTTGGTTCTCGCTTTGCATTGCTGTGATCTCCTCTGTAGTCACATCTTCCTCTCTGACCCTTTCCTCTGCATCCCTCAACTACTTAAACATTTTTTTTGGGTGGGGGAAACTTCGGCTCGGGGCATGATCTCAGGGCCCTGGGATCGAGCCCCACGTCGGGCTCTCTGCTAAGCAGGGAGCCTGCTTCTCCCTCTCACTCTCCCTCTGTGCTTTCTCTTTCTCTCTCAAATAAATAAATAAAATCTTTAAAGAAATAATTTTTTTTTGAGAGAGAGAGAGCGAGAACAGCAGGGGGAAGTGGCAGGGAGAGAGAGAAGCAGGCTCCCTGCTGAGCAAGGAGCCCGAAGTAGGACTCGATCCCAGGACCTTAGGATCATGACCTGAGCCCCTTAACGGGCTGAGCCACCCAGCTGTCCCCCTCATCTACTTTTAAAGACCCCTGTGATGACACATAAAGACCCTGTGATACCCACTCAGATAATCCAGGATAATCTCCTTATTTTAAAGTTGATTAGCAGCCTTAATTACCCTGCAACCTTAATTTCCCTTTGCTATGTAACCTAACATATTCACAGGTTCTGGGGATTAGCACATGGACATCTTTGGAGACCATAATTCTGTCCACTACAGTGGATTACTGATTCAGATTCAGAGTCCAGAGTGCTAACCATTACACCATGGAACCTGATTCAGATTCAAAATTAGATTGGATCTAGTATTTGGTCCTGATTGACTCTGGGATTGCTATGCTTCGGAATTCATGTTTTAAATCAATCTGGTAGTGACAGGTAACTAATTGAAAAAAAAAAAGGTAGATGGTTTCAAAGTGGCTCATTATCAAAGACATGGAAAATGATCATGGTCATTGTGCACAAGGAAGTATAACGGGAAGATTGAGAGCATGGAATTTGGGATGAGAGTACCTGCGTTTAAATCCCTGTTACTCTGCTTACCATGCATAATCTTGGGCAAATTGCTTACCCTCTCTGGGTCTCAGTTTCCTCATCTGCCAAACAAAAATGATAAAGATAGTAACCCAGTTGTTATGAAAATCAAATGAGTTGGTTCTTGGCACATAATGAACACTCAGGAATTGTTAGCTGATATTATTGAGGTATGCCTGGTTATTACCAAAAAGGATTGGTGGGTAAAATTTAGGGGTTGGCATTTGTTTGAAATGAGAAGTCAGGTACAGAAAATAAAAATTGCAAGAGGATTCAGGAGTTCTATCCAGAAGGGGACTCCTGGGCTTGACTTGCATCTAAGTGGCTGTGGGCTGGAGGGCTTCATGATGAAGAGTAGCTCCTTGGTGACATTCATGGGCCACGCCTGCCTTTCTGTCTTTGTCTGTCAGTTCACCATCTCGTGGGAACTCTTCCCCTCAAACCCATCCTGGGCTTTCCCAGCTCAAGTTATTCTCTCTCCCTTTGATTGCCTCCTCCCATCTCTGCCTATTGAAATAGCTCAAAGAACATTTTCTCCATGAAGCCATTATGGTGTCTCCAGCCAGAAAGGACATGTCACTCTTCTGAATTTTTATAACCCTTTGCCTGCACAGCTCTGGTATTGTGGTTAATTCTGTCTATGTCTTTTCTTCACTAGCGGTAGGCTGCCTGATACCTTGTCTACTCCATGTCTTTTACAGCATGTGGTATGCGCTCAGCAAAGTTCTGTTGAGTAGATGGTTGGTGAATGAGGGAATGAGTGTACCATGTCCAAGAAAGGATGTCTCAGTGTTTTTTTGATGAGAAATTAGGTGATGGTTTTCCTATCATTCTATACCTTAAAAGTCTTTCTTCCTTGGGGCGCCTGGGTGGCTCAGTTGTTAAGCGTCTGCCTTCGGCTCAGGTCATGATCCCAGGGTCCTGGGATCGAGCCCCGCATCGCGCTCCCTGCTCAGCGGGAAGCCTGCTTCTCCCTCTCCCACTCTCCCTGCTTGTGTTCCCTCTCTTGCTGTGTATCTCTCTGTCAAATAAATCAATAAAATCTTTAAAAAAAAAAAAAAAAGTCTTTCTTCCTTGATTAAATGTACACTTCCCTTGCTCTTGTTGGTCCCCAACCCTGAGTGTAAGTGAGCATCCTCTTCTGAAATATGAAAAGTTCTGGAACTATCCCTAAAATTCCAAATCAGTAAGTCTGAGGTAGGGCCCAGATTTTTGTATTTTTTTTATTAAGCTTTAAAGTTTGTTCTCAAGTATGTCTAGGAAAGGTAATTATTGACACAGGGATTGAAAGAATTCCAGATATAGGCTAATAGATGTTTCATGAAAAATAAACAGAAAAGGAAAACCAATCACTTCTCTATTCTTATTGTTAAAACATACTACCAGTCATAATTTCAGGGGAACATTATATATATCAATACATGCATTAGTGATGGGGTTGAGGTTTGGGCAAAGTGAGCCAGTCAGGATGAGAAATGAGTAGGTATGTGACAAAAATGTAGCTGTGGGTGGGGGAAAGGGTAAGAAGGTGCTGGACAGATACTTTGTTTTTGCCAACATGAAAATTGTATTGTATTTTCTTCCTGCCTTTTTTTTTTTTTTTGCTCTTAGTATAGTAAGAGCCAAGAATAGCATCAGCAAGTCATGGCAGAGAACACACACACACACACACACACACACACACACACACACACACACACCCCCTACACTCCCAAGCTACGAAGCCAAATGTGAAACATAAGTCCAAATGGGCTCAATTGAGAAATTTGCTCCAGGATAACAATTCAACAAGAGATAAAGTAAACCAGGCTAGACTTAGATAAAGAACAGGAAAACTTTCCACACTTGGAATTTATTGAAAGATGAGACTTTTCTAGAAGTTTCATCTTGACTTCACTTTACCCAATGGAATAAAGCCTCAAAAGCTGAACTGTGGGTGACAACCTTTGTATATTACACATTAGCCGAAGGGAACCCAACTGGTCATCAGTGCCCTGACAGTCAAGAGCTCAGGTAGGTGGAAAGGGAAGGTGAGGCAAGAAAGGGAGAATGAGAAAAATGGCTGAAGGGCTCAGAAGTCAGTATAAGGTTTATTTACAAGATGGTACTCCTAGTCTTGCTCTGTTTTCTTGATAAAATGTGTAATTTTATGCTGTTGCAGAAGAAATAGAACCATGACTTTTATTTCACAATGATATAGTTTCATTTCTCTTATACTCAACAACAGTTACAAATATATTTTTCTTCCTTGTGATTATTTCATTGGGTTGTTTGAGGGGCATGGGTTGCAGCCCCTCTTCTCCACCACTCCTCTCAATCTATGCCCTGGGGACTGATGCAGAGTCCTCACCCTAGATCCTTATGCCTTTTCTTTCAAACAAATACCTCTCCTTTTCCCTAGTCCTCACAGACTAGAGCTGATGGGCATGAGTGGTCCAACATTCTCAGTTTGCAAAGGGTAGAATGGGAAAACTGGGGGCCAGAAATGTGAGTGACTTGGTGACTTGGTTTTTGAGAGAAATAGGGGTTTCCTGTGAAGAGTACAATGCAGTTGGCCTGGATAACCGAGTCACCATGGAACAACGGCCATAGCGTAGCTGGGGAAGAGGGTATGTTTTAGTATCAGTCAGCCTATTTTTTGGACATCAAGAGAAATGTAGCATGTTTAGGAAGTCATTTTGCATCTGAGAAAAACAGACCTAGGAAAACCAGCTTATATTTACAAATGCTAAAATCCTAAGAAAGAGGGTGAACAGAATATACTCACTTGCAGGCACAAGGACACAGATTGGAGATATAGAATCCTGCAACATTTGAGCTAGAAAGGACCTGGGAAGTCATTTAATCTCATTTCCTTATTTTACAGGTCAGGAAACTCAATCCAAAAGACTGCAAAGCTAATGAGGAGAGGGCCCAGATCTCACTTGAAAGCTCTTTCTACTCTCCTGAGTTGCTGCCACATTTGGCTTTGAGGATTATCACGGGATTATTTTTCAGAAGTTGATTTATCCGTTCAATTCTGCTGACTATGGGCTGGTATTAAAATGTCTCTTTCTGTGCACCAGTGTTTATAGCAGCATTATTCACAATAGCCAAAAAGTAGAAGTAACTTGAATGCCCATCAGCAGATAAACGGATAAACAAAATGTGGTATATTCATATGCTGGGATGTTTTTCAGCCTTAAAAAACAATGAGATTCTGATACAGACTACAAAATGGATAAAACTTGAAAACATTGTGCTAAGGGAAGAAAGACAGACATAAGGTGCCTGGGTGGCTCAGTCAGTTAAACATCTGCCTTAGGCTCAGGTCATAATCCCAGGGTCCTGGGATTGAGTACCGCATCAGGTTCCCTGCTCAGCGGGGAGTCTGCTTCTCCCTCTCCCTCTACCCTCCACCCCCCCCCCCCCCCCGGCTCATGATCTCTCTCTCTCTCAAATAAATTAAAAAAAAAAAAAAAAGAAAGACATAACAGGATAAATAGTGTATGGTTCCACTTGTATGAGGTGCCCAGAACTGGCAAATTTTTAGAGACAGAAAGTAGAATAGAGGTTTCCAGGGGCTGAAGGGGGTGGTGGTAGAAGAATGAGGAGTTATTGTTTAATGGGTAGAGAACTTCTGTTTGGGGTGATAGAAATTCTGAAGATGGATGGTGGTGGTGGTTACACAAAATTGTAAATGTATTTAATGCCACTAAAACAAACCCTTAAAAATGGTTAAAATGGTAAATTATATGTTACGAATATTTTACCACAGTGAAAAAAAAGGAGAAAGAATTTTGTCTTTTTTCATCACAAACCAGCAGAGGCTCCAGCGAATGGAGGTTTAGGAAAGTAGGACGGGGAGCCAACTGGAGCTGAATGCCATCATGTCACCCCATGGTAAACAAATGGATTTGATTTTCTTTTTCTAAGGCCTAACACGGTCTAAAGGAAGGACGCCTCAAAAAACAAACAACTGAGAATCAAAAAGGTGCTGAGCTTCTCCTCTGACCCTCCTGTACATATAAGAGAGAGGGGCGGAATGGTCTAGAGGTCCGAAAAGCAGACAGTTGTCTTGAGCTCACATCCTTAATCCATCGCAGACTCGCTTTTTGACTCTTGTGTGGTTATTTCCCCTCTCTGTGTTTGCTTTTCTCATCTATAAAACCTAGATAATGTTAGAACCCACCTCATCATTTATATAGAGAGATGACATGAGTTAGCCTTACACAGCATTTAGAATGGGGCTGGCAGTGAGTTGTTCCCATTATTTTAATTACATGCTATGAAGGAAGTAGAAATACAAGTGGCCTCTGCCTGCCCTCAAGGAACCATTTCTTATTGGGGAAAACCAGACTAAGACTGAGCAATAATTAGTAAACACCATAAATAGTATTTATTTTGCTGGAGTGACAACAAGCATCACAGAGCTCTCTGTGCTTTGCAGAGTTCCTCCATCGACATGGGTTTATTTGATCCTTACACTATCTCCACTGTTCTCACATATTACAAAGCAGAGACTCAGAATCATTGCCTTGCCCGAGGATTTGCAGCTTGTAAGTGGTACAAAGAATAAGAATCCTAGGAACTCAGATGAAGGAGAAACCAGTGTGGTCTAAACCCAGCACAGAAGGCTTCATGAAAGTTGACTTGAAAATACCCTGAGTGAGAAGAGGATACTGAGAAGAACATCGATTACAATATGAGCAAGTTTTTTTTTTTCTTTCTTTTAGAGTTGTGCAGTGTACAACCTGTGTGGCCATACAGGGCAGCCCTGCCTGCTAAGGGAATCACATGAGCAGGAATGGGCAAATTGTCTTTGTCATACAAGAAGTCGGTGTTTGGGACTGAAGTAGAAGAAACATTTGGTGGAATAAGAAGTCCAGTGTGATAATAAACTGATTGTTTTAATGTTTGGATTATGTTGCTGGATGCTGAGAATTTCTACCGTTAAAGGAGCACTAGAATAGGAGACCTGTGGTCTCACTCTTGACTTGCTCCCTGCCAACCGTGTCACCCTGGGGAAGTCATTCCGACTCTGTGAGCTTCAGTATGTCCATCTGTAGACCGAAAGGGCTGATCTGGGTGGCTCTGACATTCTGTTTTACGTCCGCTAAGAAACAAAAATATTTTGTCACCTGACTCACCTGCTCCCCTTCCTGGAAGAATGAGGGGCTCCTTTCCCAATTTTTCTTTTACTCTAAATAAGAGGCTCACTAGCAGGAATGGAGGCTTCCTACAGCCTCTTTCCTCTGAAGTATTTTAGGGGCGTTAGTGTAACATGAGGTCTCTTTGGTATTTTTTTTAAAAAACAGGATGGGGTAAAGTTATGATTTTCTTCTCTGAGTAATCAGCCTCTCTCCTTTCGTTCCCCTCCATGGGTCTGTAGGCGCAAATACTTTCTATTTCTCTTGGCCCAGCATTTCCTTCGGAGCTCAGAGTTTGCTACTGCCATTACTTCCCAGCTCCTCTTTAGAGTCGATCTGAAGTGATAGGACCTCTTCTGCGCTTATCCTGCAGCCCGCACCCCACCGGACAGGGAAAGGTAGGCGCAAAGCAGGGTTATGCTTGCACTGGATTCAATCAAATATATATAAAGAGCAAAGATACTTGCCATCATTTTACAGTCGGAGAAACCAAGGTAAAAAGCGGGGCAGTGATTGAACTGATGTGCATCGTGAAGACCAGGTATGCTGACAGAATTCCAGCTTCCATTTCACGGCCCCCGATATTAAGCACATGTCGCTGCGGAGAGCCACTTGCGTGGGAGTGAAGGCAGGTCTTGCCAGTGCCACCAGATGGGTTTGGGAACCAAGTGGTGGAGAAGCATGTTACTCTCCACGTGTCATCGGCATTAACGGCCATTTGCTTACAACAAAAAACATTAAACAATTTTCCACATTTCCTCTAAATGAATGGGATTCTGCAGGAAAACCCTAAAGGGAAGTGTTTGAGAAATCGGTGGCAAAGGAATTTAACTATGAGGAGAATGAGCTGGTTAGTTCTGTTTGCTTATTAATAGGTTCTGTGTTGCCAGCTCCGGGGGTGGGGTGAGGGGGTGGGGACAGCCCCTTGAGTAGCTGGCGGGGGGGAAATGCATGCGACGGCTGAGGGCTCCCTTTGATGGAAATAGGGAATAACGGAAGGGAAGGAAAGGGAAATAACTTCAGAAAAGATTGGAGAGCTTGTCCTCTGGAAGGAAAACAAGCTGCTGCTAATTTGACTGTCCAAGCCACTGCCTGGCTGGTCGAGAGCCGGGCATCAGGCTGAGGCGTGCAGGACGTCGGAGTCTTGCTTCCCCTGTGCCTCATTTTCAATTTATACGTAGTGTGTATTACATCTCACTCTCGGAGATAAGGCTTTATTTAAAATTCAGCACATTTCAAAAGACAATCTACTCTGGCTGGGGCGTGTATAGAACCTGTTAGAGAGGCTGTTGACACTGACTGTGGATTAATAAATAGGTGGGGAGTATGTGTTTCTCTCTGTGAGATGTCATCCAGACACAATTTATAGCAATGTGACCCTCCTCCAGGGACATCCATTTGGTCATCGGGTCAACAAATATTTATTTATGCCCGAGCCAGGCCCTGTGTCATGCTGAGGATTGGGAGCCAACTGAGTTGTGTGCCCTGTTCTCAAAGAGGCTGGCGGGGAAGAGAGAAAACAGATCTGCGATCGCAGCGTACAGGTTTGTATAGGGTCTGAAGGAAGGGGTGCCGCGTGCAGGCTGGCGACGTTGGAGAGGGCAGGACACAGCAAAAGCTGCCTGGAGGAAGAGGCTTTTAGAGGAGAATTACGAATCAGTTGGCAGGTTTTTCTTCCCTAATCAAAGATCTGAATTTTAAATACTCTGGGACCCACTGAAATTGTCTGCAAAGTCTTTTGTGTGTTTTGTGCATCTGGCCTGTCTTCAGAGGACACATAGCTCTCATTGGATGCTTAGAGGCCTAAGCCCCCTTTCTCCAGTTAACTATTTAGATTACCTGCACAGTACTTTTTAATACTTTGAATATGTCCAATTAACAGACCATCTATTTCCCTATGAATATATGTGTCTATACTTAATGTGTGTATATATGGAATTATAGCAAACCTCAGTATGGTTAAATCTTTGTGTACCCATGTGATTATTTTCCTAAAATCTTAGAAGACATTGCTTCCTCAGAGAATGTGAATGTTTAAAAAAAAGTTTTGTTACATATATTGTCAAACTTCCCTCTTCAAATTTGTACAGGTATGCACAATTTGCCAGCACTTCTGATCATTTAATGAAGAAGCGTGACAAATATAGTAGAAGCCCATCCCCCATTTCCTCCCCCCCATACATCTCCTTGCCTCCCTTAATATTTTTCGAGTGGATATTTTCACATTTTTACTACTCACAGATGCCTCCAACAATATTTGATAATGTTTGTGCTTTAAAAATATGTAATAATGGTATCATACTGAGTGTAGTTCTTGTAGTTTTCTTGTAAAAATTTTATACCCTCTGTGCTGCTTCTCTTTTTCTTCACTTCTTGCCCCTCCGTTCCCAATCGAATTGAACAATTTTTGTTAGTCCCCACTTTATCTCTACTGGTTTAGAAATTATGCAGATAATCTACTCTTTTTGGGGTTACACTTAAAGTGTTTTAAACAACTTTATTGAGATATAATTCAATTGGTCCATGTAATGTGTGCAATTCAATGGTTTTTAATATATTCACAGAGTGGTGCAACCAGCACCACAATCTATGTTTACAGCATGTTTGTTACCCTAAAAGGAAATCCCATACCCATTATCAGTCATGTTATCCGTCATTCTCCTTTCCCCTCTCTCCATGGCTACTAGGAATCTATTTTCTGTCTGTAGGGATTTGTCTATTCTGGACATTTCATGTCATGGAATCATATAATATGTAGGCTTTTATAACTGGTCATTTTGTAACTCACTTAACATAACGTGTTTATAGTTCATCCGTATTGTACCATGTATAAGTCCTTCATTCCTTTTTATGGCTGAATAATAATCTACTGTGTGCATAGGTCATATTTATCTATTCATCAGTTGGTGAACATTTAGGTTGTTTCCACTTATTGATGATTATGAACACTGGTATAATGAACATTCATGTACAAGGTTTTGTGTGGACATATGTTTTCAATTTCTCTGGGTATACACCTAGGAATGAAATTGCTGGGTCATGTGGTAAGTCAATGTTTAACATTTTTAGAGGAACTGCCAAACTACTTTCCAAAGCAATTGCACCATTTTACATTCACACCAGAAAAGTATGAGGGTTCCAATTTCTCCACATCCTCCCTAACACTTGTGATCTTTTTTTTTTTTCCTTTTATATAGCCATCCTAGTGGGTGTGAAGTGGTATCTCTTTGTGGTTTTAATTTGCATTTTCCTAATGGTTAATGATGTTGAGCATCTTTTAATGTGCCTTATGGTCATTTCTTTTTTTTGAGAAATGTCTCTTTAGGTCATTTACCCATTGTTAAACTGGGTTATTATTATTTTTTATTATTGGGTTGTAAGAGTTTTTATATATATAAAATATATATGTATGGCTACAAGTCCCATAGTAGATATATGATTTTCAAATATTTTCTCCCATTTGTGATTGTCTTTTACCTTCTTGATGGTATCATTTGTGACACCAAAGTTTTTAATTTGGTTGAAGTCTAATTTATGTATTTTTTTCTTTTGCCACTTTTGCTTTTCCCATTGTGTCTAAGAAGACTTTGCTTAACCCAAGTTCTGGGTTAGGATTTACTTCTGGGTTTTCTTTTTCTTTTTTTTTTTAAAGATTTTATTTATTTATTTGACAGAGAGAGAGCACAAGTAGGCAGAGTGACAGGCAGATGGAGAGGGAGAAACAGGCTCTCCGCTGAGCAGGGAGCCGGATGTGGGGCTCGATCCCAAGACCCCAGGATCATGACCTGAGCCGAAAGCAGCCGCTTAACAGACTGAGCCACCCAGGCTCCCCTACTTCTGGGTTTTCTTTTAAGAGTTTTATCATTTTAGCTCTTACATGGATAGCTATCACTCATATTGAGTTAATTTTTGTGTAGGGTCTAAGGAAGGGGTCCAAGCTCACTCTTTTCCATGCAGGTTAATTCAGTTGTTCCAGCACCAGTCTTTACATCTGCAACATCCATAGTTGACTTAAGATAATCTTCAGTTTATCATTATTACACTTATTCTCCTTCAGAGCACTTAGGACTCATAGACCACTTACACCCTCACTGTTCCTCCCTTTTCCAGGGTACTGAGGTCCAATATTTTACATATGGCTTGTTTTTAAAGCCCCTCAAATTCTTTTTTTTTTTTTTTTTAAAGATTTTATTTATTTATTTGACAGAGAGAGACACAGCAAGAGAGGGAACACAAGCAGGGGGAGTGGGAGAGGGAGAAGCAGGCTTCCCGCTGAGCAGGGAGCCTGATGCGGGGCTCGATCCCAGCACCCTGGGACCATGACCTGAGCCGAAGGCAGACGCTTAACGACTGAGCCACCCAGGCGCCCCTAAAGCCCCTCAAATTCTTACCACTAATGCTTATTCAAGTGTCTTTGCTCACCATTGTTTCCTTTTGGGTTTGTTTTCTTTCTTCTTCTTTTTTTTTTTTTTTTAAATTTAATTTGTTTATTTATTTGAGCGAGAGAGAGAGAGAGAGAGAAAGAGCACGAACGGGGGGTGTGAGGGGGGAGAGGGAGAGAGAAAAGCAGGCTCCCCGCTAAGCAAGGATCCCCATGGGGAACTCAATCCCAAGACCCCAGGATCATGACCTGAGCTGAATGCAGACGCTTAACCGACGGAGACACCCAGGCGCCCCTGTTTTACTTCCTTCTAAACACGAAGTCCATTCATTAGTGGCTATGGCAGCCCAGGTGAGAGTCTTTGTCTAAAAATGTCAGTGGCTGGCCCGTATGCACTAGGAAAATTTAACTGGGTGTCTCGCTTTGAGGATATCTCATTGTCACCTGGCTTCTAATTGAGTTGAATGTTGAACCAGAAAGCCATCTTTTCTTCTAGATAGTTTTTAAGACTTTTTCTTTCCTCTTTCTTGTTTTTGTTTTGTTTTGTTTTGTTTTTTGCTTTAGTAGATTTATTTTCACCTGTCCTTGTTTTGTTTTGTGAAAACAGTAGCAATTAGAGGAAAACTTTTCTCGAGTTTTCACCACCACACTTACCCACTTACCTGCATCTTGTCCATACACAGAATCTTTTTTTTTTCTTTTAAGTTGAAACACATTTGACATATAATATTTTGTAAGTTTAAACTGTATAACATATTGATTTGATACATTTATATATTGCAATATGATTGCCATTATGGCACCTCTCTCACGCCATCTAATTATCATTTCTTTTTTTGTGGTAGGAATAATTAAGATCTAGTTTCTTAGCAAGTTTGATGTCTGTAGTACAGTATTGTCTGTAATCACTATGCTGAGCATTAGATCTCCAGGCCTTATTCATCTACTAGTTAGGAGTTTGTACCCTTAAACAGCATCTCTCCTGTGCCCCCATCCTCCAGCCCCTGGTAACCACCATTTTACTCTGTTCTTATGAGTTTGGCTGTTTTTTTTTTAGATTCCACATAGAAGTGTCTAAAGAAAAAAACCCAGCATTCCTCTTTCCTATGTTGGAAAAAAACCCAGTTCTTCCCTAGTGTGTTTTTCTCTTGTGTGTCTCTTTTACTTTTACATAGAATATTTCATGTCTAGGGGCGCCTGGGTGGCTCAGTCATTAAGCGTCTGCCTTCGGCTCAGGTCATGATCCCAGGGTCCTGGGATCGAGCCCTGCATCGGGTTCTCTGCTCTGCGGGAAGCCTGCTTCTCCCTCTTCTATTCCCCCTGCTTGTGTTCCCTCTCTCGCTGTGTCTCTCTCTGTCAAATAAATAAATAAAATCTTTAAAAAAAAGAAAAAGAATATTTCACGTCTAGTCACCAAATTTATGGAGGTTTTTTCCCCATACCAAGCAATTCTCCATGACACCAGCTGGGTGTCCTACAATTTAACTCACTTCTGACACTATGTCAGGTCGTACAGGTGAAGTGCTCAGTCCCACAAGACTGCTCCCTACCACACTTCATATGCCAATCGCAAGTAATAGGTCCCTAGGTTACCCTCAACTTCTGTCCAATTTGGCTATAAATTGGAGGTTCGCATGACCCCCTCCTCAGTTTTGATTAATTTGCTAGAGCAGCTCACAGAACTCAGAGAAACACTTACGGTTACCAGTTTATTAAAGGAGAGGATAAAGGATGAACTTCCAGATGAAGAGATACCTAAGGTGAGGCCTGGGAGTATCCTGAGTGCAGAAGTTTCTGTCTCTGGGGTTAGGGCTGTGTCACCCTCCTGGTGTGGACGTATTTGCTAACCTGGAAGCTCTCTGAACCCCATCCTTTTGGGATTTTATGGAGACTTCATCATATTGGCATGATGGATTATTAACTCCATGTCTAGCCCCTGTCCCATCTCAAGAGGATAGGGAGTGAGGCCAAAAATTCCAAGCATCTAATTATGGCTTGGCCTTTGTGGTGACCAAACTTCATCCAGGAGCCATCCAGGAGCTGACCTCCAGAGTTACCTCATTAGAACAAAAGGCACATCTATCACCTGGAAAATTACAAAGGTTTCAGGAGTTCCATGTCAGGAACAGAGGTCAAAGATCCATATTAGAACAAGAGATGCTTCTAATGTTCTTATCACTTAGGAACTTACAAAGGTTTTAGGAGCTATGTGCCAGGAACTGGGGGCAGAGACCGATATGTATTTTGGATTATCTCACCAACTGAAATCATACAGTATTTGTCTTCCTCTGCCTGATTCACCTCACTTAGCATAATGTCCTCAAGATTCATCCATGGTGTTAAAAATGGCAGAATTTTTTTCTTTCTTCGGGCTGAGTAATATTCAATTGTATAAATTTATACCACATCTTCTTTATCTATTCATTCAATAATGGGTACTTGGGTTCTTTCCACGTCTTAGCTACTGTGACTAATGCTGCAAGAAACATGGAAGTGCAGATATCTTTTTGATATCCTGTTTTCATTTCCTTTGGGCATATGCCCGGAAATAGAATTGCTGGATCCTATGGTAGTTCCATTTTTAATTTTTTTTTAAAAAAGATTTTATTTATTTATTTGACAGAGAGAGAGAGAGAGCACAAGTAAGCAGAGAGGCAGGCAGAGGGAGAGGGAGAAGCAGACTCTCCACTGAGCAGGGAGCCCAATGTGGAGCTCGATCTCAGGACCCTGGGATCATGACCTGAGCCGAAGGCAACCGCTTAACCAACTGAGCCACCCAGGTGCCCCTCCATTTTTAACTTTTTGAGGAACCTTCATATTGCTTTCCCTAGTGGCTATACCAACTGAGAATCCCACTAATACTGTACAAGTGTTCCCTTTTCTCCACATACTTGCCAATATTTATCTCTCTTTTTTTTTCATAGCCATTCTAACAGCTATGAGATGACTGGGAAGGAGTTAATATCCAAAATATGTGAAGTTCTACTACCAATTAAAAAATGGGCAGAGAAACTAAATAGACATCTGCCCAAAGAAAATATCCAAATGTGAAAAGATGCTCAGCTTCAGTAATCATCAGGGAAATACAAATCAAAACCTCAATGAGATATCACTACCTTCCATTTTGTTACTTTGGAAGAACTGTCCATACTCCTGGCTTAGGCCCACCTCTCTACTTATACACTAGATGTCATCTCTTCTTGGCTACCCGAAGACACTGTTCGAACCAAATCTCCCCTCTCCTATATCCATTTCGTCACCCTACTGGATTTCCCCATCAGCATACAAATATGATTTTGTTTATCCCATCTTAAAAATAACGTCTCTCTTGACTTTACCCCTACAGCTGGCACCCCATTCTCCTCTCTCCCTTCCCAGCAAAGCCCCTTGAAAGACTTATCTATCTTTGCTGACTTTATTCGCATTTCTGCCATTTTCCTTGTGCACATTCTATTCAAGAGGTTGCTGATGACTTTCATTTCATTAAATAGAATGGTTAGTTCTCAGTCCCCATCTCACTTGACCCACCAGCAGCATTTGGCACAATTAATCCTGAGTGAAAGCCATCCTTCACCAGGCTTTCAGGACAGGCCACTGTCCTGCCTTTCCTCCTACTTCAATGATGGCTCCTTGTCAGTCTATTTATTGATTTCTCATCATCTCCTTAACTCTTTAACTTTGAACTGTCCCTGGCTCAGTATATGGACATCTTTTCTTTCCTGTTTGCACTCACTCCCTGGTACATGGTAGAGCTTCATGAATGTATGTGGTATGAATTAATACAGGCTAGAAAATTCTTAGCCCTTTTTTTTTTTAAGTACTGCTTCTCAACATTCTCCCTATTCTCTTTCCAGGAACTCCTATTGAATGTAAGGTGGATGTTCTCATTCTGTCTACCGTATCTCTTAACCTCTCTCTCTCTTTTTTTTTAAGATTTTATTTACTTATTTGACAGAGAGAGAGAGACAGCGAGAGAGGGAACACAAGCAGGGGGAGTGGGAGAGGGAGAAGCAGGCTTCCCACTGAGCAGGGAGCCCGACGTGGGGCTCCATCCCAGAACCCTGAGATCATGACCTGAGCCGAAGGCAGACGCTTAACGGCTGAGCCACCCATATGCCCCTCTTAACCTTTCTTTTATCTTTTCCATTTCTTTACATCTCCATGCTTCATTCTGGGTAATTACTTCAGAACTCTCTTCAAACTTTTTAATACTCTTTTTATCTGGGACTCACCTGCTGCTTAATTTATCTTTGAGGCTTTATTCCTAAGACAATATTTTTTATTTCTATAAGCTCTATTTTCAAATCTATCAATTCTATTTTCATAATGTCCTTTTTTGATATTGTTTTTTATACCTTCTTTAAACATTTTGAGAATTTAAAACATATTTAGTTTATATTCTTCAGTTGAAAGCATTTCCATTATCTGAAGTTTTAGGGGATGGTAAATGCCCACCTTTTTTGAGCTTGTGACTCTTGCTCATGGATGATCATTTCCTCTTGTGGTTTTTAATATTTGGGGAAGCTCATATCCAGGGAGCACGTAAAAAAAATTCTTATGAGATCCACATACACTCTTTAAAATAAAATCATTGGCTTGGGATTTCTTTCACCAAAAAGATAGCGCTAATTTGTACTGCAAGCCTGCATGTGGCATAGACTTGGGTTTTCACTTTTCTTCAGGAGATTTTTTTTTTTTCCTCCCAGAAATCTAACCAGGGATTACAATGCTTTTTCTTTCCTCAGCTGCTGGATGGAGGTTTTAAGTTCCTGCTTTACAGAGGGGGCAGCCTTCTCTGGCTCGCTGGTGTGCGCAGGAGTGTTCATCAGTATGAAGGCCCACAGTTAGCACTGAAGTCTAGACCCTTGTTTGAAACCCTCCACCACTCCCCCAGCCCCAGCTCTGAGAAATCAGCTTTCAAGCTTCCTGTTCTATTTTTAAGTTTTCTGTTTTCCAGAGAATATATATTTCCAGAGAATATATAGAATATATAGAAAAGGTCTTTCTTGCCCTGAGATCACTTAAAATATCCATCCATAGTTTTTCTATTTTTTTAATTACTTCATTTTCTTTATATAAAAGTTTTAGCTCACAAAGAATTTATTTTGCTGTTTGGTGTGAGGTAGATACTACCTAAGTTTACTTGTCTCCCAGATGATTAACCAGTTGTCTGAATATAGTTTAAATCATTTGGTTTTTGTCTGTTTTTACCTTTATCATAAATTCTTATGTATATGGGGTGAGTTTCAGGGCTTTCTGTTTCACTTTAATGACCTGTCATTCCCTGGGCTATTATCATATTCTTTCAAGTAGTGTATCTTTCTGATACATTTTAATATGGGTAATTCAAGCCACTTTGTAGTCCCATTCTTTCTTGTCTAGTGACAGGTGTTTATTCTTTTCAATGAACTGGAGAATTATTTTATTCACTTACAAAAAATATGTTTGATATTTGATTGGGATGAATAATACTTATAAATTAATTTAATGATAATGTCATCTTTATGATATGGAGCCATCTCATAAAGGAGCGTAGTTTGTCTCTCCATTCAACAACTTTTTTCTCTTATATCTGTTTTCTGAGCTTACTCAGCCCAAGCAAGAACTTGACAGAGGTATATAATTTGGAGAAATGTAGGTTCTCCTCAGAATGCCCAGACACATGCTGGGGCTCCTACGGATGTGGTACAGGGACTTAAGCAATAATAATAATAATAATAATAATAATAATAATAATAATAATAATAATTTCCTCTTATATAATTCAATAAAGACTTCAATTGTTTCTCATATAACATTTCTTGTAAAATTTATGATAAGTACTTTTTGTTTTTCTTTTATACAGTTTTTTAAAAAGATTTTATTTATCCATTTATTTTAGAGAGAGAGAGCACAAGCAGAGGAAGGGGCAGAGAGAGAGAATCACAAGCAGGCTCCATGCCTGGTGCAGAGCCCGACATGGGGCTCAATCCCACGACCCTGAGATCATGACCTGAGCCAAAATCAGGAGTCAGATGCTCAACCGACTGAGCCACCCAGGCGCCCCTCTTTTACACAGTTTTTAAAAAATTTAATTGTGGGGTGCCTGGGTGGCTCAGTTGCTTAAGTGTCCGACTCTTGATTTCAGCACAGGTCATGATCTCAGGGTCATGAGTTTGAGCCCCACATCAGGCCCTGCACTGGCCATGGAGCCTGCTTGTCTCTCTCCCTCTCCCTCAGCTTTTTTAACCCCATTCTGTCTCTCTCTCTCAAAAAATATTTAATTGTGTTAAAATATACATAACATAAAATTTATCATCTTAACCATTTTTAAGTGTACAGATCAGTACTAATAAGTAAACTGACATTGTCATATAACCAATCTCCAGAATTCTTCTCATCTTGCAAAATAGAAACTCTATAACCATTAGACAACAACTCCTATCTCCCCCCAACCCCTGGAACCCCCCATTCTACTTCCTGTCTCTATGAAATTGACTACTCTGGCTCTAGATACCTCATAGGAGTGAAATCACACAGTATTTGTCCTTTTGTGACTGGCTTATTTCACCCAGCATAATGTCTTCACTGTTCATCCATATGGTAGCATATGTCAGAATTTCCTTCCTTTTTAAAGGTTGAATAATATTCCATTGTATATATATACCACATTTTATTCATCTGTTCATCTCTCAGTGAGCATCTGCATTGCTCCATCTTTAGGTTATCGTGAATAACCTATTAACATGGGTGTGCAAACATCTCTTTAGACCCTGCTTTCAATTCTTTTGGGTATATACCCAGGAATTGAATTGCTGGCCATGTGTTAATTCTATTATTATAAATATTTTATATTTTTGTTGGTTATTAGTAAGATTTTCTTTGCATCATATTCTGTAATTGGTTTTTGATGCCATAAAGGAAAATCTACTGGATTTGGTATATTTCTTATGTTTATAACAGTGGTTCTCAAACTTAGGTGCACAGTAGAGTCATCTGGGAAGATTTTAAAACATACACAAAGCCAGGCCTCACTCAAGAACAATGAAATCAGGATTCCTGGGGTGATCCCCTAGCATTGGTAAACTTTTTTTAAGTAGGTTCCATGTCCAGCATGGAGACCAACGTGGGGTCTGAACTCAAGACCCCAAGATTAAGATCTGGGTTAAGATTAAGAGTCAGACACTGAACGAACTGAGCCACTGAGGCACCCCTACCATTGGTAATTTTTAAAAGCTTTCCAGGTGATCCTAAAATGAAGTGAAGGTTGAGAAACAGTGGTCTAAACTAACTCACTGAAGTCTTAGTAGATTTGTGGTTGATTCATATAGATATTTTAGTAACCAATAGTATCATCTCCAAAGAATAATTTTCTATTCTTTTCTGTATCTATACCTCTCCTTAATGTGTTTTTTGACTTACTGAATTGACCAAAGCTTTCTTAACAATGCCCAATGCATCTTTGCTTTTATTCCCGATTTTAAAAGAACGTGTTGGCCTTAAGTGTGATATGAGATTCTGATTTCAAAGAGATATTCTTTTTCTTAATGAGAACTTTTTATGTAAGATGTAAAAGTAGGGAGGATCTGAAGAGTTTATATATTATTCATGCCTGCATATTTTGAAATCTTAGTATATATTTTCCTGAAACAAACAGATGATTTTTTTAAAAAAGAAATCAAATTATGAATGTAATTTCTATTCATTTTACTAATAAATTTAGTAAAAATATATGTTGACTTAGTGTGTGTTGACTCACCCTTACCATTCTCCCTCCCTCCCTTCCTTCCTTTTTTTGATATTTGTCCCATGGTTTATCTTATTTCCCCGATTGATACTTTGAGGTGTATTAATGGATGTGCTAGTACTGAAGCCATGGGTTAGGGTGGCTTTGTAATGGTCCTGTCTTCCTTCTTTCCACTTGGATTCATGACCGTTTGAACTGATGGCTCCTAGAAGCCATTGCAACCACCTTGTTTCTACTTCTTCTTCTTTTTTTTAAAATTATTTATTTATTTTAGAGAGAGAGAGTGCACGTGCATGCAAACGTGTGAGGGGGGAGGGGCAGAGGGAGAGGGAGAGAGAATCTCAAGCTGACTCCCCACTGAGCGCAGAGCCCAACTTGGGGCTCGATCTCAAGACCCTGAGACTATGACCTTAGCTGAAATCAAGAGTTGGAAGTTTAACCGACTGAACCAGGTGCTCCCACCTTGTTTCTTCTTATCTCTGCTCCTACTTAAAGGGCCTTATTTGCTGTGTAATTTATCACCACCTTCCTCCATATTTCCTTTCCAGAAGTTTACTGGGAGTAGCTAAATCTGAATGACTGTAAAAGAAATGTTGAGTGAGAGTGTGTGACAGAGAGGGACAGTACTTTGCCAAGACTAAGGGGCAGCACCCACATCATAGAGACCAGCCTGCCAGTCTTCTGGGTCTCCCAGCCTCTGGGTCTCTGAGTCAGGAGACAATGGTGAGGGAGGAGGACTTGCCCCTCCCTCCTTTTCTCTTCAAGCACAGATGACTGAATTAAGGTCCAGATTCAGATACCACTTTAAACCAGAAGTCTACTATCATTTTTCTTCTTTGTGCATTTTGCTCAGGAGAATGATGTGCAGATTTGGATTAAAGGAGAGACAAGGGGGTGGGGGGAGAATGGTAAGGAGGTTCTGATAGCACATTCAATTATTTGCAGATACTTTAAGGCAGCATAAAATAAGGTATCGATCTGAATGTAACTGGATATAGCCAACCTCATGTAGTAAAAAGATCATAGGATTTTTTTTCTAAGATTGTATTTATTTATTTGACAGAGAGAGAGAGTAAGAGAGCACAAGCAGGGGCAGAGGGAGAAGCAGACTCCTCGCTGAGCAAGGAGCCCGAAGCTGGGCTTGATCCCAGGACCCTGAGATCATGACCTGGGCCGAAGGCAGACGCTTAACGGACTGAGCCACCCAGGTGCCCCAAGATCATTAGATTTGACACCAGGAGATTGGAGCTTTAATCCTAGTTCTAACTAACCCTAACTACCTGTGCAAACTTGGAGAACGCTCATAAGTTCTGTATGACTCAGTTTCCTTACGTGAGAAGATTGAAGTAAATGTTATCTAATTCTTGACACTGTCTTAACATTCTAGGTTTTGATTATTCCACATGTGAAATAAGTGGGGTAGACATCAAGTACAGGCAAAGGTTGGCTAGAAGCAGGAGGAACGTGGGATGGCCTTGAAAGAAGGTGCAGGGGAGGGCAGTTCCGCCTGCGAGGGATTCCTGCTGGGTGCTGGCATGTGCCATTTCTGGATCACATGCTAAAGCTGACGAGATGGTTTGTCTTCTGCAGGAGGAGTAAGAGGGGGACATATTAGAATGGATTTTTAATTTTGGTCTGGTATATTACTATCTGTGTGGATGATCTTTGCAATAATTCATCTGAATTCTACCACATAAAGCAGCCTTCACAATGCCTTACATACATTAACTGAATTCTACCACATAAAGCAGCCTTCACAAAGCCTTACATACATTAACTCATACGATCTTCGCAGTAACTCCCGCGGAGAGATACCATTATGCCTCCGTGAGGTTACGTAATGTGGACCAGCCCACACAGATTGTGAGCGGCCAGACTCAGATTCTGTCTACATCTGTATGACAGAAATCCTGTGGTTTTTCCCACTAAGCTGAGCTGCCTTAACTCTCAGGTCCTATAGGTGTGGCTGTGTTTTTGATAGTAGAACCAAGGAAATGTGATCCGTTTTGTGGGCTGGTAAGAAACCGTGAGCTCCTTGAGGTCAGTGACTGTGTTTTATCAACTTTCTAAACCCAATGACTAGCACAATTACCAGACCATATTGTAGACACGCAATAAATATAGTTAAGTGGAATTGAATTGCATGCAATAGCAAACGAACGCGCTCACTCTGCCTTTCTAGACACTGGGACTGAATTTGTCCTGAAGTCTTGGCCTGAATTCCTCCCTCCAGGTGCTTGTCAGGGAAGGAAGGGCACGGACTTGAAGTATTTGCTTACAAGTTAATTTGGAGATCAGCAAGACTGAATCTCAGCACTGAGGGGAAGGAGAGTGATGCCTTCGGGCTGGCATTTTGAACCAAACAATGAAGTTCATTAGCAGTAATGGAAGGCGGGAAGACAGAGCAGCAGGGAAGAGCACAAGTGTGAAATGAGCAACAGCCCTCCGTCAGCCTGCTCTCTCCGCCCCACGCCTTTTCACTCTCCTCCTCTCAAAGTAAAAGTTGCTGACCCTCTGGGCTTTGTTTACCCCTGTGAACTGTGAAACTACTGCGTTCCAGAATAATAGCAACAAATCATGGGGAAAAGACCTTTTTAAAAAAAAGGTCTAATTTAAAGCAGTTTGGTACAAAAAGGCAGCTCTTGCATTTTGAAAATATAAAAGGATCAATGCAGACTCAGATCTCTGAGGACCAGCACCAAATCAAATTCGGTGTGTGTATGCTTCTAGTGCGGGGCAATGCTTGGCAAGAACATAGAAGGTGCCCAAATTATGTTTGTGGGATTGCATTGGAGAAACAAGCCTTGAGCAGAAGTGTGAACTGACCCCCTACGCTCTGTTCACCACGGCCAGCTTGGGGGTTGGTTTGGCAGGATGGGGGGGGAAGGAAAAAAAGAACCCCGTGTCTCTCAACTAAAATAGACCCATGGGAGGCTCACCAGCGAAGCAAATGCAGAGCCATAGATGGGACCAGAAGGATGGGAGGAAGGAGGTCAAGAGGAAGGCAGGCCAGTCCCGCACGGCTGGGGTGAGCTGTGACGTGCTTCTAATAGATGAAATATAATTGTAGTCACCCCCGTAAAAGACTTCTGCTGCAATTTATTAATCAGGGTCTGGGGAGATCGATGACACTGAATGATTATGTAGCATTAGGCTAAGCCCCGTCCTTTGGCAGAGTTGCTCTCTGGATGGGGTACAGATGCTCACATCTGCTTTTGTTAGAGACCCAAACTCGTGCGTCCTGGTGTGAAGTTAATGAAGGCCCTTGCATTATTCCCCACATTCCTTTAGCAAAGTAAACCGTATCTGGCCAACCTGGAAATCCAATGAGTTAATTAAGGGAGAATTGTCTATGATTTCCTTTTACATTATAACTGCCCCTTCAACCCTTACCCACCCCCACATGGACCTGGTCCCCCTCCTCCCTGCAAACCTAAGCAGTGAAACTGCCTCTTGCCCCATGTGCCAGAATGATTAATGGAGGGACTACAATGAGGTCAATTAGCCAGGGTCGGCTTGAAGCTGAAAGGTGGAGTGTGTTTCTTTATTGAACACTGCATTCACACTCCAAACAGTGACCTGCGCCGCAGTGATTTATTACGAGGGCAGTCCTCTGATCACTTACCTTCAGTGCTTGTACCTTGGCTTTGAAAACCGGGCTTTCACTGTCAATTAACGCCAGACAAGGAGATCCATTCAAAATCTGAAATGCATACCTTATAACAGAGTGGGGGGAGGGGGCAGAGCGGGGGAGCCGGGAAGCCTGGACAGAGGCGGCCAGGACAGAGGCTCTGCGCCGAGGCAGGACACCCACGCCTGGAGGGGCTGGTGGACAAGTACAGTTGGGCTTTTCTTTAGGGGCAGAAATGCTTTGGGTTTGGAAGCAGGTTCCCCTGCCTAGCAACAGAATCTCAGAGGGCTTGCTTCGCGAGCCCCGAAGGGCACCCTCTTCCACTCAGTTTTGTAGACATCAGAGAGCTACCGGAAAAACTTCACTGCTTCTGTGTATTCCTCAAGCAATGTTTATTTCTTGTAAGGGCTTTTGAAATGGAACTCCAGAGTGAGTCATTTGCATTTGGGGGATTTTCAAATAAGGGCTACTAGCCTCTCTGTGTAACTCGAAGGATCGATATCTGTATTAAAAATACCAAGGCAAGGAAAAAAATGAATGAAAGTTCATTCCGGGGATGATCTGGGCTCGTTAGTAAATAAACTGTTTCTTCCCACTGCAGCACTCAGCATCCTTGGAACACTCCAGTGGTGTGGACTCACCCCTGGGAGTGTTTCAGGGCCTTAAGGGAGTCGAGAAGAATTAGGCCCTCATCCCTTTGGTCTGCAGCACTCCCCAGAGGGCTCTCCCCCAAAATCAGCACAGATCACCCCTCGGTTCCTTCAAGGTGACAAAGTGAGACTTTCCCTGACCACTTCCTCAGCTTGAAACTCCCCTCTTCGCTTTCTATGGGGTTTTCTCCTTAGCTTTGGTCACCATCTGATGTGCTCTGCTTTTCCGTAATGTATGCGTTCATTGTGTCCATCCCAAGAATGTAAGTTCCATCAGGCTAGAGACCATGGGGCCTTTTTTGTCCATTATTGTATCCCGGTGCCAAGAATGAGTGCAGGAAACCTCCCTTACCTCTGCAATATTTCCCCAAAGGCTGTGTGTTTTATTGGTTCCCCAGACTGGTTTCATTTATGTTTAAAACTACGTTTCATTCCATATTTAATTCTTAGACTTTAGACCAGTCTGCAGTTGACAGCGCTAACACGGCTACTTCTAGTACTAATGTCTTATATTTGATTGTACCTCCTAATACCTGTCAAAGCATTTTTGCATGCCTCAGTTTCCCTCTGTAAGATGGGGCTAATCACCCCTTTCCTATAGCACCTCTGTGTGGATTAGCTGAGATGACAAGATCTGCACCGAGCACCTGGTAGGTGCTTTAGTAACACCAGCTCTTAGGACTCTGCATCTGAGCATGCCAGCAATCCTTCCACGGCATACACAGAGGAGGATAATAAATTATCCGCATCTCGTACGTGAAATTCCTACGATCAGAGGCATTAAATGACCTGCCCAAAGTTGTCCAAAGAATCCATGTGGAAAGTGAGTCTAAACTATTGCTTTTATGCCTTTATGGTTCTTGGTCATAGATGGAAACCCCTACTCTTGGTTTTTACTTATTTAGAAATCCAGAAGTTACACTAAAAAATAAATTTTATTCCATCTCAGAGAACTAAAGAGAGGCCGTTAATGGCATCGAGGAAAGAAGTAGCTTTAAGAATACCCAGGCTTCAAATGTTTCCCTTTCTGGAGAGACGTGATACACACACATTCCCAGCACAGTGCTGTGTGCAAAGCCATGGGTGGCTCGCCTGTCACTGGCCTTTGCTTCATTCTTTCTGTCCTGCTCATGAAAGTGTGGGAGAGCGAGAAGGACGGGGGAGTTTTGCATCTTCTCTAATTTACAGGAAACATTATTTGCAAACCCTAGTATACATTAACAGAAACAAATTGCTGTTTCCACACGCCATGGGGGTACTAACCCTCCTTCTCCTCGCTGGCCTTGCAAAACTATCCTCACCTTGAATTTCCTCCCAGGAATTGACATGTGTAAGGGGCAGCAGAGCGGCGAACAAGTTCCCCTCCTGGTAATTACCAGTGGTGTCTCTCCACTGACTTAGAATTAGCCAACATCTATAATGAAGACAGAAAAAGAATGAGACCAACCCTTCCCCCAATCTGCCCTGATTTCTCTGCCCCTTTCCCCCAGGAGAAGCTTAATGACAGACGTGTGAGTTTGGAAAGACCATTTTGGTTGTTTCTTTCTTTCCCAATTACAGATTTGTTCCTGTGGAATGTTTCTGGAAGCTTTATCTCAGCCCACTTTAAATGCACAAGTCAGTGGGACTTCCCGGGATTTCTCTCAGGAGGTCTTTCTGCCAGCTTGAAAGTCTCTCATGATCAGTAGACAGTAGCTCCCTTTGCTTAGAATTAGCTTGGAAATAGGGAACATGGGGATGGCATTCTGGATCCGTGATTCCACCTGTGAGTAGAAATGTTGTTAGGCCAAGGAGAGTGACTGCGGACAAAGGATGGGAACCCAGGGCCTGTTATTGCCCCACGAGCAGCCACTGCGGGTGCTAGAAGGTGTCCAGGGATGTGAACCTCAGGCCTCTGTTTGAGACCTGTCCTCGGATAGCTGAGTAGGAATCAAGCTAGGGGAAAGTGAGAGTTTGGATCTGTGGCTATATAAACCTTGACCAAACAATAGGACCAGACAACAGGATGCCTTGGTAGGCTAGGACCATGCCAGGCTTTATCTCCCACACCAGTGGGGTCCTAGGGATCTCAAGTGTGAGGAGGTATGGGGAGCGTACAAGTGGAAATGGAAGCTACATCCTCTAGAGAGGTCAAGAGCATGGTGTCCCAGCAAGGAGGCTGAGAACTAGAAGCAGATCCAAAGCAAAGGGCCAGACCAGACAAAAACAGCAGGGCTTGGAGGCAGAGGGTGAGGAGTTTGTTAGTGACAAGAAATGGGATTCAGGGGAACCAAAGAAAGGGCCCACGAGGAGGGAAGGGGCCTTGAAGGCCATGGCTGGCTCACAGGATTCACGGGATTGGTAGAATTGGACAGAGACATTTCTCTTTCTTTGACCACTTTCTTCCCCAACTCTCTTCCTTCTGTCTTCTTCCAACCTGCCAATGCACCAATGTAGATATAGGGGCAACTTCTGTTGGCAAAATGCCCTGTCCATAGAGAGCCAAATGGCAGCAAAGATGGGGTCTAGGACAGCTTTTCTCCATTCGTGTCCATGAAATGTTCAGTAAAAAGGGTTCTGCATTCAAATAATTTGGAGGAATGTTGTGTTACACAAAGTTAAGCACCCTTCTTTATGGGCAGATTTCTCAGACCTTTATAGATGCTGCATCCAAGGCTGTCGTATGAGCCCCATGCGGGCAGGGCCTTTGTCATATTCTCTATGGCAGGGAACCTAGACTCTGCCTTGACACAGAGAAGGAGACTAATAGATATTTATTGAATAAATGAAAAATTAAATGGAAAAAATTAATTTTCCCCTTATTTGATGACAAAAATTAGGTTGTTCTTGTCTAGTAAAATTTCACAGAGCAAGTACTCCACAGAACATCCTTCATAAATGACTGACCAGATGGAATGGGGACATGGGACATGTCTCTAATCAATTCCAGTGAAGCCTTTTAGGCTCAAATTTAGTCCAGTTCACTGTACCGGAATCTAAGGAATGGGGCGGGGGTGGGGGGAATCATAGCTGTTAGTTACTAAATATATTGGAAGGAAATCTTGTATGTTCCTGCAGACGTAGCTAGGGTGGCAGCCAGTATGAAAGACATCTGGTAGAGGATTTGGAGATACTGACCCTATTGGGCAATAACTAAGAGTTTTCATTGTCTTTTAAAGGGTTTCTCAGTTTCTTCTGGGTTTTGGTGTAAGATATTCTAAGAGACCCTCATACAAATTTGTCTAGAGAGGACCTAACTCGCCAATATACTTCTCCTGAAATTTACTTCTAAAGAGGCTTTCCTGACTTTTTTCTGGTGGAATAGGGATAAAGCCAAGGCTGGGACCCACTTCTGAACATCTACCGTGTGTCAGGGGCCAGGTGACCCCAATGCAGGCCTGTCCTGGCCCGGGGCACTGATGTCACCCATTGCTCCTGAGGCAAAGCTTCTGTGAGTGTGTTCCACAGAGACCCAGGCTACAGGGTGCTCCGAAAGAAGAGAGTGTTGAGGCCAAAGATTTATTTTCACAAATGTGACCTTTGCAACTAAGAAGGGTCCCATGAGCTGGGCAGGCCAGCGACTACCGTCATCACTCGGCAATGAAGGAAACTGAGGCTTTGAGGGGCCAGGTCAGTTCCTCGGATTCACTCAGCTGCTACCATTGGCAAAGCTGGGATCCAAAGACTGGGTCAGCCCACTCTCCAGGAAGCCCTGTCTATACACACCTGTGTGTTGACCCAGGTACGCACAAGGTGAGTACGTACATGCACCCACGGGTGTCCCCATCTCATCCTCCTAAAGTCATGGAAACATGGAAACTTCAATACATGTGGTCACAGATCTAGAAACAACCAATACTGATATTTAAAAGCAATGCTATTAATAATTAGAATAATCACTCTACCCAATTTTATAAAGGGAAATAGAATGATTGCAGACAAAAAAATGAACTGTCTCAGAATCAAAGTCCATGTCAGCTGAGAGGAGAAAATCCACTGCTCAGCACGGGATTGGTCGTAGATGGTTTCTTTCCTGATTTAAATCTAACTCTTAGAAGTTAAAAATGAGAAGTATGTGGAGGGAAGAGAAGTGGATTAAGAGTTAAGAGACCTGGGTTTTCATCCAGCTCTGTGGCTAATTAGCTGTGTGACCTTGCTGAGTGATTTAACGTTTCTGGACCTCCATTTCCTCATTTGTGAAAAGAAGGGGTACAGCAGATAATCTCAAAGGTCCTTTTCCGTTCTAAAAGGCTGCACGTTTAATAACTAAATGAGCTCTTTAGGAGAACCTGATGGGTGTCTAGAAATGTAAAGTCGTCCCTGTACTGTTATCACAAGCCCATCTGAAGGGCTATCTGCATACGCCATTATAACCTTAACATCCTTGAAGGGAGACTTGCTGTTCTTAGGCTTGTCTTGGCCTCTTTTCGGGGCTCCAGCCGCTCCTTGCTTTTGCTAACTCCTCCCTCTCTTGCAACTGGACTCCTGCCCAGAAGCTCAGGCCTGCAGCAAGGGGGTCCTCTCCCTCCTGCATGGCATGCCTGGAACGTCAGAGTCTCTTGCTCTCAGATTCCCTGTGGCCATACCTGCTTTTCAGTGGCTGGGGGCCTATTGGTCACGTGTTCTTGGCTCGCCTGATGAGACATCCCTTCATTGGTAGCACCTGCTCCATTCTCTGCTTACCCTTCCCATCTAACCAACTTCCTGAATGC
Source organism: Halichoerus grypus (assembly GCF_964656455.1). Classification (NCBI taxonomy): domain Eukaryota; kingdom Metazoa; phylum Chordata; class Mammalia; order Carnivora; family Phocidae; genus Halichoerus; species Halichoerus grypus. The sequence continues at coordinate 157,584,052 of NC_135714.1, read as the reverse complement.
CTACTTTCTATTTTGACAAATGTGGAGGTCACTCCTGGTGGCATGTCTAAGTCAGGGTGGCAAGAAGCCTTGGACAGGGGGGAAGAAACGGAGATGAGCAGGACCCCCTCCATCTTGCTGTTGTCAGGATATAGGACTTGTCCGGTCCTCATGGGATACTAGTGATGTATTAGGCTTCAGCAGGACTTGTTCTTTTTTTTTTTTTTTTTAAAGATTTTATTTATTTATTTGAGAGAGAGAGCACATGAGAGGGGGGAGGGTCAGAGGGAGAAGCAGACTCCCCGCCGAGCAGGGAGCCCGATGCGGGACCCGATCCCGGGACTCCAGGATCATGACCTGAGCCGAAGGCAGTCGCTTAACCAACTGAGCCACCCAGGCGCCCAGGACTTGTTCTTTACTGCCTCTGTCCCCTGCTGGCACAAATGCTTCCATCAGGAAATGTCTTCCACACCCGCTCTCTTTCTATACCCACCCATCCTCCAGAGTCCACTTTGAATCTCATTTCCTCAGACTTCCAGGACCATGAGACTAAGTAGTCTCCTCTTCGATATTGTTATCCAGCTCCCCGCCATCTTGCACTCTCCACAGAGCTAACTCCTACTTCTTCAGATCTCAGCTGAAAAGTCATTCTTCCTCCAGGAAGCCTTCCCTGATCTCCCAGGCAGACCAGATCCCCCTGCTATATATGCTCAGATTCCCTGTACTTTTCTTTCATCCTACATAACAGGTTGCTAGCTAGCTATTTATTTATGTGTAGATTTGATTTCTAATGCTCTCTCCCACTGAGACCTTGCTTACTTTCTTGACTTTTTCTCTACATCCTAATTACTTAAGATCTTTTCTCTTCAGATAGTCTGCAACCTCCTTGAAGGCCAGAACTGTCCCATCTTTCTATGGTACCTTTAAAGTCTCCAGCACTGTTCTTGATAGATGTTTACTGATTTGACATTTCAGCTTTAAGAGCCACATTTTGATCATGAGTCTGAGTCTATATTACATAAACTGTGGGACTTACTCCTGAACTCCACATGCAGAAGAGGAGTTACCACGGAAGGTCAGAGTTGTAGATAAATGTGGCAGGAAAAATAAAAAGGAAACACATTCTCTCTGGCATAAGGACACTCAAATCAGGGCACTGACTGGATGCAGCATGGGGGAGGTGGCAGTTGGAAGAGGTTTGGTCTTGGGATTTGGGGCCTAATTCCAACTGTCTGCGTTCCATGGAGGGTCACTCAGCCTTCAGAGCTTTAGTCCTTCTCCATTTATTTATTTTACATTTATTGATTTACCTATTATTTTTAAAATTTTAACTTATTTTATTTTTTATTCTTTTTAGTTGCAGCAAAGTTACATAACATTAGATTTACTGTCTTAATCATTTTTAGTGTAGAGTTTAGTAGCATTAGGTGCATTCACATTGTTGTGTAACTTTCCTGCCATACACCTCCAGAACTTTCTTGTCTTCCCCAAACTAAAACTCTGTACCCATTAGACACTACATCTCCACTCCCCGCTCCTCTGACAATCACCCTTTGACCTTCTGTCTCTATGAATTTGACCACTCTAGATGTCTCATATAAGTGGAATCATACAGTATTAGCCTCTTGTGACTGACTTATTTCATTTAGCGTGATGTCTTCAAGGTTCACCCATGCAGTAGCCTGGGTCAGTGCTTCCCTCCTTTTAAAGGCTGAATGACAGTCCATCTTATGGATAGACCACATTTTGTTAATCCGTTCATCTGTCACGGACACTTGAGTTGCTTCCACCCTTTGGCTACTGTGAATACAGCTGCCATGCACATGGGTGTACGGATATCTCCTGGAGACTATGCTTTCAACCTTTCTGGGGGGCATATACCCAGAAGTGGACTTGTTAGATCATATGGTAGTTCTATTTTTAATTTTTTGAGGACCAGCACACTATTTTCTATAGCAGCTGTGCCATTTTACATTCCCACCAACAAACGGTGCACAAGGGGTCCAACTTTCCGCATCCCCGCCAACACTTTTTCATTTCCTGGTTTGGGGGCAGCCTCCATGCTAGTGGACGTGCGTAGTAGTGCTTTTCCTGTAACGTGATGTGATGGGTGTGATAGTGCCCGGTGAGCTATAGAACAGTAGACACACGTGGAGGGTGATCATTTCTGAGGAGTCATATGATACCCGGCACTTACCCAGGGTTCTGGACCCAGGCTTCCATTCCTTTTTGGATTCCGTCCAAGTAACTAAATCTCTTTTTTTGTCTCTGTTTTCTCTGCAAAGATGGTGATGGGGCGGGAGTAGATGTGTATAAAAATAGCTGTCTTCTCTCCACAGGGTTGATGAAGCATCAACTGGGATAATACATGTGAAAACACTATGAAATGGAAACATCTATTTAAATCCAGGAGGTTGTTATTTACAGTCTTAAAATGATATTTGCTTGCTCTACAGTTGCCTACCTTTAGCACATTCCACAGGAACTGTGGGGACTAGAAGAACCACAGAATGTGATGATTAAATTCAGAAATTCAGTCTGACCCGATCTGTTTTGGTTGGCAATCTCCCGGTGCAGTTGTCTCGTTTCGGGTTGAAGAAGCTTTATAGATGGACTGTGAGGAGGAAGTCTGTTCGAGGCTGGTGGCAGGTGGGCCTTCAGAGAGGGAAGCCCAGCCTTTGTTAAGCCTGCTGACTGATTCCTTGTCAGTTTGAGATGATTTAATGGCCATGCACTTGAACTGGCCCCCAACCAAAAATCAGTCTGGGACTGTGTAAGAGAGAAATGGTGAATTCTCTTTTGTGGGATGGAAGGGAGCAGGACAGGCAGTGAGGAAATGTCCAGCAAAGGCCATGGACTCCTTCTTAAGCACATCTATGGGTGTACCTTTTTTTTTCTTCCCCCTATGGCTGTATCTTATGGGAAGCCCTAAGCATAGGAGTTAAATGTATGGACTATGGAGTCAGGCAGACCGGAGTTCAAATCCTGGCTCTACCCAGGAGCCAGGGGAAGTTACTTTTCTTCTCTCTGCCTCAGTTTCCTCAGCTGCATGGGGATAATAAATTACCTACCTCCTATGATTATTGTGAGGATCAAATGTAACTTATATAAAGTGTACATAAATGTCAGGTATCACTGCTCCTATTATTAGAAACACAGTAGCTCCTATAACAGTTCAACTCTTTTAGTTGATTGAAATCATTGGCACTTTCTAATCATGGTGTTCACAGAAGTGGCATGGTACAATGGGAATCAGTCATGAAGGTAGGGAGGGAAACTGGATTCTTGTGGATCTGTTCCTAAACCGCTTGGCGACCTAGGGCAAGTCACTTACTTCTCTGGCCTTGTTTTCTTGATTTGTACCATGAAAGTTGCATGTTCTCAAGCAGATATTTATTGAACACCCAGTATGTTCAAGATATGTAGATGATACAGAGAAGCGGTGGCTGCAGAAGCAATGGCCAGTGCGCGGGAGACGGATTGAGGGGGAGGGCCGCAGACGCAGGGTCTCCCCATGTGTGAAAGCCTAGTGAAGGGGGCAGTGGGGAGGGACTCAGAGCTGCGGGCCGCCTCTGCTGGGGTAGAGGAGAACCGGAGGATGCAGGGTAGTAGCAGTCGGGAAAAAGTCTGTTGAATAAATGAACACCTGAATAGCTGATCTGCAAGGCAACGGTCAAGACCAAGTGGGTCTGTGGATGGTTCCAGGCTTGAGGTGGACACAAGGGTTACCTCCCCTCAATCTGGCAGCGCGGGGAAGGGAAGCAGAGAGGGAGAAAAGACCCACAGCGGCTTTTCCAGGACACCCAGAAGCCGGAGCTTTGGGGCGCCAGCCACCGGGATGCGCAGGCGCGGGTTGGAGGGGGAGTCCGCGGCGGGCGCTCGCTGATCGGCCGGCCCGCGGACCAGGTGCGGGACAGACTCCAGGGCTTGCGGGCCGCGTGTGCGGCTTGTCCGTCTGCTCGGGTACTTTTCCTTAGCGGAGAGCTGATACTGTTCGGCCCCAAACCTCACACTGAGGCGGACTCCGGCTACTTGAATTTCTGGGGGGCAATCGGCGGTCGGACAACGCTTCCCACCCCCTGGTTTTCTGGATGAGATGTTGCTGGGGATGCTGTCCCCGCGCCCCTCCTGCTCCCCACCCTTCCTGCCCCCCACCTTTGCACCTTCTCCCTATCCTTCTTTACTCTTTTCCTCTCATTCCACCGCCCCCCCCCCCCCCCGGCTTTGGGGCCATCCTTTCTCCCTTCGTTTCATCCCCTTCCCTCCCTGCCAAATACATCCTGATTTTTCAAGAGGCTTCCTCTTAGCTTGAAATCCTGGCATGAAGAGGCAATGTTTGACCTTCCCTGATTACCAGGCTGTCATTTCTGTTGGTATGTGTGGGGGGAGACTCTCCCACAGTCTTCTCTTTCTGTCTCTTAAAAAAAAAATTTACCCACCTCCCCTTTCAAATAAAAAAAAAAAAAGAGTGCGAGAAAGAGAGAGAAATCTAGAGACAGAGAGCGAGAGAGAATTTGACATTATTGTATAATTTAAAATTGCACAGCCTAGAGCCCACAAAACCGAGCATGTAATTACACACTTACTAGAGGTAACAGCAGTGCTGATAATTATTCTTTACACAGGAGAGACCCTGCTGATATCCCACAGTCAGAAAGTGGGAACTACAATATCTTTAATACCATCCTCAGAGACCCTCATAAGCAGAAGAGAAGTATGAGAAGGCTCACAGGGTCCAGAGCAATATCTTCATCGCGCCAGAATGTCAGGGGCTTTAGCACAACAGAAATCAATAGTTTCGAGTACATTTTTTGGTACAATTTTTTTTTTCTTGACCCAACCTGAGAAAGTACAGGGAAGGCAGAGGTACCGAATAGTACAAAACAAAACCTTCTTAATGGAAGACCTGTCTGTTTAGACATGTCATGCAAGGTCAGCTTATGAGACACGCGTTCTTTATCCTAGCAACAAAACAGTGTGGCTGGCGAGATCCTCCTCCTGGAATGCTTTTGGTCATCAGGAAAGCCTTTTCATTTAAATCATAAACTGCTCACTGTCCCCATGTCCCCTGATTAAGGCAGCATCTTTGCTTATCATTGGCTATAAAGTTATGTAGTATTTAGTCTCAAAAGAGAGAAGGAAAATATATGGGTCCTTGTTTCTAGGCACTTGACCCTTTTCTTCTCCTTTCTTCTTGTATGCAGGAAATGAGGTGGTTGCATTCCAAAAATACGGAAAGACCAAGATTAGTAGAAACATTGAAAAGATTTAAAACAATAGTCCGTGAACTCAACACAGTGAGGTAGAAGGTTTTCAGGTAGAGTCCACGTCCAAGTTTAATACTATCCTTGCTCTCAGAAGGAGACCATGCATCTCTATCCTAACCACAGAAAGCTGTGACAAATGGTTACCTATTTCTACCCTATGAGCATAAGTCATAAGTGTGTAGTTTGCTCTTTAAAACACGCTGCCTTGATTGTTTGCAGGTCGTGCTGACATTCTGACTTGTCAGTGTGTGTGGTTTCAGTTGGGCTAATAAGCCATTCTAATTGGGGCCATCCTTCAACAGGAAAGCCAGCCAGTTTGGGCTGGAGGCTTAGGGGAAGAACCCTCTGACTGATTACTTACTGTGTGCCAGGCACTGAGTTAGCTGCATTAATGTACATTAGTCGTTGAAGACTTACACTCACTCTGTGGGTTATAGAGTATCCTCCCATTTTAAAGGTGAAAAAACTGAGCCTCAAACAAGTGAACTCGGCCAACATCACACAACTAATAAAGATTAAAGAGGTGAGACTCAATTGAAATCTAGCAACTGTTTGGTCCGATGCTTGTATTAGGCCATTTCATTTTACAATTCAGGTCAGAGTGGCCCGTGAGTTTAAAGAGGCGTGTAGCTCAGAGCAGGGAGCTCCTTGGAGCTGGCTTTACAAAATGCCTTTTAGTGATGACGTCCCAACAAACAAAGAACACGGTGGCCAGGGGACCCTTTGGTAACTCCCCAGGGAAACAGATTCTGGGGCAGGCTGTCTCTAGGCTAGTCTGCACCCGGAGCCCAAAGAAAGCAGCAGCTAAGTGTTGGGTGACCTGAAGGGGGTGAGTTAGGGGACAGGCGAGTGTCAGCAGCGGGTGAGCAAAAAGAAGGGTATGGCATGGGAAACAGGAAGCTGCCATCCAAGAATCTGAGGCAATGAACTGAGGACCATTCTGGACGTTTCTGGTAAAGTGTTGGCAAGCCAGTCAGCCTTTGCTGGCTTTTGGCACAATCTGAATGGGAGCAGGGGTGTGATTGAACTGCTAAGTTAAAGGGGCTATATTAGCAGACTTAGGTAAAAGGACCCACAGGTGTGCGAAGCCTTACCAGCCACTCCTGTTTGCTTTGTGTCTCCCGTGGTGATGGGCTCCGGATACTCTGACACTCCTGCAGCTATGAGAAGGGTGTGGAGATCCAGATGAGGGCACACACTAGAACCTCAAAGGAGAGCAATTAGCAGGACCACCTCTGAGCACACTTGGGAGGAAATCAGAATTTGTCTTTTGGTCGGTATCTCTGCTCACAGCTACGTCAGTAACCCCAGCTCAATCTGGTGACTCTAAGGTGTGACCCATCTCACAGCTGGGATTAAGGGACCCTGCATACTACCAAAGGCTTCTAGTCTCAAACTTATGGGAGGCTGAGGGGGGCATGGTAGACAGTGTGATCGATGTTTCGGGACAGGGGGCCTTGTCCAGCATCCTCTCCACTCAGATGGTTGGTGTAGATTTGCCACTTGGCCTTTTGTAAGCCCATCTCTGTCTGTACGTCAAGTGCACAGTTTTCTGGAGAAGAAATACAAAAGGGTTGCCTGGTTGGTTAAGGGAAGGGGTGTATGTTAGGGCCTCGTACCATCTAAAGGTCTGGGGCCTAGAAGGTCAGCAAAGCAGGAAGCTTGACACTTTGCAAGTAGAATGGTTCTGAATGAGATTGCTTTGGAGGCCCGGCTGTTTGGGTTTGGCTCTTTTACACGTTCTGCCCAACTAGGCAGTGGCCTCAGGGGCTGGCATGGTGGCAGTCAAAGAAGGGAACAAGATGAGTTCCTGCCAGAGATCCAGGGCAGGAATTCCTTCAGGTCTCCATGGAAGAGAGCTAATCCGAGACAAAGCCTTTTAGGATCTTCAGCTTGGGCTACCAACTCAGATCCACAAGTCCTTTCTCTTAAAACCATATTTGTGAATATCTATGAGAATTATCAGATCAAAAGCTTGGGCTTGACGTCAGACAGATCTGGCTTTGAGTTCCAAATGGGTGATTTATCAGCTATGTGGCTTTGAGCAAGTTATTCCCTCTGAGCCTCAGTTTCTTTACCTGTAAAATGGGAATCAAACTCTCTCCTTCAGTCGCTATGGGGAATGAACAATATGTGTCACGGCACCTGGCACAGTCACTGGTATATAGTAGAGACTCCGTAATGATTGGTTCCTTTCCCCTCTTCACCCTCCATCCATTTCCCACTCTCTCCTTCTCCCTCCCCAAATTCTGAAGCACCAAGGATTCAGGGGAAAGAATAGGTCCAAATAAAATGACACACCCCAGGAAACACCACTTGGGGATGAATCTCAACTTCAGAGAGCATCCGGGACAATTGCTCACCTCATGCATGGTGAGGTGTCCCTGTTGGCATGCCTCTCTCATTTCCAAACCTGTAGGCAAATTGAAGCCATCACGAATGTGAGAAAACAATGTGGGAACAGAATCACTGATTCAAAGAAATAAACCTGCTAATACCTCTTCACCACCTCCAAGATAGACAAGGCATATGGGGAGGAGGGCAGAGAGAGGGGTTATCTTGGAATCATTCATTGTTTTTGTTGTTATTGGGTGTTGGTAGCCAAGTCTTTAGATTATCTGGAGCTACAAGACCCTACCGTATAGGGGAGGAAGTAGAGGTTATTAATAACCACTATTATCCTCGAGCGAAGGGCTCCCTCTCCCCTCCGTAGTTCAGGAGGTGGAGCTTCTCTTTCAGCCTTCTTGCGCTTCCCCGGGGCAGTGGGCAGGTTGGAGAACATTGTAAAACACTTGACTTTGCTGTGTGTCTCAGGACTTTTCACCCTCTGTCCATCTCCCACCCCCACAGACCCCCAAACCTTCCCTCCTTTGTGCAAATCTGTTTTCACCACAGGGAGCACATGCTGTCTCTTCTAGCTACAACACTACTTGCTAATTCAACGATTCATCTTTAATGAGGCCCCCTGCCAATGTTTAAATAGCATTCAGAACAAAGAAAAGGCAATATTTCCAAAACAGCTGCTTCTACTGCATCCTCATAGTTCACCTCTTCAGAAAATCGAGAAAAACGCAGAGGATGGAAAAATATTTGGTGATTATAAATATCTATCTATATATCTATAGATGGATGTAGATATAGATAACCTGCTCGCCTCTGTGATGCCGGAAATGTTAAATATAAGCACCCTAAAAGTTTTGTGGGTCTCAGTACTGCTCTAGCCAGGTTTTTCTTATTTAGCTTTTTGGTTCTTTTTCAGAATTGTTTGGGAGGCACACACAAAAGTGGAAAGAGTGTGGCCCTTGGAGTCAGAGCCATACAGGCCACCTTTTTGCTCTGCCACTTACTAGCTGTGGAAGTGGGCCGGTCACTTAAGTTCTCTGCCCATGTATTTTTAGTTGGTAAACTGGAGATTACACCATCTTCCTTTCTGGATATACGTTGACATTAGTACAGTATTTGGCAAGCAGGAGGCATGTGATAAATGCGAGAGTCATTTCCTGCTTAAATTCAGGCCCTTCCAGAACTCTCAGGAGTGGTCAGAGTCTGAAGGGCTCTGTCTGCGTTTTCAGAAGTACTGCTTCAGTGGCCCCCAAGCAACAGGAAGTGTTCACATTAGCCACCCCTAAATGTACCCACATTAGAATCGTTCTTTGAATAAGAAAGTTGGAGGATGGAGGATCATCTAAAGAAAGCACCTGGTGAAAGTTCATATGTGCCTTTTATTTTTTTTTTTTTAAGGGAATATTGAAAATAATGGAGACTAGAAAAAGAATGACAAAACAAACCCAAGGAAACTAGAAGGAAAGAATGAATACATTTTAATAAATTAATGAACTCTAAAACAGAAAAATAGTAGAATTTATTTAAAACACATCCAAGAAATGGTTTTTTGATGGGGGAGGGGTGTAGGTAAAGCTTGAGAAAAGTTGAATTAAGAAAAAAGAGAGAAATATTTAATATTAGGCCTGGGATAGGATATGCAAACACAAACGAAACTTTTTAGTTATTAGTGAAGGATGGAGCAGATGTTCAGAGAAGTATGGGGAAAGAGCCCAAGAAGGCAAAAAAAAGGGAATGGGAAGGAGGAAGAAGCCAGGCCCTTGGGTCTCCTGCACTGGCTGCCTGGCTGTTAAAAATCTTGGAATTCCATTTGATGCTTTATTTGCCTTTTTTTTTTTTTTTTTGGCTTTAGCCATTTTGAAGCTGATTTTTAATACTTGCAGTTAAAGGAGAATTACCTATATAATTATGAAAATAGCAAGTAACAAAGGGGTTTGTGTAGCATGATCTTAGTTTTGTTGAGCAAAATATGTGTAACTATAAAATAGAACCTGGAAAATGGTAACAATGGAGGTACTTGGTAATGGGATTATGGGTGTGTTTTAATTTCTGCTTTTTGCTTATTTAATTAATTCTACATGTGTTGTCAGGAAAAGATTGCTGCTTGGACTTAACTAGCAGATTTGTATGGTCTAGCCAATCAGATTAACTGGATCTCAGTTGTCTCCTTAGGAGTTCAGAGCCTGGCCTTGGAAGGAGGGACACGGGGCAGTGATGTTTCAAGAGCAGGAGGAGAGTGTGGCTGCAGTAAAGACCAGAGAGTTGTAGAACATCAGTGGGTGATATAAATGGGATGAGAGCTTAAGGGGCAAGTGGGAAGAGCTTGCAGGGGAATCCGGTGTTCACTAAGAAATCCTGCTAAAGGACATGGCTTTTATGTTTGGATGCCCAGAAAAAGGGGAACCTAGACAGTTGTTATCATCAGGAATCATTTGGTTGCAAGGAACAGAAATTCTTTCACACTTAAAGTTTAAAAAGGTTTCATGAAAGAAAATAGGGACATCTCATTGACCCCCAATTGCAAAACCACAGCCTGCTTTTCCTCCATGTTTCTTTCTCTCTGTCTCTGCTCCCTCTCCCTGAGTCTGTTGGTCTCTCTTCACTTCTCTCTGCTCTTGTGTTCATAGCCCAGATGCCCCTGCAAGCTTTGAAGCCCCCTGGATGAAACCAGAGAGAGCCAGCCTCACCCATTCTGGACTTCCAAGGCACATTATCTTGTGGGGCACTTTTCTATATTTGTTTTTTTTTCACCTTTATGAGCTCATTGATGGTAGAAATGAACTCTTTCCTTTCTCTCTTATCACCAGAAAGCTGCTCAATAGATAAATGTTCCTTTTGAGTAACTAATATGACAGTGTGAGTGAAAATGATTTGTAAACCGAAGTACCATGTAATTGTATGATATTTTGTTGTGTTCATTCAAGGCTGCCTTTATTACATTCTTGCTCCAGGCCTGCTCCTACTAGAATGTTCAGGCAGGCCAGGAGAAAAACTAAAAATAATTTTACTAACTGATCTGGCTCAGAAATCAGATGAGCTCTGGGATATGTAAAAGTGCCTATCACCATACCTGGTACAGAGTAGCCTCTCACATTTTGTTAAGTCCCCGAAGATGGGTCTGTTCTCTCAAGAGAGGCCAGGGGCAGATGCACAAAGTAGAACCAGATGCTCACAGAAGTTTCCCGAGGTCCTGGAGATTGTCAGTGAAGAGACTCTTTCAGTGGCTGGAGGTAGGTTACACCACAACTTATTAAAGAGCCTTAATGTCACATGGCTGTGTTGTATTTATTTGACCTTTCTCATCTTTTCCCATGCTCGTGTCCCTTTTATGTCCAGAAACTATAGCTCTAAGGAACCCCTTTTTAAAACTTATTTGTCTTTTAATATTAATTAACAAATAAGTTTTTATTTTATTTATTTATTTTTTAAATTTTTTTAGAGAGAGAGCACAGGCACATGTCGGGGTGAGAGAGGCAGAAGGAAAGGGAGTGAGAATCGTAAGCAGGCTCCACACCCAGCATGGAGCTCGATGCAGGGCTCAATTTCACGACCCTGAGATCATGACCTGAGCCGAAATCAAGAGCCAAATGCTTAATCAACTGAGCCACCCAAGTGCCCCTCTTTTTTTGATGTTTGACCTTCCACTTGGCATGGCTCATACTCAATATCTTTCTACACTAACTTGCAACAGGATTGCACTTCTCCCTAGCTGTTCTTAGATGATTCTACCTCGTTTTATCCTGAATTGCTTTATTTTAGATTGTTTTGATTATGAAATGTAACCTAAATCCTTTTAGAAGTAGGCTTAGGTAAAAATAAATCCCTGTTTAAATAGCTGTTCTACTACATCCTTGCTCAGTGGCCTTTAGGAGTATTTCCTGTTGAGCAGGACTCATCCTGGCCATCAGCTTTCACTTTTTCAGCCCTATCTCCCATCATTTCCTTCAATGAGACATTAATTCAACAAGTTATTCAATATTAACATATGCCAGGTCTCTGGTGTTGCTTGCTTGCTTATTTGTTTGTTCTGATATTATAAACCAGTGCTTCCAGGGAGCCTGGGACACAGACAAATGATAAAGAATTCTAAAATTTGTTTCAGTTCATCTGTGGCAGATATGGTAGTTCATGTCCAGTCACTGCCTTTGCCTTTCTGTGATAGAGAGTTTGGAATGCTACAAACAGCCCTTCCAGATTCCCTTGCAGCCAGGGGTGACCATGTTCTTGGTCAATGAAATGTAAACAGAAGTGAGACCTCTTGTCATCTTCCTTCCTCCTGTCTGCAGTGAGTGTGGGCCCTGAGGCATGGCAGCCATGTCTCAGGCTAATAGAAAGGGAGAGGAGAGAGGTTGATTTCTGGATCGCACTAGCCCTGGGCTGCCTATGCCAATGTGTTGTCATGTGAGACAAATCAGTGCCTTACCTTTTAGCCATTGTTCATAGGCCAATCCCAATACACACATCTGCTTTCTCATAAGAGCTTGGTTTGCAATATCTCACATCAAGACCTTCTAGCATAACTCATGTTCAAGTGGACAGTCCAAATTCCCTCCATGCAGGGCATACTCAACTTTAGTTATGGGAATAATCTTAACAGCAAAAAATCATATATGATATCATTTAATAGGTGGACTACTAATCAGACACCAGCACTATTTCATTCAAACCAGTGGGCACCCATCAGGTCCCTTCCTCACTAATCTGTGTCCACTTTCCATTTAATTCCCCCAGTTATCCTGGCCTTTCAGCACACATGACTTTATTTGATCTCAGAGCCATGGGTCTCTGCTCTCCCACTCCTCTACAACATTGCCTTCTTGTCTGTTCTTATCTTGCTCTTCCTCTTCTGGGCCTCCTCCCTTCTTCTTAAAGAAGCCATTTCCTAGTCCTGGAGATATGTGCTCCATATCTTAGTAAATTGTCTCCCTGGTAGTGGTCTCTATTCATACTACCTATGTCCCATAGCTACCTCTAATACAAAAGGACACAATGCCACATTTCTACAAAAATGTGAATCAAATGCAGGAAAACAGAATTAAGGAGTAATGATTTGTCCTTGGGGGTAGGGATGTTGGGTTGGAGAAAGCTTTACAACAAGTTTAATGTTGATGTTGGGATGTGGAGAGTAGAGAGAGGGTTGTCTTCCCAGACAGGGAAGAGAAGTAAGTTCCAAGTAGAGGAGATAATGCATCCAAATACATGTGGGTGGCTGTCTGCAGAATGCTGAATAGTCTATGACAGTAGAGACTCCAGGGAATGGGGAGAGGGCACAGACCATGAGGCTGAGAAGAGGTGTTTGGGCCAGAGTTTGAAGAAACGGAGAAATTTTGAAGTTTTTTGTGGGTGAATAGTAGCCAATCAGGGCCTGAGAAAGAACACTAGACAGTATATTAAGCAGAGAGGAGGAAAGTACCAGCAGCTTGGCACTGCTGCCCTCTTTAAGATCATAAATTAATTTCCTTCAAGGCCTAGGCAGTACATAGTATACTGCCCATTTTATAGCTGGATGAAGAAAGACCAGACAGGTAGCTAAGGCAACAATCCATGCCAAAGATAACTGGGAGCCTGCACCAGCGCAGGAGCAAAGAGCATGGAGAAGAAATGGGTGTGAGAGATGTTTCCGGAATAAAGCCAATAACAGAGACTCAAAAGGACATACAAGTGGATAGTGAGGAAAGTAAGAGATGGACCTGAGAACTGTTTTAGCAATAGAATCAATAGGACAGAGATGTTTTATAGATATAACCAACAGAACTTGGAAAGAACCAACAGAGTGTGGAATCAGTCATATTAGATAGGGTGGTCGCTGTTATCAAATGTTGTGATAAATCAAGGAAAAGCAAAGCTGATAGAAACTAATGAAGAGCTCAGGGGACCTTTAAGAGATACCTTTTTCTAATAGTGGAGGCAGAAGCTAAATAAAAGTGTTTTGAAGAGAATGGAAGATAAGAATGGGGACCAGGCATATGTGCAGACTTGTTTCCAGGAAGTTTGATAGTCAATAGCGAAGAGATTGTGTAGAAAATTAAGTGGGGGGTGGGCATGGAGGGTGAAGAAACATCCTCTGAAGGATGAGAGATTAAACTTATTCAAAAGCTGAGGGGAAGGTGAGGAGGTGGGGGAGACACCTTAGTGACAAGAGGGAAGGGAGAATAGCAATCCTGTCCATCTGTGGAGAATTTTACAATTTATATAGTCCTTCGTATTCAGTCTCTCACGTGGGGTGAATAGAAACAAGGTCACCATCTATTAGACAGATGGGCAAACTGAGGTTCAGAGAAATCAAATGACTTTAGTAAAGAGAAGAGAACTAGGATATGAACTCAGGACACCTGAAACCAGTTTTGTTTCGTTTGTTTCTGTTTTTACTCTTTGCTTTTCCTATGAGGGGAAAAGACGGCTTTAAAAGTACTAAAGAGTAGCAAATTTTTTGTGGAGAAACCCATTGCCTAACTTAAATTAACCCTGTGGTTGTAATGAGGTTGACCAAACCTCATTACACTGTGCGTGAGCAAACTGAGCATCAGTGAGGCTGGGTGACTTCCATAAGACCACATAGCTAAGAAGGGGTTGAGAAGAGCCTCAAACTCCTGACTCCTGGCCCAGGGCTCTTCTCACTGAGGCTTCTGGTTGACACTACCTCGTCCTGCATTTGTGGATAAGAAAGCCTATGAGTTCTATGGAAGACAGACCATGCTTATGCCCCATATTTCTGATTCTCTTCCTCTTCTTGGAACATGGGAAGATTGTATAGCCTCAACCCCTTGAATTAGCCATGACCATATGACTTGTTTTGGACAATACCACAGGAGCTAGCATGCAGTTCTCCACGTTCTCTCTTCCACTCCCTTGGCAGTCTCGGGGGAGAGAATGTTGTAAGACAGAAGAAGCCTGAATGCTGAGGCTAACTGGCTGGACAGTCACCTGAACCCCGAGCTGACTCACAGTGAGAAATAAACTTAGATATTTAAGGATTGTTACAGCAGCATAATTTAATCTATACAGTTGAAGACCAACACAGTCTTCCCAATGGAAAAAAAAAATCCCAGTGTCTCATAGATAGCTCTGTTCCAAAAACGCAAGAGGTAAGCATCTTCCAGAACAACTAGGGAATAAACATCACTAAGTCCCCCTGGTAGTTAAAATGCCATCAGGACTTTTTTTTTTAAGGCTATATTGGATGGTGAGTTTTTATTATGAGGTTCAGTTGTAGGCTTGAGGAGAAATTGTTTTTACAGATGTTCAGGGTGTGTTATGAGGAAATGGCCTTTTACAGGGGTTCAGATTGATGGGCTCTCCCGGGACCTCCTCTGACTACATGCACAGAGGAAGTAGGGAGGGGTTGGGACAGGCACAAAAGTACACAGTGCAGTTTGGGGACGATCATGAAAGGGAGGCAGCTGAGTCTATGAAATAGAATAAGATTCAGAGTCACATAGAGTTGGGTTTGAGTCCCGGCTCTGCCACTCATTAGCCAAATTATTTAAATCTCTCTGAGTCTTAGACGGATGGTCTATAAAATGAGAGTAATGATGATTGCCTCATAGAGTTATAATGAATCTAGATAGATTTAATAAATCTCAATTATCATGACTTTTGTTGTTATAACTGTTGCTATCTTACAAGGGGGACCCAATGGTCCAGTTCTTTACTTTTTCTCCAGAAGCTTCAGAGGTAGGATGGGAGGGAGGATTAGAAACTTCTACATCCCTTCTACTTTTATTTTTTCTTTTGTGGCAACACTTTGGGGTGGTGAAACCTTGGGAAGTACATTTTGGGGCTGAAGATCACTTCTTTATAGAAGTCATGTTTGAGTCTCAAAAGCTAAGAAGAGCCAGGGTGAAGCTGAGGGGAAAGGAATAGATTGCTGGCTGCTCAGAGCTGGCTCCAGGATAATGGCTCAAAGTGGGAAGACCAAGAGGCTTTCAGTGGACTGGCCTTCTCCATTGTTCTGTCCATCTGACCAGAACTGATCCAGGGCAGGATCCTGGTCAGTATTAATGAGAATCTAATGGACTGAGCATCCCTTCTGACATAGCTCTCTGGAGCCTCAGCAAAGTGCTGGGCAGCAGCACTGGGTACACTCAAAGAGAGGTGAAGGGAACCTCTAATACATTCATTGGCCTCAGTGGAGAATTTGTCTCGTGGGTCCCTACTTTTTTGCACCCTGTCATGTCAAGAATTTTTTCCTCCTGCTCGGAAAATTATCCAGTCCTGAGAGGACATTGGAATCTTTCCTTTAACTCAGATTTCCCAATGGTTACTTCAGTCCTTAAACTTGACTCACATTTTACTTAAACACCTACTTTAGTTTTATGCTAAGCAGTAATATCCATGAAATCACAGTTTTCGCTTCTAATACACATTGCAGTAAATATGTAACTCTCAAAATTTTAAAAGAATGTTCATGCATGACTTACTTCAAATCATCTTGTGCACCACTAGTGGTGCACAGGCCACATTTGGGGATGGTGGCTTTAGAAGCTGAGGGAAGCAAGGGACATCTACGCACAGGGGGTGGTGAGAAAGGGGTATTTGCATAGAGCAATGGATGTTCTCTCAGCGCCAGCCCCCCCGGGGCGGCCTCCATCTTGGTTTAGGCGCCGCCATCTGCTCTGAGTGAGCAGCCTTTTGTGAAAAGCTGTGGGAGGATCAGCCTGGCTGATTGGCTGGAGCTGTGCCCAGAGTGCCCAGATGTACATGTGCCCCAAAAGAGGGGGCACAGCTGGGGTTCACTGCCTCCCTTGAGGTTTGGTTTTTCTGGTGAAGCTCAACTGTGCCTCCCACTTTCCTGCGGTGCATTCTGTTCGAGTTGGCGGTGAGGGAGAAGGCCCACTGCGGCACTGTGAGCTCCCTTACCTCCGTCTGCCTGCCATTTGCTGCCACTGGGGACATGAGATTGCTTCCATGGAAACAGAACCATGGATTGTTTTTCCAGAAACGTCTCAATCTAATTTGTGTGGAGCTGCACTGTGTGTGTGCGCGCAAGTGTGTGTGGAGTGTTTTAGTCACAGAACAGGGGTGAGAAGAGGGAAGGGAGAATTTGCATAGAACCCCCAATTTTCCTTGAATCCCAGGGAGTTAATTATTTCAGGTGAGCGTTGGAAGTTATGGAGGCTGAGTCTAATTAAGGTGTGGTGTTAGGAAGCCCTTACCATTATATTTGACTAGGGTACTCAGAAATTTTTTAATTCTGTTTGGTCTAGACAGTTCTTCTCAGGAGGTCTCCCTCAAAAGAGGGAGGTGCACAAGGGAGGCAAAGTAAGGCAACGGAACAGTATTTCTGCTTAGCATTTCCCCCCAAACCCCAACATTGGACTCTAGTAATTGGGCTGAATCTCCTCTACAGGTTCTTTTCCCCAGATCAGGCAGGGCAACGTAGCCTCAAATATGAGTGTTTTGTGAACTCTGTCTTTCTTTCAACATTCGAATAGGAGTCTTGGATTTTATGCAGTGGAACAACAGGTCAGACTCCTGGCAAAAAGGAGTCAAAGAGAGTGGGTCCTTCAGTGATGAGAATGCAGTTGGCCTATGCTGCCCTCCTAAAGGCCCAACTGGCACAAGATAGACAGATAGACAGATAGGGGGAGGGAGGGAGGGAGGGAGAGAGAGAAAGAGAGAATGAGAGAGAGAATCCAATGGGGAGAGAAAATAAGAAGGTGAGAGCTGCTCAGCAGCTCAGACATTCTTATCATTCTGGCTTAGAGAAAGGAAGTGAGAGAAGAAGAGAAAGGTTGCAAGAAACTTGAACCTGGGACACCTCACACCACTGCTGCATTGGTATGAAGATACAACATTTGTGTGCTCTGTGAACTTTTGTTCCATTAGATGCTCCACCCAGTAGAATGGTGGTCCAATAGAATGTTCTAGAATTTAAACAATGGAGACCAGAATTTCTCCTCCTTGGAAATGGAATGTCTTGCTTCCTCTAGAGAGAAGAGAGAGGTCTGAACCAGCCTTCCCCTTGGGAAGGAAGATTCAGAACTTCTACCATAAAGTGGTTTAGCTTCTGCCTAGTGTCTCTTTCTTCTTTCCACTTGTGACAATGACTTTGGGTTTGGCCAGTATGTAAAGACTAGTAATGATGCATCTGGGTCTTCATAGTTACTAATAAAAATAACTCCAGTTGACTAGTATAAGATGCCTGGAACCTTCCCCAAAGCCCTGCTCTACATTTAGGAGAACAGCACATACCTGTGCTTTAAAGTAGTTATAGTTGGGTGGGTGTTCTTAGTCTACAGTTCTATGTCACCTATTGAGAGACGAATTGGGCACCATGTTTTCTGCAGGTGGCTGAACTCTTAGCAATGTGCCAAGCCAGTGGATATGCCTTAGGGTGCTTGGCCCAAAGCAAGCAAGCAAATAATTGTTGAATGATCAGATAGTTATATTTCCTTGCTCTAATGTGGGATTCCTTTAGAAGTCAAAAAGATCTGAACAACAACTTTACGGTGACCACTTTTTAAATTCTGGATTATTACAATATCTTTATTTTAAAAAGATTTTATTTATTTATTTGACAGAGAGAGCATGAGCAGGGGGAGTGGCAGGCAGAGGGAGAAGCAGGGAGCCCGACGTGGGGCTCGATCCCAGGACCCTGAGATCATGACCTGAGCCAAAGGCAGAAGTTTAACCAACTGAGCCACCCAGGCGTCCCTATTATAATATCTTCAAAGAAAAATATATCATGAGGGGTCTTCACACCATCTGACAGATGGAGTCTACCCTTTCATTCTGCACTTTAGTTCCAGCTGCCCTCTTCATTTGGAATATTACTGTTCCTCTTCACCCTTCAAATCATGTTGGTTTTTTTTTTTCAAGACACCCTCAACACTAACTTGTGTGTGTCTTCCTGTCCACTGAAGTCCTGATCTCTCTCTCTCTGTTCATATTCATACAGCTCTTTCTTTCTGCACTACCCATTTAGCACTTGGAACTTGCCAGATTGTGTCACCTTTTCTTTGTGAATCTTGCTTTCCTGACTTGATTGTAAATCAGGACTGTGCCTTGTAATTCTCTATATCTTTTTTTTTTTTTTTTTTTATGTTTTAGAAGAGTGTTTGACATACAGTGAGGTCCAATGCATATTTTGGAATTGAAAATCAGTCCTGGGAAATTTCCTCCCAAGTAAAATGAAGTTAATGCTAAAATCTGTGTCCAAATAATACTATGAGGACTAGAAGAGATGCTGTCATAAAGCACCTAGACCCAAGCACATACTAGCTCCTCAATAAATGTTATTCCTTTTCCTGTCCTTCTGGGCAAAATGTCCAGCTTTGATTATTAATGACTTGTATGTAAGCCATTTGTTAATACTTGTGAAAGAAAAAATGGTGTTCCTTTCCTCATTTTACTGTGTTGGGGAAAATCAAAAGACTTGTGTTTTGTTTTACAATCTCTATACATTGAATTTCCTGTCTTTCCAGAGCTGCAGCTCTTTATAGTTGCCTTTCCCACCCCACAATTTCACATGGCATGCATTTACTTTGAAAATGAAGCATATTTCAATTTTGTTTCAAGAATTTCAGCATATCCCTGCCCCTCTCTGGAGACCACCTATGGGGTAGCTCCAAGCCCCAGATTGCAGGTATCACTGCGTAGCATCCATCAACCATCATTCAATCCTGGCTCCATGGAGCTGCTTGCTTATATTGCGTCTGTGCTCCCCATTGGCACTGCCCACCTGGCACTCACCCAAACCAGTCTGACACTTGCTGCTGAGGATGGGGAGGGGACCCAGGCAGGCTTCCAGTTCTTTCATGAGCTGGGTGCTGCCTGCAACCAGCAAACTGTGAAGCCCTGTTCTAAGGCTTCAGAGGTCCCCAGCATGGTGGAGTGGGGCACTGAGCCATGGGAAGTGTATAAGCAGAGAGCGCAGTGGAAAGTAAATTAGCTCTTGGCATTGAGTCCTGCTGATATAAGCTCTTGATTTTTTTTCACCCCTCAAGTACCACTTAAGTCCCCATGCTTGCTTCCTCACCAACAATGGAGCTGAATGTTCATTTGTTTGCTTGGAAAGGGTTGGGCTTTTCCCCCTTCTCAGTTCCGAAGGCTTGAAGTGCTCAGCTGTCATCTTTCCAGAAGCCTGCACCCCCTTGGCTTCAGTGTCTTCTGTGTTTAATTGCAAATTATTGATTTAAAGGGAATTACATTTTAGCTCTTGCCAGATTCAGTTGCTCCTGGGTTGGACTCCCCAGCTGGACACTCTAGGGACCCCAGCTGGGGAGGGAGGGGAGGACCAGGGATCATCAGGAGTTTTGCTGGGTGGGAGGCCACACGCCTCCACTCATAGACTGATTGGATGCCAGAGATGAGACCTATTTTACCAGAGAGGAAACTGAGGCCCAGGGATTGCCAAAGCTTTTATAGCCGGAGAGAGTGGAACTTGCAATTCCTAGGTTGGGACTTCTACAGCAGTCCTTGAAAAATGTGGACTCATTTAATCTTTACCAAAAAACCTCAAGAGGTGGGGATCAAATCAGATTTGATTCAGCAGATCTGGGGTGATGACCAAGATTTTGCATTTCTAGCAAGTAACTCCCAGGATATGCTGATGCTGCCTGTCCCAGATCACACTCTGAGAAGCAGAGATCTAAACTATCGCATGGGGTCCTAACCTTGTCAGCACATTGCAGTTACGTGAGTTTTAAAAATTACCAATGTTTAAGTCTCCTCCCCAGGAATTCTGATTTAGTTGTCGAATGCCCTGGACAATGGGAGTTTTAAAAGCTTCCTAGGTGCTTCTGTCCAACACAACAGTTTCCTTAGGGATTACCTTCCAGCTGAACTCCCCTGAGCCTTCCCAAATTATACGCAAATATGCATCATTTGCATAGACGTGTCCTCATAGTCGCACTTGGGTGCATGTACTTCATAACGTCAGAAATCTTAGAACCAAAAGAATAAAATAGTAATTATAAGAATATAATAATTTTTTCCTGAGCACCTACTCTGCACTTTACGTGTGTTACCTCATTCTTGTATCACTAAGACCCTACAAGAAGGTGAAGCTCTAATCCAGAAAGGTCAGCTGACTCTGGTCCCCATTCTTCCAAGTTTGGCACAGTCTATTCATGAGCCATCTCAGACTTAAAGATCATCAATCCCATGTGTCATGTGGGGCCAGTGCCGACCCAGGCTGGGTGAGGAGGTGCCGGGTTCATTTTGTCATTCTCGAAGGTGGAGCTTCCGGGGAGGGGCAGGGGCTGAAGCTGGCAATGTTCAGAGGAAGCAGCTGTGGAAATAGAAAGCTGGAAAGCAGCAAGCTAGTCCTGGATGATTTCATTGATCTGATTGGTGGGTATGAATTTCAGAGTCACAATCTCAGTTGTGCAAAACAGAACCTTTGTCTCTGCAAATGAGTTGAATTTAGCTCTTAAGCTCTCTCTTGTGTCCTTAGCAAAAACTTACCTAATTACTTACAGATAGATGCCGTCCCTTCCACATTTTTTCATTAGTGTCTTTGGTGTAAATACTCAATTGATCTGGGCTTCTTTTCTCATTCCTTCTACAAAGTGGGTTGGGTAGTGGGTGGGCTCATTGTCTGGGCATCATGTGTGTATGTATGTGCATGCATATATGTGATGTGTGTGCTCACACTTGTGTGACTTGGTCCTGTCTTATGTCCCATGCAGTCCCTCCCCTCCCACTCTTTACAGGTCCCTGAAAGTGTCTCTGCATCATCCTTCTCTCACCTATGAGGCAGTACAAGTCCTCCTTTGCCACTCCAAAGCAAATATGCATATAGGTAACATTTCCCATGTGCCAGACTCCGTTATAAGTGCTTTATATATGTCAACTTAGTTCTCATGAAAAACCTAAAAGGTGGGTATGTACATCACCCTCATTTTGCTGATGAGGACACTGAGACATAGAGAAGTTAAGTAACTTGCCCAAAGTCACAAGATGGAGCTATGATTCAAAGTGTCACTTTGTCTCTAGAACCCACATTCTTACTGATCTTACTAATTTGAATCCCGAATGTCCAGGAGGACTATAGCACTGGTGAAGGAAATCGATTGGATGATTTCTTAATACTTCTCAACTCTGACTTTGTCTCCTAACGCTGTATGGACCAGTAACACTGTGGATAAATCTTCCACCATCTGTGTGTGTCACAACCTATACAGTTGACCCTTGAACCACACAGGCTTGAACTGTGTGGGTCCACTTACACGCGGATTTTGTATAGTTCAGTACTGTAAATGTATTTTCTCTTCCTTAGGATTTTTTAAATAACATTTTCTTTTATCTAACTAATTTTATTCTAAGAATATAGCATATCATATACATAACATACAAAATATGTGTTAAAAAATTGGCTGTTAATTACACTACTGGGTATTTACCCCAAAGATACAAATGTAGGGATCCAAAGGGGTACGTGCACCCCGAGGTTTATAGCAGCAATGTCCACAATAGCCAAACTGTGGAAAGAGCCAAGGTGTCCATCGACAGATGAATGGATAAAGAAGAAGTGGTATATATATACAATGGAATATTATGCAGCCATCAAAAGGAATGAGATCTTGCCATTTGCAATGACGTGGATGGAACTGGAGGGTGTTATGCTGAGCGAAATAAGTCATTCAGAGAAAGACATGCATCATATGACCTCACTGATATGAGGAATTCTTAATCTCAGGAAACACTGAGGGTTGCTGGAGTGGGGGTTG